>NW_006300164.1:1199017-1203425 GCF_000327345.1 Myotis davidii | reverse complement strand
TCTGCAGGTCGAAGCCGGCGCTGTCTGCAAACTGGCTGCCTGTATTGGCAGTAGTCCTCCTTGCGCTCAAATTCCCAGTGAGGACACAGGCCACCGAAGGTGGGAGCTGCACGTGGGGGGGGCCCTCTGCACAGGGCCTGAGTCTGGGAGGGCAGAGAGGGGCTGATGACCCAGAGCTGAGCTCGAGGGGGCACGGCCTGAAGGTCAGGGGTCAGAGGGCCAGGCCTTCCCCGAGGCTCTGGGTCCAGGTTTGAGGAGTGGTTTGGATGGACCAAAAAACCAGCTCTCGGGGTGCTCGCCCGAAAGCAGAGCCGGCCAGCGACCGGCTTCACACACAGCACCGAGGCCTCCTAGGGACACCAGCAACCCACGACTGACTCCAGGACAGCCCAGCGGAGAGCAGTCACCACCAGAGAAGCGAGGGCGGCCGAGAGAGAAGCCAAACACTCTGAGAAGGAGACACAGGAGAGAGGGGTCCAGCAGGTGCCCGACTGCCCGGCTACGTCACCCAGAGGAACAGAGCCGCCAGGACAGACGCCCGTGGGGACAGCACCAGACGCTGAGCAGGCCCGGCCCCATGTCCCCCAAGTGCTCCCTGCCCGAGTGCATGAGGTGAGACACCCGTGCGGGAGCACACAGCCCTTGGCCGCTCCCTGGCTCGAGCCTGTGACGCCTGGAAAACCTCGCCCCTGAGAAGAGCTCAGGCGTGCGGCACTCAGCGCTGGAGCAGAGCACGGAAATCCCAGGCAGCGTGACGCACAACGCAGCCGGAAGGGAGCAGGCAGAGCCGCGGGCAGACGGAGCCGTGGCCAGGCCGCTGCGGTGGCCCGTGGCCCAGGACAGGGCGCAGCCAGGGTGTCCCCAGTGCTGGCCCAAGGCTGCGGCCGGAGGCTGTCGCCCGCACTGCCACCCAGCCAAGCCCCGAGCCCCAGGAGCGCACCTTCCTTTCGCTCAGTGTTGTCACCTGTATCCAAACAGCCACACGTGACAGCACGCACGCAGCAGAGCGCCGGACAAGACCACACGCCTCCACAGGCTGCGATGCTGGGATGGAGCAGGCGCCTGCCCGTCAGGCAGGGACCTGGGTGTTTCTTCTCACAGCTGCCTCGGGGCTGAGGGGGCGCACAAGGCCAGAGCCGACCCAGGGGAGATCACCCCCCACACACAAAAGCTGAACCTCCAAAAACAGCACCCTGGAGCTCCCGGTAAACAGGACTAAACCTGCCCACCTCTCTCCTCGGGAACCGGGAAAGCTGCCTGATTGGAGGAGAAGGAAGTCCAGAAAGCACAGCCCTGACGCCATCACGCTCACCACCGCGCTGAGTGCCCGCGGAGGGCTGGGCGGCTCCAACGACAACCACAGGCGTTAGAGACCAGCTGGGCAGCAGCAACGACAGCCTGTACCAGACTCGAGGCTCCTCTGCAGAGACTGCAAGCGGAGCGCACAGCTCGCCACGTGCTGCCTGCGCAGCGTGTCCAAACAGGCTCTTCGCCGCCACAGAGCTGGGGAGGCCGAGGAGCTCGGCTGGGGCCGGGCAGCCAGCCCACAGGTGTGTCTCCCTTAAGGCGGCTCCAGGTTCAGGGCGCCGGATCCTGCTCAGTGCTCGTACCTGCCGCCTCTGCGGGCCAGGGCGAAGAAGAGGTGCCCAGGGCACCCCCGGAGAACGCGACCCGGCTACAGCCGTGCGACAGGCACACGGGAGGGAAGGAGAGCAGGCAAGTCCTGCCCGGTCAGCGCCTCGCGGCTCCCACAGAGCATGCACTGGTGAGAGCAACGTTGGGGCCCAACGGAACAGCGGAACCCGTGGATCTCGGACAGTGACGAGGCCCCCAAGAACCCACCAGCAGCATTTGGCACTTTCCTTGAACTATAAAGAGCAACCAACAGGCATTTGAGGAAAACCTCTAGATAAAAAAGAGCAAAACAGATGCATAAAATTCAAAGTGACCGTCAGTGATGTGGTCAGAGGACAAGGAAGGACTGCGGCTCCAGAGAGAGGCTCGGAGCCAGGACGCAGACTGACAGCACCCCTGCAAGAGCGGAGGGAGGCGGGATGAGGCCTGGCTGCAGACCGGGAAGGGGAGAGGGGCCTGCAGAAACCCTGGGACCGGAGCTATGGGGCAGGGCCGTGGACCGCCGGAGACCAGCAGACACTGGGCCAGGAATCTGCGGAGCTCCGGGCGCAGACGCGGGAGCCCCTGGCCCCGTGGGGTACAGGGGTCCCCTGAAGCCTGGGCAGAGAACAGGAAGCACAGAAGGGTCAGAAGCAACAAGTGGGCTCCAGGAAGCAGGCCCGGGCCAGTCGGGGGGCAGGTCCCGAGTGACGGTGCGGGGACAGCCTCACAGTCTGCAGTCAGGAGGGAATTAGCAGGTACAGACGCCTCGGCCCTCGGAGACGCCGTCAATGCTAATGCTGGGCGTTTACATGGCCTCACCGCCACTCACACGCTGATTGAAACAGTGGGCGACACACCCCAGTGAGGACCAGGAAGGGAAGGGTGAGCCCGATGGGGCCTGACCCCCCGCCACACGGGTCAGGAGGTATCTCGACCGAGCCCAGCACCAGGGGAGGTGGGGCAGCCTGCAGCCCACACGCACCTGGATCAGCATGTGGCAGATGTCCACGTGGCCGGCCTCCGCCGCCGCATGCAGGGGGGACCGCTTGCCCTGGTGCTCCATCTTGAAGTTGGGGTCAATCCCGTCAACTGTGAACAAACAGGTTTGACTGCTTATTTTGGAGCCGGCATGAATTCCCGGCAACAGGCCGTCTTCAGGCACCTGCACTACTGACTGGGCCACCGCTGGGGGCGGTGGGGGGGCGGGGCGCAGCAGCACCTGGGTCTGGTGGAGACCGGCTCCAAGGGAGCCGTTCGGAGTCTCTGCGTCACCAGAGGGGAGGCTGTCGGAAGCCACCTGTCGATACAAATCCTCTCCCTTTAGCCCCTGGCTACCCTGGGCCCCAGTAACTGCCACAGGTGAACGTTCAGACAACTTTTATTTTTATTTTTTAATATATTTTTATTGATTTCAGAGAGGAAGGGAGTGGGAAGGAGAAAGAGAGATAGAAACATCAATGATGAGAGAGAATCACGGATTGGCTGCCTCCTGCATGCCCCACACTGGGGATTGAGCCCGCAGCCTGGGCATGTGCCCCGACTGGGAATAGAGCTGTGCTCAACCCAGTTACATGCCCCTGACCGGAATCGAACCTGGGACCTTTCAGTCCGCAGGCTGACGCTCTATCCACTGAGCCAAACCGGTTTCGGCTCAATACAACTTTTAGAGCAAACTGTTAAATTTCTCTCCTGATTTACTATGAAATGAAGGGAGTTCTAATCACTTTTTCAGCCCAGAGAAAGCAGGCCCAGAGCTGGGAGCTCAGAATGCAGCCGTGAGGAGGCGGGGACCTCGACGTCCACCCCACAGGGCACCCCTACAGACGCAGGTGCAGGGCGGCTCCACATTCAAGGTGGGGTCCCTGTCACGCCCACACCGCCCAGACCGCAGCCAGCTCACCTGGCTAAGCCTGCACGTCTTCTTACTGTAATAACCAGGCATTCAATTCCTTGTTAAAATAAGATTCCTAGAGAGGACCCCCACTCTGATGGACAAGTGCATGTGAGCAGCGTGAACGGCTCCAACCTCGTGAGTGAGGAAGGAGTGACTGGTGTCTGCTCCCTGAGGCCTGGGGCCAGCGGGGCAGGTGGGCCAGGGAATGTGGGGGGAGGCGCAGGGGGGGCAGGCCAGGGAGGGGAGCAGCAGGGGAGGCGGGGTCTGCGGAGTGCCGGGCACTCACCCAGCATGAGGAGCACCTTCTGCAGCTCCCCTTGCCTGGCGGAGAAGTACAGCTGCTTGGGGTGGAAGCGAAGCTTCTTGGGTCTGTGGGGAGAGCACAGGACGCTGTCAGCACCGGCCCACCTGCCGCCACTCATGACGTCTGCCTGTTGACTCCTCCAGGTCAAGGGCCCCAAACCCCCGGCTCGAGGCATTGCACACCACCAACAAAACACAAGCCACTGCCTTCTCCACCCAGCAGGACAGGGCTCCTGGGTCCTGTGCACGGGGAGGACAAGATTGTCGGGCACAGAGCTCCCCTCGGCCGCTGAGGCCGGGCGCTGACGAGGCCTGACTCCAAGTGGCCGTGCGCCCGGCCCTCAGTGCAGTCTCTCCAGCGTTTAACTCCCCGAGGCAGCAAGGTCCAGGGCCAGGCCCTGAGCAAGGGTCACGAAGCTGAGGGTGACACCATGGCCTAAGCCAGGGGTCCTCAAACTACGGCCCGTGGGCCACAAGCAAATACAAATATTGTATTTGTTCCCGTTTTGTTTTTTTTACTTCAAAATCAGATGTGTGCAGTGTGCATAGGATTTGTTCACAGTTTTTTTTAAAACTATAGTCCGTCCCTCCACC
>NW_006300164.1:1198261-1198737 GCF_000327345.1 Myotis davidii | reverse complement strand
TCATAGTTTTTTTTAAAACTATAGTCCGGCCCTCCAACGGTCTGAGGGACAGGGAACTGGCCCCGTTTATAAAGTTTGAGGACCCCTGGCCCAAGCGGTGTGTGAGCCCTAGAGAAGACCCTGGCCACGTCCGCACCAGACTGAGGGAGGCGCAGCTGACCTCAGGCCTGACGCCGCGGCAGCCGCACGCTCCGGACCATTCCCTTCCCCCAGGGCCCCGGAGCCCTCACTCGTGATGCTGGACGACGTTTGCTCCAGAGGCCCCGTGTCTCACTGGTCAGGGGCACTGTGGCCCCTGCAGGGCAGGAGGGGCTGCACACAGAGCCGGCAGGTAACCCTGAGGGACCACGGGCCGGGCGGCGCTGGTGCTGGGCCCCAGGGGCAACAGCAGGCCAGCAGCTCGCCGGGAGGAAATGGCTCACGGCCGAGACTGGCTCAGCGTGACGGGGTAACGCGCAACCTTCCTGCAACAGGTG
>NW_006300164.1:1196577-1197895 GCF_000327345.1 Myotis davidii | reverse complement strand
CCGAGCCCACGGCCACGGCCCACTTTACGGCGCTGCGGGTCTGAAAGGCGTCCCCTTCTCTAGCTGGATTCTGCGGCAGCGACACGGCAGCCTATTCTGATATTTCCATCTTATCTCATTCTCTCAGGGACTCCTTGTCTCTCAGCTGGTTTTTTAATCCTCAACCAAGAATATGTTTTCATTGATTTGAGAGAGAGAGGGCGAGAGGAACATCCGTGTGGGAGAGAAACACTGACCGGTTGCCTCCCACAGGTGCCCTGACCAGGAACCAACTTGCACCTTTTGGTGTCCGGGACAAGGTTAGAGCTGAGCTGCCCGGCCAGGGCCTCTATTGGATTCTTTTACAAAGAAATGTATCGGCTCCCAATATGAAGCCTGGTCTTTCACATTCTTTCTTTCCTGTGTCCAGCTAGGGCCTTCAAAACATAAAGCCGTGGCAGAGACAGCATCAGCTGACTCCAATGCTCCACATCACATGCGCACACACGCATATACACGTGCAGACATGTACAGTGACACAACGGTACACACGTGTATAGAGAAGTACACGTGTGCATATACATGCACATATATACTGCATACAGGTGCGAACACATGTACATATGTGCACGAACACACATGGATATGTGTAGACATACACAGATATATACGTACACACATGTGTACATACACGTAAAAACGTGGATGTTACGAACACACCTACATGTATAGACATGCACACACATGTATAGGTGCACACAGATGTGTATAGATGTGTACAGACATGTACACACGTAAAGATGTTTCCGACGCACACAGCTACCCCCAGAAAACACTATGATGTCACATCAATTTGGACGGTGAGGTACTGGCTCAAAACAGGCAAGTGAACCTAGGAAAGCAGCCCCGGAGGAGACTGTCTGTGGTGTCAGGCGCCAGAGTGGTCAGCGGGGAGGCCCGGACAAGCAGCGCACCAACCACTATGGCAGACGGACACGTCTCAGGTGCGCCCCCTCTCGGCTGGACGGCACCTACCTGCCTGTGGTGGTGTCGGCCCGGCCCTCCCCGGCGGAGCTCTTCTCCTGCCCTGGGGCCAGGGTCACGGTGGAGGTCGTGTCGGCCTTGGCGATGGTCACCTCCCGGGCCTTGGAGGTGTCCTCCCCGCAGTGGGGGCAGTAGCTGGCGTTGCTGACACGGGAGGCGCAGTCCTTGTGGAAGCGGTGCGAGATGCTGCTCTCGGGCTGGCACTCCATGAAGCTGCCCTGGGCGGGAAAGCGAGGGCCGTGCTTTAAAGGGGGCTGAACGCAGAAAAGCAGACGCTGTGCTGAGGGAGGCCAGC
>NW_006300164.1:1196038-1196519 GCF_000327345.1 Myotis davidii | reverse complement strand
CCCAAGCTGTGGCCGGGGTCTCTGCCGCCTGCACTTGGGCGAGGCAACCTATGGCCCAAGCAGGACCATGGGGGACAGACCAGAAAGCAGTCGGCCGAGCGCCAGGAGGAGGGCGCCAAGACACGCATCTGCAGAGGCCCCTCAGCCCCTGGCATGCAGCGGCCTCAGGCAAGGCCTCTGGGTGGCACAAAGGGCGAGCTGGAGACCAAGGAACACACAGAAGCGGCTTCCCTCCTCCCCACCAGAAGCAAAGCGCGCACTGCAGACGGGAAGGCAGAGGGTGGCACCCACAGCCGCCCCGCAGGATGCGGGAGGCGCTGAGCACCGGAGGGCACGGTGTTTGTGGGAGAAGTGACTGTGGAAGACGACCCAGGAACAACAGGAGGCGAGGGCAGCAGCAGCAGAGCGGGCCCTTGCCAGGGCGGGCTGTGCCCTCACACGGGCGCCCAGAGCCTGCCGCCCAGGCCCCGTTGCCCCTGGA
>NW_006300164.1:1162389-1195849 GCF_000327345.1 Myotis davidii | reverse complement strand
CGCCGTGCAGAAGTAGCCGCAGCCGGGGCAGCACTGGTGCTTCACCATCCGGCCCCGGTGGTCTTCACACAGCACCAGGAGCGGCGCCTTGCTGGACGGGCGCATCAGCTCGTGCTTGACCACGCTGTTGGTGCACCTGCCCAGCTGCAATCAGACAACACAGGTCAGCGACCGAGCCCCAGGCGGCTGAGCGGAGGCGAGTCCAGGGCGGACCTTGAGCACCGACGTGGGGTCGAGAGCACACATGCCCCAGAGAGGACAACCGCGTGACGGGTAGCCACGCAGGGTCAGAGCAGCTGCTGGTTAACTCGGCAAAATCGAACAGAACATCCTGAGTAAGTTGGGGTCTCCGCAGAGTAAAAAGAAAGACGCGCACCAGGCAGGCAGGCAGGCTGGAGCGCGAGGTTAGGGGCCGGCAGCAGGGAGCAGAGAGAGTCCCTGAGCCCTGCACGCAGTGGTGACACCAGAGCCAAGGCCACAACCAGGCTGCAGACGACGGGCCTTGGACGCAGCCCAGACAGGGTGCAGCCCAGGTGCCTACCAGCAGCAGCCCACCTGAGGCCTGACCAGGACCTCACTTCCTGCCCAGTGACTGATCAGCTGACCCAGCCCCCCTTCCTCCCCCCCAAGCACCTCCAGATAAAAGGAAGCCAGTGAGTCATGGGCCTCACACCCGATGACCCCCGAGGGATGGCTGCCCAGGGACGCTGAGGCGGGCAGAGCAGGGCACACCTGGTGAGAGGAGCACGGAGGCGGGCAGAGCGGGAGGAACAGGCACCAGCCCCGGAGAGCAGACCCGGCGGGAGCAAACACGAGCCCCCAGAGCGGGGAGGCCGGCGGGAGGCGAGGGTTTCCACGGGGTGCTCCGGGTGGAAGGCAGTTCCGACGGTCGAGCAACAAGTCAAAAGTGTACAAGAGGAAGCAGAGCTCCAGACGGAGGGACAGGCATGTCCCTGCCCCGAGACGACCCGCCAGGGCCCCACAGCCAAGGCGCCCCCAGCATCCAGGACCCCACCACCAGGACGAAGGCAGGCTGAGGACCTGCAGAGAAGACAAAGCAGGGCCACACCAGCAAACCAGAAGGAGAGGGTCTCGGTGCCCACAGGGAACACGTCAGGCCTGGACAGTGCTGCTCAGTGCTTAGAGCGCCAGCCCCGGACCTAAGGCCTGGATTCAATTCTGGCCAAGAGCCCGTACCTGGGTTGCAGGCTCATCCTGGTCCTGGTCAGGGTGCATGTGATGAGGCAACCCACCCACGTGTCTCTCTACCAGCGAAGTTTCTCTTGCTCGCTCTCTCTGCCCCCCACTTTCCTCCCTCCCTCTCTAAAAATCAATGGAAAATATATCCTCGGGTGAGGGGAAAGGAAATGAAAGCGAAGGGGAAGGGGAAGGGGAAGGAGAGGGGAAAGGGGAGGGGGAAGGGAAAGGGGAAGATAAGGGGGAAGGGGGAGGGGGAGGGGAAGCACGAATGCACGAGAGACAGCTAACCTGAGTCCCTCGGGTAAGAGAAACACAGCGCAGCAGGACCGGGCTCAGGAGCTCGGCACGGAGAGTGTGGATTTGGACCCGCCGTAGCAGACGCAGGAGTCGACAGAGAAAGACCTGGGCGGCCCAGGTATCTCACCATGAGCCGAGACGGGAGGAAATGCAAAGGGAAACACCAGAATAAAACGTGCTCACACGCACCCTCCACAAAGAGGGAGACGCCACCAAGTCTGAAACGGGGAAGAGAAATCAGCTAAACCTGAGACACAAAGGAAAGAAGAGGGGCAGCTGGCAGCTGTGAGACAAGTCGCACCCCAACACGGGCACCCGAGCCCAGAGCCGAGAGAGAACAGGCTGAAAAGCAAACTGCTACAGGCAAGAATTTTCTAGGAATAAGCAGTTCACAGAACTCTCACGAGGATCAACACCACGAGAAAAACGAAAGAGCAGCACCACCACCCCTCGGCCAAAGACGGGGGACCCTGGCGGCGGCCAGGCCTCCCACACGCACAGGAACCAGGTCAGACAGCTCCGCGCATCGCCAGGAGCCCCGGGAGTCACCGGCCAACGCCGCCAGTGCTGACCGCTCTCCACGAAAACACCTGCCAGAAATGAAGGCAAAATACGGACTTTTCACACACGCCAAAGGGAGAATCCACGATGAGCAGGCTGCCGCCAGGAAAAAATTAACACAGACGCAGGGTCTTCGGACACGAGGGGATGACCCGAGGGAGCCGGGACCTGCGCGAGGCCTGAAGCTGCAGGTGACAGAGGCTGCGCGTCCGTCCGTCTGAAAGCCAGAGGGCGAGTTAAGGCAACGGCAGCCGTGTGCGGTGGGACGGCAGCAACACGAAACTAAAACGTGGACAAGACAGGAGGGAGAGCTCAGCCACGGAAGATGGTACGTGAAGTGGTACAGCACCAGTTGAAGGGAAATCTCAGGGCAACCACTAAAAACGTTAGAAAAAGACCCAAATAATAAAGCCAACCATGGAATAAATTACAATCACAAGACATTCCAAAGCAAAAGGCTCACCATGAAGAAAAAGGAACAGCAGATGGCTTCGTCCTAACTCCAGCAAAGTATTAGCTGTGATCCGACTCCTCCCTGATCACACTAAATGAGGATGCCCACGCCGACCATGGAACAACAGGGACCCCGCACCTCGCACAGAAGACTAACCCCACGTGCTATGTAGTCGCTGCAAACGTGAGGGTGGAGGCCGCGAGGGCAGGAGCCTCCACGGGGAGCCGGCGTCTTACTGGTGACCCAACGCCCGGGCGTCACCGCACAGAGACGGCGGGAGGCTGTTTGCGAGACCACAGGGCCTGGGCTGCAGAGCCGACACCAGCAGGACCAGCACGCAGGACGGAGCCCGAGACCCACCAGAGGCCCGAGCAGCAGGCCCCTGGCCGGGTGGGGTTCCTCGGCTGCATGCACCTGTCAGGCCGAGAACGACGCACAGGTGACGGCCTCAAGCAAACGGCGGGCGGCAGAGAGACCAAGGCGCTGGCTCACAAAGGGCTGCTGACACCTGAGGACGAGACAGCGGAGCACCGAGACAAACCCCGTTTGAGGGAAGAGCTGCAGCCCCAGGATTTCCTGGGTCCCACACAGAACAGTCGGAGCAGGTGGACAGCAACCCCCAAGAAGACTTTGCTTTCAGGGAGCTTTTACACTCTTAAGCCCTAGAGTGCCGGGGAGCGCCATCGTTCCTCCCGTCTTTCCCCAAAAGTGCCGGGAGCGCCATCAAAGCTTCGAAATGGCGTCCAGTTCTAAGTCTGCTTTTATTAGTGAAGATGATGTTGCTAAATATGTCAACGCAGTAAAGGTTTCCTTAAGTTTTTGAGTATGTAACTTCATTTACTTGCAATTCATAATTTTTTTCCTAAACTGTAAAATCAGCAGAGATGCCTTGGCAATTTTAGCATATTTCCTAGGATATTGGTTGGCATTCACAGGGTTAAAGTTACTGAGTTGCCAAAGAGCTTTGTCCAACAGGCATAGCTACTGGTATTTGCCACATTGGAAATTAGAACGTCTCTTCTTTTTAAACCTTGTATTATTGAGATATTGCAGGTGTCCCCGGTTTTTCCCCATTGGCCCCTCCATCCAGTTCCCGCCCTGCCCCGGGATTCACCATCCTGTGTCCAAGGGTAAGATCTTGAATTAATCTCCAGCCTCCCTTCCGAGATTCGTGAGTCTGTCTGTTCCATGCTCCCATGCCTCTGATTCTATTTTATTTACCACTTTATTTTGTTCATTAGGTTTCTTGTTTGATTTTTAGATTCAATTATCATACCTATTGCCATGTTATTGTTCATATTTTATATTTCTTCTTCCTCCTCCTCCTGTTCTTGAAGAATGCCCTTCAGCATTTCATGAATACTGGTTGGACTCTGCACTTCCTGGACTTGTAAGTTTATTTTTCATCAGGTAGGGGAAGTTCTGTCATTATTTCTTCAAATAGGTTTTCAGTATCTTGCTCTCTCCTCCTTCTGGCACCCCTATAATTCGGATGTTGGTTGGCTTGAAGTTGGCCCAGAGGCTCCTTACACTATCTTCATATTTTTTTAATCTTTTTTCTGTTGTTCTTCTGATTGGGTATTTTTTGCTTCCTCATATTCCAAATCATTGATTTGATTCTCAGAATCCTCTACTGTTGAATCCCTGTAAATCATTACTTATTTCAGTCAGTGTGTGCTTCATTTCTGACTGGTCCTTTTTCATATCTTGGACATTCTCACTGAGATCCTTGAAGGTCTTACTGAGATCCATGAGGAATCCTGTAACCATGGTTTTGAACTCTGTATCCCGTAGTCTGCTTGCTTCCATTTCTTTCATTTGTGACGTTTGTCTCTGCATTTTGGCTGCTCCCGTGTTTGTTTCTAAGTATCACGTAGAGATGCTGTGTGTCCTGGAAGTGGCAGTGGTCTTGTGTAGTATGTGTCCTGTAGGCCCGGTGGCTCAGCCTGTGTGGGCTGTGTGCACAGTCTCTTAGCTGAGCCTTGATTGCTGTTGGAGTCGTTGGGAGGAGTTGACCTCCAGGCCAATTGGCTGTGAGGACCAGCTGCAACTACAATGGGAGAGCTGCTGTGCAGGAGACACCCCTATGGAGCAGGACTGGCTTCATATGGAGCAGTGGGGCTTTGGTGGTGAATCTGCCCCTTGTGGGTGGCTTGTGGGTGTGCAGAGTTGTAAATCTGGTATAGTCTGAAGCTGTCATGCTGGTGCACTGGCTCTAGGGCGTCCCGGGTGGTGCAAAGTCAGCCACTGCCTGGGGCCACTTGGCAGGAGCTACAGAGAAATCTGCAGATTCCTCCTATTTGTATTTGGCCTGGAGGTGCCCAAAGGAGGCCCAGTTGTGAAGCAAGGCAGGCTAGTGACGGGGCTTAAGCCTTTAATTGATGGGTTTGGGGCATGCTGACCCAGAAGCAGCTTGTTTGAGAGATTTTAGCAAAGTCTGAAGCCTGAGCCAGGACAGGCCATTCATATGGAAAAACTGCTGAGACTATCTCCCTCCCAATTAAAAAAAAAAAACAACCAACACAGGTGGGTTTCAGACCAGCCCTTTCCATGCCTCATCCCTCCTACCAGTCTCCATGTGCTTTCTTCTTTATTTCTCTAGTTGTAGGACTTGCATTCAGCCAGCTTTCAGGTGGTTCTGAGTGATAATTGTTCTGTATTTCAGTTGTAATTTTGATGTACTTGTGAGAGGTGGTAAGTACAGGTGTTTACCTACACCATGATCTTGGTTCTTGGAAATTAAAATTTTTTAATAATTTATTTTAAAATAGCAATATATCTATCATACACTAACATAAAAAACTTATTTCCAAAACAGCAACAAAATTTTTTAATATAATTTTATTGATTTCAGAGGAGAGAGAGAAACATCAATGATGAGAGAGAATCACTGATCGGCTGCCTCCTGCATGCCCCACACTGGGATCGAGCCCACAAACCAGGCCTGTGCCATGACCGGGAATTAAACCCTGACTTCCAGTTGAGAGGCAGATTTAGTCATGGACATGGTCAACCACCTCAGTAAAGCTGGAGGGATTGTTGTGTTGAATAAACTGGTGGTTAAAAAAAATTAATTAAAAAAGAAAACAGGAACATAGTCATTTCTTAGAAGACTGGTTGTATCCTAGCCCGTTTGGCTCAGTGGAGAGAGTGTCGGTCTGTGGACCAAAGGGTCCCAGGTTTGATTCCGGTCAAGGGCATATACCTCGGTTGTAGGCTCCTCCCTGGTCAGGGTGTGTGCAGGAGGCAACCAATTGATGTATTTCTCTCACATTGATATTTCTGTCTTTCCTTCCCTCTTCCACTCTTTGAAAATCAATGGAAAATATCCTAGGTGAGGATTAATTAAAAAAAAAATAAAAAAAGGACTGGTTGCACTGGAAAATCTCCACCATCTTCCAGTTTCAGAGTGGCTCCTGCGAAGTCCACAGGTGTCTTGCGCTCTTAATGGTTCTGCAACACCATGGAAACGACTGATTCCAGAATCACACGGACCTGCACACCTAGGAAATGCTCCGGGCCCTTTGAGAGAAGCAGTGAAATGCACGGAACCTCTCAGCATCGCAAGGACAGTCATGGCCCCAGGAAAGGTCCCACGTGAAGAGGGCATGTGCGCCAAAGATGGGACTGTTTGAGCACCAATAAGAATGAAACACAAAAATGAAACCCCAAATATATTCATGTAGCCCAGCCGGTGTGGCTAAGTGATTGAGCGTCGGCCTATGAACCAGGAGATCACTGGTTCGATTCCCATCAGGGCATAGGCCTGGGTTGTGTGCTCGATCCCTAGGAGAGGGCGTGCAGGAGGCAGCTGATGGATGTTTCTCTCTCATCAGTTTCTATTTCTCTCCCTTCATCTCTCTCTAAAACCAATAAAAACATAAAAAGTTAAATACATATCTATATATATTCAGTCCACAATGATGTTTGAAAGGGAGAACTGGTCAACCTCCAAAGAGGATGGGAACACGTTTCCCAGCCCGAAGGACTGGGAAACGAACAAAACACTCGAGATGGTGTGAGACACTGGAGGAGAAGACAAGCCTTCCTGTAAAACCACCCGAATAACAGAACCCTCACGGCCAGCCACCCCCACTTTAAAACGCCAAAGAACTAACACAGACATCAGAGACACAGCCAGTCAGCACAGTCCACGAGGAGCCGAGGAACGGGCGGGCTGCAGAGGTCGCTGGGCACCAGCTCTTTGCTTGGAAAATGAAGAAACTGAGCAGCAGCTGTGATGCTGTGTGCCGTGGGGGTGTCCTCAGGGCCAGCAGAGGGGAGGTCTTCTGTGCCAGAGTCCCAGCCAGGACTGCGGGAGGAATGGCAGTGCCCGAGGGCACGGGAAGGCTGAGGACTAAAGGCGGGGCCACTGGCGGCCACACAGACCTGCTCCAGAGCATTCTGGGCAGCAGGAAATGGACAGAGCTGAAGCATGGCACCTGAACCTCAGGTGCTCGGGCCACGGGACGAGGACCCGATGTGACAGATGGGAAGCCTCAGCCCCAGCGTCCAGGTGGGTCCAGGTCGCCCAGCAGCGTGGACAGGAGAGGAGCGGCGGCGAGAGTGTTTGGGTGAAAAGAGGCAGAAACATAGGACACACACAGCAAATGCCACACGAGGACTTTGGGGAAAAACTGTAAGAGGACGGTTTTTCAGACACATCTGACTCTGAACTGGGCATTATGTAACAGGAAGTCACTATTTCTGTTACATGAGAAATGTCCTTTTTTTAGGGAGACGCATCCTGAAATATTTAGTGGTATGTGGGTCTGCACTGGAATGCCAGCTCACAGCCAGGATGAGGGCCGAGGGCGACGAGTCGGGCTGCAGATGGCAGAGGCGGTTAGGGTTAGGCGGGGCCAGGCGTGTGAGTGCCTCTGTCACGGAGGAAAGTCCTGGGAGAGGGCGGGTGGGTCTGTGGACAAGCTGAGTGACGGGTGCTGCAGGCTCGCCGGCCGCCGGCCCATCCACGTCTGCACCGGCAGCAGGTCGATCCTCTGCTGGAGCATGAGCCTCACCCAGGCAGGCATGGCACCACTGGCATCGCCTCCCTAAGAGCTCTCCACCCGGGTCTGGGTTTCCAGGATGTCACCTCTGCTGCCTGCCAGGCTCTGCGCCATAAGCTCGGGGCACTGCCATGCCCCTGCTCAGCTAATGAAAGTCAACGCTCACCTCGTGGTCCACGCTCTCCAGGGCCATGCACTGGTTGTTGGCCAGAGTGGTGATCTCTCGGCTTTTCGGGGTCTCCATCCGGCAGCTGCAGAGGGGCACTTCCTGGAGGCCGTCCGTCTCCCCCGCGTCGGGACCGTTAGCCAGCCCTGGAGTCAGACACACGAGAGCGCCCCCACCAGTGGGACGTGTGCCGGCTTCGCTCCGTCCGCTGACACCCACCCCCACAGTGAAGCGCAGTCCACAGAGGGACCAATTCCCGGCCTCTGCCATCTCAGGACAGGGAAATGCGAGCCACACGGTGCTGTGCTGGCAACGTTCCGGGGGGGGGCCACAGGACAAGAACGCCAACCAGGGACAGGAAGGCAAGACGGGGCCGGCCGAGTCACAGCCTGACGCTCACCTGTTGGGGAGGGCAGCGTTCCCTTGACACGGAGATCCAGGGAGTCCAGAGACACTTCCATGTACCCCGCACTGTCCCCCGGGGCCGCCGGCTCTGCGCTCCCCGAAGAAGACGTGTACGCTTCAGGACCTGCGTTCAAAGGCACCACTGTGAACGCCACGCCCCCAGACGCGGTGCCAATCAATCTGCTCCACTCAGCCATCACTGCAACTGTGGCCCAGGCCACCACTCCCCACCTTCCTGCACACTGTGTGAGCCTCCATGTCCACACACGGCGCATGGGAGGGTCTGTGTCAAAACCTGTCTCTGATGGACCCCAGCCCGAGCCCAGCTGGCCCAACAGCCCGGAGGACGGTGAGCACAGGATGAGTATGCTCCACAACCCTCAGGTCAGGCCAGACGCTGAGCAGCAGCCAAGGAACAGCCCGCGCGTGCCGACTCCTGGGACCAGGAAGGACTTGGGGCGTCTGCCGCCAGACCGGGGTATAGGAGAAGGTCGCCCTCGGGACAGGCCCAGGGAAGGCATCTGTGCACGAGGAGGCCCTGGAGCCGCCACTGTGGGGCCCTCACCGCGGAGCCAGGGAAGGAAAGCTGCTCGGACACAGAACCCCGAGCCCAGCGAGGGCAGATGCCCCACGCACCGAGCTCCATCAGCGTCGCAGCTCTTCTTTCAGTGGCCAGGGAACAGGGCATCGCCCGCTGAGGGGAGGCATCACACCTCTGAGTGCCGCCACCTTCTGCCCTGGGTCTGGGACAGGCAGGGAGCCAGCGCCCGTGAGGAGTAGCCGTCCACCTGAGGGCAGGAGGGTCTGTGCCATTTTAAGCCTCACAGAGAGAACACGTCCCAACTCCCGGGTGAGTGCTCAGGCGCGCGCTGTGCACGTCACACCAAGAAGGCAAAGATGACGCCTCTGCGCCGAAGGTACGTTCCCTCTCGGACCTGCACCTGCGTGTCAGCCGGCAGGAAGAGCCACGCCAGGCAGATGGCCTGAGGGGTAAGCCGTGACGAGAGAGGAACCGTCCGGGAAGGAGCATGAGGTTCAAGGAGGCCCCGACACCTAAGTCCAGGCTCACACTGTGACAGTCACACACAGCGCCCGCATATGCCTCCCCGATATCCACTCGGCAAAGCTACCTCTACCTCAGGGGAATGAAGGACAGCTGAAGTAATCAGGAAAACGATGGAGTGCTGCAGCTTGTGGTGCAGACGGATGGACGGACGGCCGGACGGAAGAGACAAGACCGTCCAGAAATGCCCAGCACTGTCAGCACAGGTGGGAAGGTGAGAAGAGGAAGTCCACACAGCCATAGCGCCGCCCGCACACGGCACGTGCACTGGACCCGCCTCCCAGCACAGGCACCAGCTCAGCGGCATCGGAGACCCACGATAGGGCTCAGACGGGAACTTCAAGAAAAGATGGGACAAAGTCTTTGTGCCGACAGTTAGCACGAGGCCTCTGAGGTCACACACAGCAGAACGTGGGAAGAGTGCAGTCAGAAGTGAGACTTCAGCGCACTTTAAGCTTTTACGCGGCGCGCACTCACAGAACGCACTTCCCAGAAGACCGTGATCCCTGGGAAGGCACACATCGATCTCACACGAACGAAAGAATAAACACTTTCCCAAAGAAGACGCAGAAAGTAAACGTGCGCCCAGCGCAGATGAGGAAACTGAGGCCACGGCGCTGGAGCAGAGCGGGCGGCCAGGACCCTAGCAGGGGCCTGCGCGCTGCCCAGAGAGGACAACGCTTTGGAAACGTTTCCCACCAAGTCAGACACCACATGACTCGGCCCCTCCAGGCTAAACGTGGACCCAAGACGCTGAGAGCATCTGCTCCAAGAGACACGGACACAAGTGGGCACAGCTCTTCCCTCAGAAACAGCCCCAACTGGGAAGAACCCAACTCCCCAGCAGGCAAAGGACCCGCACACCGTGGACAGCCCTGGCCTGGTCTCCCTCTGGCCGCCCAGCCCCGCCGGCAACGTGGCTGCCTCCCCAACAGCTACGCACACAGCCGCTGCCTGAGAGACAGGCACCTCCCGATCATCCACACAAAGACCCACGGTGTGACCTGCCTGAACGAGCGAGGCAGGGTGACTGGGGACAGCAGGCTGGCATAGGCGGGGACCTGCCAGCTGTGCACCTGAGTGTCATACACTGTCCCCAATGCCAAGTCCTCTGAAACCAAGTGGCTGCAGTAGCCCCGCCCCCAGGCCTGCTGACCTTCTGGGTCTGAGGGCCATGTCCTTCCTGTGTCCCTTCACAAAAAGACCTCTGAAGCCGGGAATCTGAGCTGGGGCCGAAAGCCACCATGTGGGCCGAGGCACTGCCCGCGGGACCGGAGGTCCACACAGGCCCCAATGCCCTGTCTGCACAGGGCAGGTGATGGATGATCCCGTCAGCTCCACAGCCACCAAGGAAGCCAGGGACTGAGTGCCACAGGGTTACGGTCACCTGGGTGTCTGCACCAAAGGAATGTCAAACATCATTCCTCTTCCTTAACCAGACCAGTCCTCCGGAGCCCCGCCTCCCGCCGGCCCGGCTCCCCCAGGGCTCCCGGTGGGCAGGGCTCACCCAGCGCGCTGCTCGGCTTCCTCCTGCTTCTCCGCCGCCTCTTCCTGGCCGGCTTGATCCAGGGGCTGTCAGGCTTCCCTTTCCTCTTGAGGAACTTCTTCTTGATGCTGGACTCAGAGCTCTGGACCAAAGGGGCAGGAACAGGGAGCTGAGCGGAGGGACCTCAGACGGCCCACGCGCTGCAGTTCTGTTTTCGCGCGAACAGAATACCTGCCATGTCCTGATTCTGCAACTAGAAAATCAATTTCACTTTCAGACATTCTTTCCCGGATCCCATTCTTACAGACCGGGGCTTTCCCCCAACATCACTCCAGGCTCAGTCATCTTACAGGCCCCGAAAAGGCTCGGAGCATCGGAATGGAACGGAGAAGTCTTGAGTTTGGCTCAGGGAGCGCCTACGCGCCGAGACCCAGCCCACATGCTGCGCTGCCTGTTCTGAGAGGCGCCTCCGAGCTCCGGAACCCGCCTGGAGCGCAGTGCGGGCGGGGGCAGCACGCCTCTAGCCTTCACGATGGTTTGAGTGTTTCTAAAACCTAAGTGGGGAAGGGCATCCACCTGCCACGAATGACAGACAGACGCACAGTGGGGACCGCCAGCCCTGCAGCTGGTCTAGTGCAAGGACCTCAGGCTCCCTGCCTGCTGTGGGCAGAACCTGGAGAGAACGTGTTCACGAGACACAAAGGCGCACCAGGTGCAGGGCCTGGCCTTCCCGCTCACCGCCCTGGTGCTGGACCGTGTCGGTGCTCCGCCCAGTGAGGCCCTCTCAACAGCCCACCACCCCGTGCCCCTGCCCTCTGGGCGCTCCTGGATGGCAAAGCTTCACAAAGAACTGTGGCAAGCA
Organism: Myotis davidii; assembly: GCF_000327345.1. NCBI lineage: Eukaryota > Metazoa > Chordata > Mammalia > Chiroptera > Vespertilionidae > Myotis > Myotis davidii. The sequence goes on along the minus strand of NW_006300164.1, from coordinate 1,184,346 downwards.
CTGCACCCAGAGCTCCCGTCACGTCACACCGTCACCAAGTCCGTGTCCTCCCTCCTCTCATCCGCCCCAGACCAGCTGACACCACATGCCACCTGCTGGCTCCTAAGAGCTTCTCCATCCACGTGACCCCAGGTCCCGAGCTTCCTTCCTGAAGCTCGGAGGACCCTCCGGACTGAGGACCCACGTGTCTGGCCATGGTGCCCAGGCTCCATCCCTCCCCATTTCCAAGCTCCCCATCCCACCCAGGGCCCTGCCTCCGTGACATCTCTGCCTGGCTGCCCAGTGGTAACAACAGACTTGCCCTCGCTCCGTGCCTCGCCCCTGCCACACCCAGCCCCCCGACAGGTGGTTCTTCCTGACACCTCACACCTTCCTTCCTCACAGCCGCGGCAGAGTCTGGGGGACCCCCTGCCGGCCCTGCCCTGGCCTGTCCGCGGTGCCGCTCCTGCTCCTTCCCGAGGCCGCCCGCATCTGCCTGCGCCCGCGAGGCCCTGCTTCCTCCCCACGCGGACACAATGCATGGCGCTGTCTCCGGTTCACTGGGCTACAAACACAAAGCCAGAATGCACCGCTGGTTACCAGGTCGGACTCGTCTCCGTCCTCCTCCTCCTCCCCGGTGCCGGCCGACTCCTCCTCCTCAGACTCGCCATCCATCTGCCCAGCCGCACAACAAGCCAAAAAGAAAACAGAAACTAATGAGACGCTCCAGTGGCAGCGATTCCACAAAACCACATTTTGCCGGCGCTCCTGCCCCGCCCCGAGCGACTGCTGGGGTGCTCCTTCGGTCAGCGCTGAAGACGAGTGCGCCTGGCGCATCACCTGGTGGTCCTGAGCGTAGAATTCGGTTGGAAAGTAACAAAGCACACACAGTGAAAAGGTGTCAGAGGTTACAAAATCACAATGACCCCTTCCCCCACAGACACACCCGAGAGCCCAGTCTGGCTCAGGGCCTTCAGCCCGTGTGCACACACGTGGCCTGAACACAAGAGCGCGTCTCTGTCTGGTCAGATAATGGGCCGTCAAATGCAGTTTTGCGAATGTTATGTCTTCTCATTAAAAATGTGTTTTGGAATTCTTTCCATATCAAAACAACACAGAGACCTTATTCTGGCTGCTTGTCTCCTTTTCTATCCACACGCACACACTGTTGGTGTAGAAGTGGCCAAAGTACATGCGAGCACCCATGTGCCCCTTCTCACCGGTCCTGGAGGCGGGGACCAGGACGTGGCACGCACATGCTGGCCTGGTTCCGTGGGGGCACGTGGTGATGCCGTCAGCCCCCATCGAGGCACACCCAGCGCTCCACACTGCGGCTGTGTCCTGAGCCAGCAGGACCCTCCGTCCGGGACCAGCCCCAGGCAGACGCTGCTTCACTGCGCCCTCCACCTCCCCGCCAGGTCTCGGGGCCTTACCGCGTCCGCATTTCCACTGGGTTCTTGCTTTCTTACCGACTGTGGGAAGCTACACACACAGGATGCTAATGTGGTGGCTGCTGACCATCACAGATGTCTTCTGGGTTGAGTTCTTTGAGCTTTGCTTCTGGTCTTCCTGGCATAAACTGGAGGTGTGACCTGGACCAGTCACACGTGCCCCCCTTTCCCTTCGGGGCTCTGGGTCTGGCCCTGCACCAGGCCTTCCTCACTGGCCATCAGAAAAGTCCCAGCATCCCCTCCCACCAGGCAGCATTTGTGTCGACACTAAATCTTCTGGAATTTACTTTTGTAAGTCACAGCTTCACTGGGAAGTGATTCACTTAACCCGGAAACTCATCGTTTTAAAGTGTCCGACGGGGTGGTTTTCACTATGTTCGGGGAGCAGCCATCACCCCACCCAATTCCAGAAAGGTGACATTTGTGAGGAACCATCAAGCAGGAGCCCACATCTGTTTTTCCCCAACGATCAGCCGATTGTTCCAACATTTACTGAACTGTCATGGTCCCCAGACGACTATCTAAACCCTATTCCCACAATAAACTCGGTCCTTACATACAAACGGCTGCTATGGCCCATCCACTCCCTCCCGCCCTCCCTCCTCACAAGCCCCGTTTCGGTGGCGGCCTTGTCTCGGCACCACGGCCCTCGCTCCCATCTTGCTGTCACCATGCCTCGCTCTTGTGGGTCCTGGGGGAACGGTTCTGGTCCGCACACAGTCACACTGGTCCTCCCCCAGACAAACAGTGGGTCTTCCACGCACTTGTCTCTTTTCTGAACTACTTTCAGAGAGGTCTTAGTTTTCTTCTTCCAGGTAACAAACATTTCTTGTTATATGTATGCCAAGTGCGCTGGTGACAGTACATCATTACAATCATACTTTTCAGTTTTTAGGTGAGATGCTGTGGTTTTGTTTCTCAGATCTTGCCCTTCGAAGATCCACACTGAAGTATCTGCTTCGAGACGACCTTTACCGGACAAATAGAGCGGCCACGTGCTGTGCGCCCACCGTTTCCACGTCTGCACGCCTGACCGTCTGTGAGGCCGCGCCCAGCCCCTGCCTCGCTCCAGGCTTCTGAGCCGGGAGCACAGGGAGCGGCTGGGATCCAGCTGCCTGCCTTCTCCGGCCGCGGTCTTGCCACTGGGAGGCACCTCCACCCTCAGCATATGCTTTTCTCTGGTCCTTCCCAACAGGAACGTTTCCTGCTGGTCTCGTCCCAAGAGGTCTCGGGGACCAGAGCTGCGGGTTCATGGCGGGAGACAGCGGCCGCCCTCCCCATCTTCCTCCTCCTGTTAGAAATGCTTTAAGATGCTCACCACTGAGTGGTACAGTAACCTTTCTGGTAGGATCCAGATAGCTTCGGTCAGGTTATTTAATGTGCTATCTTTAAGTTTTGTTGGGTAGTTTTTTATTTTAGCCCTAGCAGGTTGCTCAGTGGTTACAGCATCAGCCCGTAGACTGAAGGGTCAATTCCGGTCAAGGGCATGTACCTCAGCTGCAGGCTCGATCCCCGGCCCCAGTCAGGGAACATGTGAAAGGCAACCAATGGATGTGTCTCTCTCTCCCCCTCCCTTCTCGTCTCTCTAAAAAATCAATGGAAAAAATATCCTCGGGCGAGGATTCACAACAACAACAAAAGATTGAGCAATGAAACCACCAGTTAAAACAAGCAGCTTAACAACTTAGTTGCCCAGCTGGTCCCGAAGTGCCGTGAGAGACCGTGAAGGAAGGAGCAGGGGACTTTGTAGGGTCGCTGGGTAACTGCACACACAACAGCTGCCAAGAAGGCAACACCGAAAACCTGAGCAAACGGGGAGGAGAAGGGAGCGGGCCGAACAGCCGGGTCTGATGCTGCACCGAGAGCTGAAGCACCAGCGAGCAAGGAAGACGGCCCGCGGCCCGCGAAGGCTCAGGGGCGGGGAGGCCAGAGGAGACCCTGACCCAGCAGGCCCGACCCCAATCGCCAGACCCAGCTCCAACCCCAGGCTACAAAGTGAGGGTTGCACCTCACCCCACCCCGCGCTCAAAACGCCTGGGACCCCCAGCTGCCTGCCACATGACCAGGCCCTGAAACTGGCCTCTAATCCAAACAGCAAGCGCTGGTCCCACCAATGAGAAGGCCGGCGCCGTGGGAGGAACACACGGCGGGGGCCCCCTTCCTACCAAGTGGTTTCAGAGCATAACCAACCCCAGGGCACAAGGCTACACACAGAGCGGCGTCCGGTGGGAACACACTCGGAAGGGGAGGAAGTCTGACCGCGAAGTCGTGCGGATCCCACGCGGTCCCACGCGTGGGCAGCCAGCAGGCACCTCGGGGGGACTCCACGAGCTGTGTTCGGGTCTCGGAACCACCTCATTTTCTGGAAAATTACTAAGAACACCAGAGTGCCTCTTTGGTGTGTTATGCCCATTAATATTTTCTGTCACAGAAATTTAAACTGAGAATGTTTAAACCACAGCACAGCTCCAATAAACGGCAGTATAAAAGGCAACTACGATTTTAGCATTTTACAGTCATACTTTGGACACCAAGATGGCCTGAGAGGGCCTCGGAGAACTGGGATGACTTTAAAAACGACCATGACAGCCCTGGCCAGTTTGGCTCCATGGACAGAGAGCATCGGCCTGTGGACTGAGCGTCTGGGGTTCAATTCCATCAAGGCCACATGCTCAGGCTGTGGGCTCCATTCCCAGTAGGGGGCACAGGAGGCAGCCAATCAATGACTCTCTCTCACCATTGATGTTTCTATCTCTCTCCCTCCCCTTTCCTCTCTGAAATAAAAATATTTTTAAAAAACCACCGTGACATAACAATGACAATGAACTAACAATACAAACAAACGCACAAACATAACACTGCAGAGATGAGCCACACTAATACGCGGCCCAGCAGGGTCCATCTGCACCGAGGCAGGGCGGGTACGAGGGCGGCAGGGCTCAGGGGGTGACCTGGGTGGACACTCAGGCATGGCATTCTGGGGTCACTGGCAAACTGAACCCTTATCATTCCTGGGGTCACGAAGTCATCACCAAACCCCAAACCCAAGCTGGCTCCACAAGGAGCCGCTGAAACACAGGAGCTCTCTGGCCTTCTGCCTTCCATCTGCTCGCCACTAAGTCCTGCAAACAGGCCCGTACCCTTCAGCCTCCTCTGAGCCAGTCCCCACTCTCACCATGGCCACCGTCTGACACACCCCAGCTGTCCGACCGACACCGCGTTAGGGCCGCGGAGTGTCGTCAGGACGGCTGGCACGTGTGCCGTCTCTCACTGGGACGGCCCTGTTCAATCTACTTGTGCTCACTGTCCTGCTAACTCAGGCCGTCCCTGCGTCTTGTTTTGTTTCCCAGTGGCCACAGTGTCTTCTTTCATCCCACTTCGTTTCCTGACTCTTTTGTAAGCTTAAGGTTGCTTTAGTTTCCCCTTTATAACTACGTCTAGTATTCAGTGTCCAGACTCCCTCTTAAAGATGAGACTCTGGATCAAAATAAAGAATCCGGACATAGACTCAAATTCGTATGCCACGCTGTATATGACAATGGCGCTTTTTAAACCAGCCAGGGGAAATCAGTCAATAATGCTGTTGACATACGTGGACAGCCATTTCGAGGGAATGGGTTCCATAAAATTCAGCCATTTTGAGTGCATTAACTTTACATTTTATCACCAAATAAATTCTGTATGTCAAATATTCATAAACAAAAGATGAAATCCATGCAGTATTAGAAGATAGCTCACGTCAACTGACCCACAAGTGCAAGTCCGTGTACCAGCAGGAGATGAGGAGCTAGGCCGCGAGCCCCTGGCAAGGCTGGAGGACAAGCCCGCCTGGAGCTGACGCCCACCCCTACATCCACGCGACGCTCCTGGTGCCACATCGTCACAGATGCACAACCACAGACGATGGGAGAGAATGCCCAGTGGGGCTCGGAGCAGTGACTGCGTTGGCTTAACAGTCCAGCTTAAAGGTGACCGAGAGTTTCCTCAACCGAGTCTGCTCCGTGGCACAGTAAGAGCACAACGATCTACGTCCCCAGCTCCCAATGCCCCTCGTCTACCCCTCAGAACTGAGCGCGCACAAATGCTCACCCAAACACCCACATCTGCTCAGAAACCACACCCACCCAGGGCCCTGGAGACCCTGGCCAGGGAGGAGCCCCAGGACCACCTGCAGGCAGTTCCTGGCTGACAGGGCCCCGATGTTGCGGCTGTGACCGCACTGCCACCCGGCCACCTCCTGGAGCTGGTCCTCCCTCATAACAAGGACACGCCTGGCATCTGGGACACACCAGGTGGTACCGATCGCATGCACCTTAGCAGCCCTGGATGCTGCTTGCTCCGACCAGGAGAACAGGGACTCTCGTCAGTTCCTCAGCGGGGGGAGGGCTGCCCCGGGGAGGGGTCGCACCGGCCAGCAGCAAGCACCACGAGCAGTCGGCCACAAGTGAGTCCTGTCCACCCAGAGCCTAAGGCGCTCCATCCATGCCCTTCAATACACAGGCACAGGGAGACACACGCTTCTCCATTAAAAGAAACTAATCTAAAATGCAAGAAAAGTAAACAAAAACTCAAGTCAGACGCAGACAGGGACTTGAGGGCGGCCTAGAAGGCCCATTGCTGACTCCCAGGCCCACGATGGTCCACTCCGGAGCCTCCTGACCACGGAGGGAAAGGCCTACCTTCTGGGTGCGGTCACTCCCCGACACGCTCTCTTTGGAAGTCCTGCTGTCCTCCGTGGGAAAGGCAGCAGCCTGCTCGGCGCCCTGGTCCTCCTCCTCGTCCAGCTCCTCGGAGTCCTCCTCCTCCGAGTCCATCTCCATGCTCTCCCCGTTCACGTGGAGGGTGCTGTCGCCCAGGTCCTTCTCGCTCTGGAACAGGCAGGGGGACATGCGTCACGCGGAGCCGGGAGCAGGACAGCCCGCTGGCCCCCAGGGCAGGGCGCCGCCACCACCTGGACGGCAGGCGTGGCCTGGAGCAGAGGCGCCTGAGAGCCTAGGCTCCTTCAGAAGGGACCATGGCCTCCCCCTCACCCTGGGTCTGTCGGCCACAGACCGTCCTGGACAGACACACGGCACCGCCGCGCCCTCACCTTGGAGCCGGCAGTGGAGTGAGTTATGCTCTTAAACATCTCAATCACCGTCCTCTGTTTTAATACTTTGGTCTTTTTCCTGGGAACCAGACTATAGGTTCCCATTCTTCGTTTTTTCTTTCGAGACACTGCAGCTGCTAAAACAAAAGGCAAGGAAGCTAAAAAAAAAAAAAGTCAAAAGGAGAAAAGAAAGAAAAAGAGGTGCCATTCAAATGTGTTTTCCAGGTAGGGGACAGCTCACAGACCTGTCCACCAACATTCAGCACAGACACAGGGACGGGAGAGGGCAGGGGCGCTCACGGGCCGTCCGTTTAATTCACAATAAAACACTGAGCTGTACAGATGCAAATGAGACCCTGAAAGCCCCGCCCCTGCACAGTGCCCTTCCCGCCACCTGCCTCCTCGCTCCGTCCACCACCGGAAGGGCAGTGGTGGACAACAGCTGGAACCAAACACTTTTTTTAAAGTTCCAGGGTTTAGAAGTTTCTGAAACCCACCGAGAGACACTGCTTCCTTTGCTGAAAAGGGCATTCACAGGGCACCTGGCAAAAGCTGGCCACGAGTCGCGGCACGGCTACCGCCCGTGGTGGCAGTGCCGTTTTCAGGGACACTATACTGTCACTGTAGGAAGCAACACTGAAGTATCGAGAGGCCAAAGGGGCCAATGTCTGCACCCCGGCTCCTGGGTCAGGAGTCACGTGGGGGGAGCACATGGCTGTGCCGGTGCTGAAACGGGCGCAGAGATGCCGGCCGAGGCCCTGCACCGGCCGGAAGTACTTTAAAGCCTGGAAGGCATACCGCTCTGACCCTGGACACGCCCAGGCAGCCTATGGGAAACCGGGGGGGTGAGGGGGGGCGCGCATCAGCCGCACCCCCGCAACCAGGCTGACAAGGCTCACCTGCATGTCTGCGCCCCACATGCGCGAGCCTCATGCAAAGGGCCTTTCTACACTGAAGGGGGCCGTCCTGTCTGCAGGAACTGTGTCCCAGTAGCTCAAGAGCGAGCCCCCGCCACCTCAAGGCACATCCACCAGCCTCCTCGGGTGGGGCCACCGTGCAGCCACCTGCCCCAAAAGTCCCAACCAAAACCACGTTCAGCCACTGCCCCAAGGGCACGAACAGAAGCAGGCTTAGGAGAGCAAGGACGCCCACAGGAAAGGGGTGGACAACAGCTGGAGCCAGAGCACCACTCCCCGCACCCTCCACCCACAGGCCCCCAATATCACCGGGAGTTCCCCCGCCAGCGTCTTCCACCCAACAGGGCGACCAGGGCAGTGAGGGTCCATCATGGAGGCCATCTTCATGTGAGACTGACAAGGCAGGGGGGAGGCTGCAGGTTTCCAGGGGAGCCCAGGACCCACCGACGCCAGCGGCGCCCTCCCCTACGCACACTCACACTCAGAGTCACACATGGCTCTGGTTCGGCAGGTGCAGGTGGGAGACACATGTCCAGAGACGCCCATGCTGGGCCCTCACCTGTCTGTGACTTCGTGGGGGCCACGCAGCACTGGTTCTGAGGTAGCGGCTGATGAAGGGGCGGGAAGGGGGGCAAAAGCTGCTGCCGTCCAAACTCAGAAACGTCCTCGCTGTTCCCCTCCGCGGGCTCCTCAAGACCTCGAGTTTCTCGGGGGTCCTTGCTGGCTGCGGGCTTCAGGACAGAGACAGTCAGTGACCGCAATGACACACCAGCAGCCGCACGGAGACCGGCCTCCGGCACAGCTCCTTCCGGCCAACACCCCGCCACCGAGATGAGTTACCGTGAGAGGCAGGAGGAAGTGGCGCCCGGCTCCGGGGACTGGACGGGTCAGCACCGTGAGCTAAGAACGGTGTCTACATTTTTAAAGGGAAGGAGAAGCAGCAGCAGTGACCCCGCGTGGCAAAACCCTAAGTACTTCTGCCTGGCCCTGTGCACAAGTTCGCCAGCCCTACTTATTAATAAGTTATGACTAAAAGTACCCTCAATGGGCGGCATCAAAAGATCTCTGATCGCCCTGAGCGCACCCCCAAATGGCACAACAGAAAAATCACACGGCATCTCTGTCTCTGCTGAGTGTACAGACTCCTCACCCTGTCCTTGTGCTCAGCCTGCCGAGGCCCCAGCAGCCTGGATCCGATGTCCAGCCTCCGGCCCTGCAGTCATGCCACAGCCACCCACAGCCTGGAGGGGGGTGGATCTGAAATCCCACTCGGCCTAACCAGGTCCACCGCGCACACGGGAGGTGCAACAAAGAGTCCAGGTAAGCATCCTCAACAAGTGATGCTGGGAACTGGACATCCGCACACACAAGAACGGAGATGGACCTTCACATCACACTAGGTACAAAAATTAACTCAAAACGATCAAAGACCCAAAACTACAAAAACTCTTAGAAGAAAACAGTGGGGAAGCTTCGTGACACTGGATTTGGTGGTGATTTCTTGGACATGACACCAAATGTATAGGCAACAAAAGAATAAATGGGCAAATTAGACTTTTCAAAATTAAAATGTTCTGTGCATCAAAGGACACAATCAATAGAACAAAAAGGCAACCCTCTCCAAAGGCACACCAATGCCACCAGCAAACGTGAAGATGCTCGGCCTCACCCGTCACCAGGAAAACGCAAGTCAAATCCACAGGAGCCCGGCCAGGGCCCAGGGGCGAGCACAGACCTATGAAGTAGGGGTCGCAGTTCCATCCCCAGTCGGGCACAGGCCCAGGTTTGCAGGCTTGATCCCCAGTAGGGAGCGTGCAGGAGGCAGCTGATCAATGATTCTCATCGTTGATGTTTCTCTCTCCCCCTCTCCCTTCCTCTCTGAAATCAATAAAAATATATATATTTTTAAAACTCACAATGAGATAGATAGCACCTCATACCCATTAAAATGGCTACTTTCGAAAAACAACCACCATAAAATTATCCATGATGCCTCAATTACAACACACACAGGAAAAGCAGGTGCTGGCGAGGGGGTGGACACTGTAGCTGGTCCCTGCTGGCGGCCATGTGCAAGGTGCAGCTGCTGCAGGACAGTGGAGAGGCCTCGGAAAGGTAACTACAGACGCAGGCCGCCCGGCAGTCCCACTCCTGGGCCGACACCCGGAAGAATGGAAACCAGGGCCTCAGGAGGCACTTGTACACGACGGCGCAGAGCAGCGCTGCTCACAGGAGCCAGGGCTGACGTCGCAGAGGCCCGGCGAAGCCCCTGTGGTCCATCCGCACAGCACAGCACTGAGAAGGAAGGCCTCTCTGCTCCTGCTACAGCCGATGCCTTCGGGGACATGACGCGGAGGGAGAGAAACAGACTCGAAGGACAAGCCCTGTGGGTCCCACACACATGAGGTCCCTGGAGTCAGACCCACAGAGACCGACAATCCCTGGTGGTGGGCGGGTGGGGACAGTGTCCATCTGGGAAGATGAGAAGGTCCTAGAGCCGTTGATGGGGGTTCCACACCGTGAACGTCCTTCACGTCCAGAACTGGACACTCAGCACTGGCTAAGATGGTGTATTTTATGCTGTGTGTGTTTTCATTGGCTGGGCTCACGGTCCAGGCGGCGGCTGACCCGCGGCTCTAGCTGGCCCCTGGCGCGCCCCTCTACCCCCTCTATCAAGGACGCGCTCCCACCTAATCCAAGTGCTGCTCCTTCCACAGCCTCCACCCTCCGGCCATGGCACAGGGAGCACTGTTTCAATGTAACTCCTTCGCCCTGCAAAATGCTGACAGGTTTGTCTAACAGTCCCTGAACACAGGCATCACATTCTGCTCCCTGATGTCCCCTCAGATCAGCAGCTTGAGGACAAATGAAGGCATGGTCGTAGAGAAAACAAACCCTGAGGGGAAACGGCCACACAGGCTGCTGAGGGACAAACCTGTCCTTTAAGATGTTATTTAGAAAATCTAAAAAACAACAACAAAAAGCAAGATTCTCGATTTTGTTAGGGCTCTATTATTGAAAAAGTAAAAACATGAGCCAAGAACTTCCTCCCACAGAGGCTGCCTTGATGGGTCCTGGGCACCCCACCCAAGCCTGAGCCCCTCCCCGACAGAGTACAGAGTACAGCTGTCACACTCCCAGAGCACACCTGCGTCACACCTGCCGCCCACCCGCACCAGGCTGGCCCAGGCCCCACCCGTCACCCCAACTGGCACAGGGTCCAGTCCTCGCCACCCGCCCGTGTCCCGGCGGCCACCTTCTGCGACGGGGGTGAGCCCTCACAGCACAGACCACGGCTCCTTCCAGACAAGCGGGCGCGACCGCACAGGGCGGCAGTGACTACGCTGAGGATGGCGGGGAACTCCACGAACTGGCTGCACCTTTTTCTCAGAACCTGGGGAATTCTGGGGGCACATGTGGGAGGAGGGGGTGTGGTGACACAGATAGAAGGAGAAAGCTAAGGGGCCACTGTGCTGATGCCCCTGCAGTGTGTGCAACTCAGGCAGAGAAAGGGGGCTGCACTGGCCGGGCATTTCCTCCTCCCCCAAGGAGCACAGTTTCCAGGCTGTGGAGCAGTGGGCGTGGCCTTCAGGAAAACAGTTTCCAAGCCTCAAACCCTTCCATACTCTTTTCCTACAACTGACCAGCTGGAGAATGTTCAGGAATTTCCAACAAAATGATGTGTTGCAGCCAACTGCATACTAATAATCATAATTAACTCAATTCAAAACAAAGCTAACACTTAATAAGCACATGGTCAGAGAAACTCGATATTAAATTTCAAATTGCTTTCTTTCACTAGAGCAGCGGTTCTCAACCTGTGGGTCGCAACCCCTTTGGGAGTCGAACGACCCTTTCACAGGGGTCGCCTAAGACCATCGGAAAACACATATATAATTACATATTGTTTTTGTAATGAATCACTATGCTTTAATGATGTTCCATTTCTAACAATGAAATTGGGGGTCACCACAACATGGGGAACTGTATGAAAGGGTCGCGGCGTTAGGAAGGTTGAGGACCACTGCCCTAGAGAAGCCTGATGAGGTGACAAAAGATCCTCAAGAATGAAAATGTGGAAGAATAAACACCTGGAAGAGGGAATGGAATAAAAGTCTACTTTCGCGGAGATTAAATAAGTGATGTGACATTTCTCACAAGCATTGTGAGAATGATAATGGTGGACCAAAAAGAAAGTAGGCACAAAAAATGAACTTCATCTAAACCTCACCCTAATACAACAATTAACTTGAAATGAATCCTATATTTAAAGTTCACATGAAAGTAAAAAGCTCCTCAGAACCAGAGAAACCTGGGGACCAGGGCTTGTGAGCTCTTGGACGTGACACCGAACGCGTCAGCCATGGGAGGAGGAGCTTCCCTCTTTGCGGGCTGGACCCCATCAACAGGAAGAACTTCCCGCGAGACTCTGAGAGCATGAAGACACGCACGGGCCAGGGAGTCGGCAGACGCAGACCCAGCACCGGCTCCTGTCTGCGCTCACAAGACACGCGGTAAACCCAGGAATGGGCGTGAAGGACACACAATGGCCACCAGCGTGTGCAGAATTAAACCACAACGAAGTCTCACAGCCAAAATTAACACGGCGGCAACCCCCCCAGCGCTGGAGAGGAACTGGGCTGCTCAGCCCATGCTGGGGGTGTAACATGCCATGGCTTGTCTGGAAGGTGGCTTGGCAATTGCTTATATAACTAAATCTCCAATACCACATGATCCTGCAATTGTGCTCCTGGATTAACAGAGAAATGAAAACATAGGTCCAGACAAGAATGTGTGCAAGCCTTGGCTGGGTGGCTCAGTGGGTTGGAGCATCACCTCGTGCACCAAAAGGTTGCGGGTTCAATCCTCAGTCGAGGTGCATAGGGGAGGCAACTGATAGATGTTTCTCTCTCTTTTTCCCTTCCACTCTAAAAATCAATGGAAAAAATATCCTCAAGTGAGCATTAACAAAAAAATAGAGTAATACAAAAGATAGCTAAGAACACTATGAAAAAAGTAGCGGTGAAAATTAAAAATATCAATATATGAAATGACCAGCAAAAATGTCAAAACTGGAACCCGGTGAGGTGCCACGCGAGAAGGCAGAAGACCCACGTCCACGGACAGAGCAGCGCACAGAGCATGTTCCTGGCGCTGAGGAGACGCGCAGCCAGGCCCTCAGGGCCCACCGGGAGGCGGCCCAGAGGGAAGCACAGGGCCCTGCGGACGATGGACAGACAGAGAGACGGGCAGCAGCGTGCTCACCAGTAATGCCTGTGCGAGAAACCCCAGGGGACCTGACCACAAGCCTGAATCCACAGGAGGGGAGACGCACAGCCCTGCAGGCCCTCAGAGTGCAGGTGGCATGCGGGCTCACAGTCGTGGAACAGCAGCAAAGGCAACTGGCTTGGCGTGAATCCGGAACGTGCCGCCTATTCTCGGCACCAAGCCCTCAGCTGCTGGCTGGGTGCAAGGGCAGAGACCTGGACGTGTCTTCAGTGCAGTCGCCCGTGCCTCCGTCCGAGACACTGTGGCCCTGGCTCACCCACTTCCTGCCTACTCACCTCCCGGGGAGACGGCGTGCGCTCAGGGATGGAAGGAAGTCCCCAGCCCAAGCAGGAGTGGAGTCGCGATGCGTTTACTTGCGGGCCACAGGCACCACCCAGAGCACAGCCCAGAGAGCCGGCTGAGGGCCCGGCCGCTGCCCCTCCGACTGTGAGCAGCATCTCCTAACCTCCCACCCACAGCGGCCACCCATTGCTGCCCTTCTCCCTCCTGCACTGACGCCCACCTGCCAGGGCACAGACAGAGAAGACAAAGGACGCTGCCCCTGCCCCGCCCCGACGGGCGCATTACCAGGCCCAGGACGGACTTCGGCATGGTCTTCCGAGCCCTATGAACCTTGACATCTGCACCCAGGGCCGTGGGCTTCTTGTCCTCTGAGTCTCTGCTCCCTTCCCCGGGCCTGGCTGGCGCGGCGGCTGGCGTTTGAGAGAGCACACTGGGAGTCCGCCCTTTGCCAGCCGCTCCTGGGAGAGTCTTTGCAGCATGGCCAGGTAGGGAGGGTGCCAAGGTGCTGGGGACCCGCAGGGCCGGCTCCTGCAGGGCTGGTTTACTCAGGAAGTACCCGTTGCTCCCGATGACGGCCGTCTGCGTGAGGTCGTCAGCCGGGTCGTGGTTCTGCTTCCCCACGTCCGCGTCTCTTTCTGAAACCCCGTTCTCCGCTATCCGGGTCAGCTTATTGGGACCTTCCTGGGGGCTGGCGTTTGCATTGTCCTGAGTGTGCTCAGCTGGGGTGACATGCCTGCCTGTATCACTCCTTTCACAGGACCCGTTGGTGGCCCCGTCTGCAGCCACGTAGGCATCTTCGCCCGGCTTCTCGGGGGAGCCTTCATCGGCAGCCATAGAGAGCTCTGCAACAGAGGGGGAGTCAGATGCTACAAAAACCAGTGACCCATCTCCATGCAGGCAAATGGCTTGAACAGGCATTTCTCCAAAGAAGATACACAAGTGACTAATAAGCACATGGAAAGATGCTCAAGATCATCAGGGAAATACAGAGGAGAATCACCAGGGTGGTGCTGCCAAAGAAGGTAAGGCCACGGCTGCGGGGGCGGAGGACGGAGCCCCACAAGGCTGGAGGCATGCAGCGTGGTTGGCTGCTGCGGACATGTTTGGCCGCTCCCTGGCCGCACTCACCACTGGAGTTAAAAAAGGCCTGAGGGGAGCGAGGAGGACGTGCTTCCCCAGCCTCGTCAGCGTGTGGCTGCAAGCACCGCGCAGCACGCCCTCTGGTGGGCGCACCCCCTGTCCCCAGCACTGTTCAGGTGCCGCCCGAGCGGCTTCGGCTGAGGGACTGAGTGAAGCTGCCAGCACCGGGTCCATGACCACTCAGCCTGGCTGTTCTGGGGGGACCTGAAGGGCTGCTTTTCACTCCTCGATGAGGCTTTCTCTCCCTAGACCTTGCGTGTGCCTGGGAGGGGCGAGGGGAGAAGCTAGACGGGGCGGACCCCCCTTACCTTCCTCTCCCAGCAGCTCGGTCTTCACGCAGCAGTCCTGCCTGGTCTCCCCCTTGGCCGGAACTGCCTGCTAAAGGGAAACAACTGTCAGACCGGAACCTGCGAGGCAGACCAGCCATTCGCCACCATGACTTCTCTGAATAGAGTCCTGAACCCAAACCACGTCCCAGTCACTGTGGTGGCTGGACAGCGCGGGCCCTGCGGGAGGAGGGTCGGGACAGGTGAGGGCGCACGGCCCTGGGCTGTGGAGCCACTGTAGCAAGCAGTGTGCTCGCACCAGGATTTCGGAGTGTGTTCTACTGTGACAGGGACCCACCCGGGTTTCTAATGTCCAACAACCTACGTTACAGAGCCGGTAAACGAGGTCGCCCTGAATCACCCAGGGCTGGTCCATGCGGCAGCCTCCTGGGATGGCCGTGAGAGACAAACTCTTGCCCCGGGAAGGTCAGCCTCTGGTGAGACATGAGCATTACTCGGAAGGCTCTGTCCAGGCCCTCCAGCCACCGCAGTGGCCACTGCAAGGCCACGAACGAGAAGGCAGTGCCATGCGCCTCTGGGGGCCAGATGATGCAGACCCCAGGTTTCCCGCTGAGAGCTCCAGAACCCAAGGCATGACCCACGGGCGTGACACGTGTGTTACTGACTCCTCACTGGGCGGCCACGTCCAGCAGCAGCACAGGAGGCAGCGAGACGTGCGGTTCCAGCCACAGCAGATGCCCGGTTCTGCACTGCCCCTGCTCCTCTCTGCTTCAGACGCCGCCACCCGAGACCTGGGCCAGGGCTGGCCTCGTCCCCGGAGAGGTGCTGCCCACGCCGAGTGGGGGCTCACTCGCAGACGCATCTCCCGGCCAGGACACTCCTGCGATGGAGAGCGCTCTGCACCCACTGCCTAATGGTAAGCTATTCCCAACGCAGCAGTTCACTAGCTCATTGTCAAGGGGTTGGGAGAGAATGAACCCTTTCAACAGCTGGTAGATTTCCTTTTTCCTCTTTTGTCCTTTTGTTTCTTCCCTTGGCAGAAAAAGGAGTTAGTTCCTAAATTTGGAAAACACAATTAACATACAGTTGCTCCGTAATTTACATTCAAGGGAACAAACTCTCTGTTCATCTGCTACTTAACCCTCCCCTGGCCTGTCTGCAAAGGAGAAAACCAGCTCTACCTCCTGCCATCGCCTGGACAGGTCTCTCGGCCCCGTTTTCCAAGACCGATGGCCGGACCAGCACAGAGCCCACCGCCACGGCCCAACAGCCACGCTGACGCCGCTCCAGAGAGGGGTATCCCTGGACGGGCCACTGCACCGGCCTGGCCTGGAACTGTGGCCAGTGTCCGCCCCTTGGAGCCGGAGGCTGGGCACTGACATCAGCGCAGCCACACTGTGAGGAGCCCAGGCCACAGGAGAGGCTGCGGGGGACGTCCGTTCAGCGGCCACAGAACCAGCCTCAGCCACCAGAGGTGCGCATGTGTGAGCCTGCAGGTGCCCCGGCCCAGGGCTGGGCTCACAGGCCAGGAAAGCCATCCCCTCTGCCCTGGGACTTGCTGGCCCCGGGGGCATAGCCAGCCAGCACGATGGCTGCAGATGGCCACGCCACGGACAACTGCCACAGTGCTCTTCCTGCCCGGGCCCAGGTGGGCAGCTGAGTGAGGACCTACCCTGCCAGCACCCCGTCCCCTGACCAGAGCCTGGAAAGCATGGCCCCGCCCCCTCGGCAAGAAGCTCTGCTATTGGCCGCCTCGTCTGCAGAGCACAGACACTAGCCGGTGGGCCGGGGTTGGTGTCAGCTAGAGCAGGCGTCTGTCCTGAGGGCTGTGTGAACAGGCTGGGCTCGCTGTGGACTTGGAGTCCGGCTGCCCTTGAAGTGGAGACAGTCACACACATCTCCTCCCACCACAATAAGCCCACTTCCTAGTTCCCACACCAGTCTCCTCTGGATTTGGACAGGACGACTGCTTCGATGGGGCTGACGACAAATCAAGTTTGGTGACACCTGCCTTCCCCGGAGACCTGCCTGGCTCTCACGCTGCGGCTTTTTCTCCTCTTGTAAAAACTCCTCCCACAGTAAAAAAATTGACTGGGAAAGATCATTTAATGACAAGCAGCCATTAGAAATGTCGAGGCACAGAAATACTTCATGATGATGTCAACAGAAGGCGCTTCCCTGTAATGCTCTGGCACCTGAGCATCAACTCGGCCTGGTGTTTTTCCCAATTCTCACTTCATGCCAGCTCCAAATTCTTCGAGTTCTGCCAGCCTTCTCATTCAGCTCTGCCTGTTTTGCATTTCAATAGAATCAGCAGTTTCCTGTGAACGTTTAGTGAACGTGCTCCACGTGTGTGTCATGGGAAGAGAAGGAGGTTAAAGCTCCCATATTCAGGAGGAAGGAACAAACCCACCAGAGCCCAGGAGGCAGAGAGGCAGTCCGAGCGGAGAGGACGGCTGCTGGGCAGCGCCGGCCCCTCACAAGCACCACAGGAGCGAACCCTCACCCACTGGCTGCCACCAAACGCTGGGCAACCCCAGTGTGGGGCCACCCCAGTGTGGGGCCACCCCAGTGTGGGACCATCCCAGTGTGGGACCATCCCAGTGTGGAGTCACCCCAGTGTGGGGCCACCCCAGTGTGGGACCACCCCAGTGTGGGGCCATCAAACGCTGGGCCACCCCAGTGTGGGACCACCCCAGTGTGGGGCGGCTGTGCAAACGGAAACCCTCGTGCACGGCTGGTGGGAACGCGAAAGGATCCGGCTGTTGTGGGACAGTCTGGTAGTTTCTCAGAAAGTTTAAAAAAAGTTACCAAATGACCCAGCAATTCCATCCCTGGGCAGGCACGTGGACAGGTCCTTACACACAAATGTTCACAGCAGCATCATGCAAAGGGTCAGACGATGGAAGTACTCGTGTCCCTCACCAGAGGAAGAGAGAAAACGTGGTACATACAGACGGTGGAATCGGGTTCGGCCAGAAAAAGGCATGAAATTCTGGCACAGGCTACAACATGGACGGACCTCGAAAACATCCTGCTCAGTGAAATAAGCAACATGAAGTGACAAAACCTGTGACGCTCTACTTCTATGGGATGGACGGATAAACAGGTAGGTAGGTGGGCCGGCAAATTCACAGACGGCAGGGGAGGGAAGTTACTGCTCCACGGGTACAGAGTTTCTGGGGGGTGAAATGTTTTAGAAACAGGCAGTGATGATGGTTGTGCAACATTGTGAAATGCTTAACGCCACCAGACAGGACTTAAAAATGGTTAAAATGATGAAAATGTACGTGTAAGTACATTTTATCACAATAAAGGAAGGGGGGGGGGGATGAGAGGGGCCCACCCAGCCATTCAGATACTCAGATGCAGTCAGGTACTTCCTTAAGGAAACCAATGCAGTCAGGAAGGGATACTTCAAAGGAGAGAAGTGATGCCTCTGGAACAACACAATAGAAAACGGCATTTGCACCGTAAAAAGGGCACACAGCATAATGCTGCTAACAGCACGGCAGACAGATATACTTGTGAACATACATATTACTTTCCTGGTGGTGGTGGCTATGCTGTGTTCAGTAAGAGGATCTTTGCAGGAAACACACTGACATTACTTAGGAGGCACAGGGCATCTAGGAGGCAACCTAATCTCAAATGGATCATAAAAACCTTTCATGACACTTGCAACTTTTCTATTAAGTTTGACCGTATTTCAAAAGAAAAACAATTCTATGGACAGAAAAACAATGACTCGTATACAGAACGATCCTATGTATTTCTGGAAGGCCGTCCCCCAGACTCACCCCCATAGAAGCTGTGGGCAGAGCTGGAAAGGGTGAGAGAAGGCAGGGTAGATCCTGCCCAAACAGGATTTGGTTTTCAAAGGAAAAATTCATTTATTACTCTATAGTTTTTAAGTTTAAGTAAGGGGAATTGGGAAAAACTAAAAGATAAAAATTACTCATAAGCCAACCACTATAACATCCTATATAATAAAAACCTAATATGCAAATCGACCAAACGGCAGAATGACCAGTTGGTGAGGGGCAGGGCCGGCAGGGAGCAGGCCTAAGCCATCAGTCAGACACCCACACCCCCCCCCCCCAGGGCTCCTGGTGTGAGAGGGCACAGGCTGGGCTGAGGGACCCCTGGAATTTTCATGCACCGGGCCTCTCGTTTGTGTGTAGCCATCCAAACATGGTTCTGTGCAAACATACTCGTGTAACTGACAGACTGCGCGAGCAGGATGCCACCCAGGCTGTTAGTGCCCATCTGAACCCATCTCCGATCAGAGGCTACAGAGACCCACGGTGGGCACTCCCGTCCACGGTGAGCTCCCCCCGTCACAAACGGGGCTCCACCGTGTGGCTAGTGTAGGTTTAATGTTATTCAACTCTAGAAGGAAGAGACAAACAAGTACAAATCAATTTAAAAAAAAAAAAGACAACCACAAAAAGATGGACAAAGGAATTGAACAGGCATTCCCAAATGGCCAGCAGGCATATTCCACCCCCGGAGTCATTACGGGTTGGCACAGAGAAAAGGCACTTCCCCACTCGTTCTGTGAGCACAGTTCACACAGGAAACAGAGCAACTCAAAGACATACAACAAAACTACAGAACCCAAGGCTGGTTTAATGTCTGAAAACCAATGTTACCAATATTAACAGAATATGGGAGAAAATCACAATGACCATTTCAATAGATGCAGAAAAAGCGTCTGATAAATTCTCTTGTGATTAAAAAAACTCTCACCCAGCCGAAACCGGTTTGGCTCAGTGGATATAGCATCGGCCTGCGGACTGAAAGGTCCCAGGTTCGATTCTGGTCAAGGGTTGCAGGCACATCCCCAGTGGGAGATGTGCAGGAGGCAGCTGATCGATGTTTCTCTCTCATCGATGTTTCTAACTCTCTATCTCTCTCTCTCCCGTTTCCTCTCTGTGAAAAATCAATAAAATATATTTTAAAAAACAAAACAAAAAAACTCTCACGCTGATAAAGCACATCTCTGAAAAATACTCAGTGCTCTTCCTGTAAGGCTGGGCCCAGGCAAGGAGGTCCCACTTGCTGCTCCTACTTAATGCTGGTCCACACACTGGGGCTCCAGCCAAGGCCATGGGGAAAGGGTTGTCAATATAAGTAAGAAAAAATGAAAATCACCCACGATCCCACCACCTCGATAAGCACCTCGCATGCCGACAGGGCTTTACGTGCGGTTACAGCGCACACTGGCTGGCCATTTATCCTTTCACCCGCCTGGTGCTAAAGACACCTGCTCTTCCCAGCTGGGTCACCGCGGCGGCAGGCCCCACGCACGCCCGTCAGGCTCCCCCTCACCGCCCCACACCCATGCCTCTTCTCCACTCCGCCGCCACCTTCTTATGTAGTTGTTTCGTCCCTAAAGTCCCAGCATCAGGGACAGACTCTAAACTCATTTCCCACCTCCAGCCGCTCCTCTGGGTCCAACATCCATTCTGCAGTTAACTCTCCGTCTAGAGCTGCGACCTCACCAGCATCTCCTTAAAACACACGGGGTGCTTGGGCTCACACTCCGAGGCACAGCATGGAGGGCGCTGCGCGGGGGAGGCCAGGGTGGGCAGACCGTGCCCACTGCCCTCATCTAGCCCCAAACCACACTCCCCCCAGTGAAGAATCGCTTCTGTACATTTTTTAACTGACAGAAATAAAAAAGAAGAGGCATTTTGGACAATTTGAGGCCGACACACCTGGCCATTCACAGAAGTCTGCTGACCCCTGACCTGACACGCCCATGCTCTGGCCTGTCAAGCACCCGATGAGTCCACCGCCTCAAGCTGCGGCGGTCCTAGAGCAATGCCCGGGAGCCTCGGCCACAGCACGTCTTCCTTCCGCTTTCATCCGCGAAGATCCACGTCTCCCGCAAAGCCCGCGGGCCCGGGCTTCTCCAGCTCCCACTGCTGCGCCTGCCCCCTGCCTCCTCCTTACGGGGACACCCTACAGAACGGGGCCTGCCCTTGTCCCTGAGGACGATGAACTGTAAAGCGCAGGCCTCTGGCGTCCACAGATGCCTCCTGCGCTCAGATCACACAGGCGGCTGCCCAGCAAGACCCCCAGCTGAGCTGGACAGCAAGACAGAGAACAGAAGAAAAGCCCAGCTGAGTCAGGCCGCTTCTGGGTGCCTGCCCAGCAGGAGCCTGGGTGAGGCTGCAGTGCGGGCCCTGGGGAGGGAGGGGCCTGCGGAGAGCTGCAGGGCCTTTCCTGTCTCTCATCCTAATGGCCCTTGACAGAGGCCGGCAGGTCCCAATCCTGGTTCATTTCCTGGAGCTCCTGGAACCTGCTCCTTGCAGCTCCCCCTGATGAGGACAGAGGCTCCCCCGGCTCCCCCACTGACACGGGGCTGCGGCTGGGCATCACTGTCGTCCCTCAGGACTCAGACGCTCTCCTCGCGGCCCCTCCCTCTTCACCCACCTCTCCGAGCCCTGAGCCACAGACACTGGGCTCCAGGCTGTTCCAGGGCAAGGTCGTTCCACTCCAGACCCATGGGCTCCTGAGGACGATGGGTCAGGGAAGGACCCACAAAGTCCCAGGTGCTCGCTCTCCGCATGCTGGGGCTGAGCAAGTACTGTCACCACAAAGACAAGCTCTGTTCCATGTGGGGAGTGCTACCAGACTCCGAGTCATTGTGTCATTTCTACCCTCCATCCATACGTACCTCGCACTATTACCAACATGGGGAACAGCCTTAGTGTCTAGATGTGAGAAAGGAGTTGTGAGGCACTGGCCATGGCGGGCGACTCTCTGAGGACAGGCCCTGCGCCCCGGGAGCAGCTGCCCGCCCAGCTCCCGTCTACGGAGCAGCCCAGGCTCCGGGCAGCCACAGGGCAAGTCCAGGCGCATGGCCCACACGGCAGGGAGTGACCTGGCCTCAGGACAGGCCCTGGCACATCCTCAGGGCCACGGCTTGGCACCAGGCTCCGCCCCCTCCCATGATGGCGCAGCTTCCACAGCCGTCTCTCCTACGGGCACCCTCCCTTCTGAAGGCGGAGGTCAGAGTTACACACCAAGAAAAGGGAGATGCCTTTCCTTTTCTCCGATCGAAAAGGAACGTGAGCGGCAATCCTGTGTGCAACACCACGAACATAAAGGCAGCCGCAGAGGGGCGGAGCCTGTGAGCCCACGAGGGCGGTGGACAGCACACACGTACAGGTGCGTACAGGTGCCCCACAAATGGCTGCTGGGAAGAGCCCCTATCCTCCGAGGTCTCCCTCTCCGTGAGGCCGCCCGGACTTGAGAGAAGACGGCCCTTTGTTAAGCACTTTGCTTAACAGCAGATCACCTTAAAGTGGCAAAAGGTGGTTCTTGCAACACCGCCAACACCGCCAACACCGCCCCGGTTGCCAGGAGAGCTGCACCTGCCCTCAGCTGTGGCTCACAAGAGCAACGGCGCCATCTGGTGGCCACCCAACGAGACGAAGCGGAGAAAACCGGGGCAATGTGTTCCCTTTTCCCTCACCAACTGAAGACCACGCTCCTAATCACACTGGAGA
>NW_006300164.1:1160730-1162369 GCF_000327345.1 Myotis davidii | reverse complement strand
GGGCTGGGAGTGCTGACTGACCGCTGTCCCACCTCGCGGGGCCACAGCAGCTCTGGGTCTGGAAGGAGGGGTCACAAACAGTGGGCAGGACAAAGCAGGAGATGAGCTGCGGGTGGTCCCGCCCCATGGTCAGAGCCCTGCCTGCACCCCAGGGAAGAGGAAGGGAGGAGGGCAGGGAGGAAGAAGCAAGCGTGAGAATGGGAGGCTCTGAGAAGGTTGCAGGCGAGGAGAACCCGGCCAGCAGCCAGGAGAGCAGCCCCCAGGTGGGGGCACAGTCAGCGGAGGGAGAGGAGAGGCTTGGTGGGAGGTGTCCCATGAAAGGAGAGGTGGGGAGCAGCAGGCCGTGAGCCTCGCACGGATCCCACGGGCTCCTAGGACCCTCACACGGCCGGCAGCACAGGATCTGTGTACCGCTGTGCGCACAAGCCCTCACTCTAGTCTCAGCCCACCCCCAGCAGCGGACCGCAGGGGTCTTCAACCTCACGGGGCAGCCAGCCTCCCCTCCCAGCTCCGGGCCGAGCACTGTTTTGTTTTGTTTTTCTCACCCCAGAAGTCACGCCTTCCCTCTTCTAAGTCTTGGATCAAATATCATTTTCACATAAGAAATAACAAAGATAAATTGGATTTTTATCAGAACTAAAAACTTCTGTGCTTCAAGAGAGTGAAAAGCCAACCCACAAAACAGGAAAAATATTTTTCATGTTATGATGAAAAAGGATGCTGACCGATGTGAAAGGGTGAGGGCTACGCCCTCCATCTTACCCCGGACCCTCCATTTTTGGGCAGCAGCCTTAGCCATGTGCTCGGCAAGGAGCTCTGCTAGCCACACCCAGGATTTCTTTAAACTAACCAATGACAATCAAGGGATGTGCGGGCCATAGATAGGACCACATCCTGTGTAACAAGACACCGACTTGTGCTTGGCCAATCGGCAGGGCCCACAGTCCTCTCTCTCTTTTCCTTACTCCAACCCCCCTATGAAACCCCACTTCCCACGAGGCTCTCGCATCGGCGAGTGTGGCTGATGGGGGGCCCAAACTAGTTTGAATAAAGACTCTCTGCTTTTGCATCGGACTCGGCTGGCTCTCTGGTGGTCTATTGGGGATCTTAAAATCTGGGCATAACAGATGCAGCATCGAGGGGAAGCCCTCCACGTGACCACCAGCTGCTGAATGACGAGCAGTGTGTGGTCCCCCCACTGTGACGCCACCAAAAGACAGCACCTGGAAGACAGCACAGGAGTGAGAGCCAGTCACAAAGGCATATAGTGCATGACTCCATTTACAGGAAATGTCCAGAACATCCAAATCTACGGAGACACAAAGTACATTAGTGGTTGCCAAGGGTTACCGGGAGGAGAAAAATGAGGAGGGACATTGATAGTGTGAAGTTTCTTTTTAGCATGATGAAATGTTCTGGATTTTTCATACTCTGCTCACTGACATACCCAAGTTTTCAGACTAGTAATCCTGGCATAGAAGAGGTAATTTAACATGGGTTGGATGGATGGATGATAGATGGATGGGTGGGTATGGTGGGTGGATGGGTGAATAAGTGGGTGGGTGGGTGGTAGGTGGATGAATGGATGGGTAGATGGTGAATGGGTGGATGGATGGATGGATGGATGGATGGTGGCTGG
>NW_006300164.1:1159794-1160638 GCF_000327345.1 Myotis davidii | reverse complement strand
GAGGGAGGGAAAGACAGTCCTCTTCTAGAAGACTAGAAGCCCCATGTCAATCATGCTCCTAGAGGGGGACAGCGGGCACCCCTGCCTCCAGCTTGGCTACCTCCCCACTGGCCCCAGCACCTCTCCAAGGCAGGAAAGAACAAAAGTGCTGTCCAGAGGCTACCAAGTAGCTATGAGATCTCCTCCCAGCACTCTCTCTCTTGCTTTAAAAGCGAGTCTGGCCGAAACCGGTTTGGCTCAGTGGATGGAGCGTCGGCCTGCGGACTGAGGGGTCCCAGGTTCGATTCCGGTCGAGGGCATGTACCTGGGTTGCGGGCACATTCCCAGGAGGAGATGTGTAGGAGGCGGCTGATCGATGTTTCTCTCTCATCGATGTTTCTAGCTCTCTATTTCTCTCCCTTTCTCTCTGTAAAAAATCAGTAAAATATATTTAAAAAAAAAATAAAATAAAAGTGAGTCTGGAGTGGGAGATGCGGGCAGGAAGAGGACCTCCATGGCGACCAGCGCACCGGATTCAGCTCTGAGAAGGGCTTCTTCTGAAGGTGAGAGGGTTGAACGGGCTCTTTTCTGATTCCATGGAACCCACTGAGCATCACAAATTCTACATAAGACACATTCCTGGGCGCGCACACCGGGGCGGCCGGGACACATTCCTACCACATTTCAGACGCCAAAAAGGCCAGGCCATTGAGAAGCAGCCTCAGCGTTTACCTTTCCTCCTCGTTCTCTAAAAAGGAGACAAAATGCTTGACCGAATACATTAATTTTAAAACTCACTACAACTTTTCTTCACTTAAACTTTTTTTTTTTCATATATTTCATTGATTTCCCAAAGAGAAAGAGA
>NW_006300164.1:1145030-1159755 GCF_000327345.1 Myotis davidii | reverse complement strand
AAATATATTTTATTGATTTTTTACAGAGAGAAAGGGAGAGGGATAGAGAGTTAGAAACGTCGATGAGAGAGAAACATCGATCAGCTGCCTCCCGCACATCCCCTACTGGGGATGTGCCCGCAACCCAGGCACATGCCCTTGACCGGAATCGAACCCGGGACCCCCCAGTCCGCAGGCCGACGCTCCATCCACCGAGCCAAACCGGCTTCGGCTTCACTTAAACTTTTTATTTTTGCTTCTGTTGTTCTGTTTTTTCAATGCCATGGTCACAGATGACTCATCCCACTTAAAGCAGAAGATAATAATCTTCTGAAGCTAAACACCTCCCAGCTCTAAACTTCTCTTAAAATGAAAAAGCAAACAGGCCTCTCCCTGGCCCTGCTTTCCCACAGGCCCTGCCTCCCCCACCCTCAGGCTGCAGGCTGCACTTGCCAATGGTCTCCCTTGGCACCCCCTTTCCAAGGAAGGGATGGGGGAGGGGAAGAGACAAGAGAGGGAAGGGGCAGAGGGGAGGGCGCCCACAGGGAGGACGGAGGCCAGACCCTGCGGGTGCACAGGGCGACCTGAAGGCCGGGGAACCTCTCCTCGAAAAGCACTTCCTTTTTCTCTGAAGATGAAAACAAACGCTCCCTGTGAGCCGAAGGCCAACATCAACCCCTCTGACCTGGACATCACCGTGTGCACACCCGTCTGCACTCCTGGTGCAATGGTTCCTCTCAGCCCCCTTCAAAGCAGGACCAGCCGTCCAGGGTCCCAGGGGCAGGCAGAGGCCTCCCCATTGTTCCCTCTTCCTCATTCCGCTGGCGGAGATGGCGTTTCCTCAGATCTAGGAGAGTGGCCTACCCTCCCCCACCCTTTTGTGCCAAGAATACTGTCTAGGACCGGCAGCCTGGGAGCCACTCCTGCTGTTCGCCATTGCTGAACCCACAGCCCCTCCCAGGCCCCCAGGACATGCCTGCCACTTGCTCACACCCAGCTCGCTTTCCAGGGAACGGCTGGGATCGCCACAGTGAGACCTGTCGCTCGGTCTCTGCATCTGTCACAGCCTCCCCGCTCCGTCCTTCCAGGGGAATGGCGTCTCCCCAGCAGGCCATCCCCCACCCTGCCATGCCCTCCAAGGGCCTCTTGGGGAGTGGTGGGAGCCAGTGTCCCCGGGGGACAGACTCCTTTTTCTGCAGCCTGCATGGAACCCGGGGGAGTGCACAGGGACAAGGCCAGCTTCTCGGGCCACAAGGAGCCCATCGCCTGCCCTCTCTCACTCGTGCCCTCCCAGCCTCTCCCATCACCGCCACCGGGGCCACCGGGCAGGGAAGGAGGAAACAGAGACGTCCTGTAGGTGGGTTCCCAGCAGCACGACCAGAGAAGTTAGGAGCTTCTTCCCTCTTCCCGCCAGGATAACCAGCCTGACCCAGCTTTCAGCGCTGCAGCTTTGGGGGGCCCTCCTACCCTTGACTCCCCACTCCATCCAAGCAGGGTGACAGGGGGCGGAAGGGGAGGAGGAGGTGACCCTACCTCCTAGGCCACACCGGCCCAGAGCGCCTGTGGAAAGGGCTGACGGGGAAGAGGGCCTCCATCCACGCTCCTCGGTGAGTGCCACTCACTACAGCCAACGCAGACCATCCAGCGCCAACGTCAGGGGGAAGGCGCCGGGCACGCTCAGTGCCCTTTCTCAGCAGTGGCAACTGGGTCCAGAAATAGAGGCAGCTCCAGGCAGGGAGCGTGCCCCAGCGGGGGCCCACGGTGCACCTAAAACCTCAGATTGACAAACATTCTAAAATAATTTTCATTTTCTCAGAAGGAAACCATTTGTACAATTGTCAATGCCCTAAAAATGGTGGAAAATCCTACAGAACCATCAGTAACAGCTCAGCCCCCACACAAATCGCTCCCCGAGACAACAGGGGGGTGAGGGCATGAGTTGGGGGGTTATGGTGGGATAAGGGCACATATGTAATACCTTAATAAAGAAATTTAAAAAAAACCTGACAAATAACCTAGGAAGGAGTCCGAGGCCACGCCCAAGGGCACCTGAGCACCCGACCAGCCGGTCATGAGCAGCTCAGCTTCAGAGCCCGGCGCCCACAAACTGCCTCACAGAGAAGCAGGACCCACATGCAAACACGTGCACCACCCCCACTCCCCTTCACAGCTAGGCCAGCCCTCCAGTCAAGTCCATGCTGTAGCTCTAAATACAAAACAATAAATACCTGAAGTCCTTTCTTAAAGGTGGCAATATTTTCTAAATAGCATTCTCAGACTTCATGCAAACAGCAAGACAAAATGAATAATTATTATAGATTATATGACAGTAACCTGGCCAGCGTGGCTCAGTGGTTGAGCACCGACCTAGAAACCAGGATCCGGGCACATGCCCGGGTGGAGGGCTCAATCCCCCGTGTGGGACATGCGGGGCAGCTGATCGATGATCCTCCCTCATCACTGATGTTTCTATCTTTTTCTCCCACTCCCTTCTTCTCTGAAATCAATAAAAACATATTTTTTTTAAAAATGGTCTCATTATGTGTCTGCTAGAGACACATCTCAGATTGAAAGACACAAAGATTTTAAAGTAAAAGGCGAGGAAAAGGCTCACAACGCAAAGAGAAACCGTAAGAGAACTGAAGTGGCCAGACAAAACGGACCTGCAAACAAGAAACCCGGCCGGAGACAAGCCGGGCATTTCACCGTAAAAGAACCGACCAGGTGGCTAAACAACTGCGAACTGACAACAGAGCCTCAAATGCATGAAGCAAAACCTGACAACAGTGAAAAGAAAATTCATCCATAAGAGTGGGATTCCAACACCCCACTGTCAGAGACTAACAGAAAAACTATAAAGGAAATAAGGACGAATAAGGAGGACTCAACACCAGAGACCAAGACCCCTGCCACGGAGCAGCCCACTGACCACTGCCAAGTCCACCACGTTCTGCTCAGCACTCGGCCAACACGCTCCAGGACAGAACAGGGTCTGAGCCATTAAAACACTAGCCAATTTAGACAAATGGAAGATAAAGCAGCCCTAACCAATCACAGCGATGTTTCTCTCTCGGTCTCTCCTCCTCCCTTCCACTCTCTCTAAATATCAATAGAAAAATCGCCTCAGATAAGGATTAACAACAACAACAACAAATACACAAATAACAAAGCAGGACCGTAATGAAATTACATTAGAAGTCAACACGACAGGGAAATCTAGCAAATACCAAAATATTTTGAAATTAAACAACACACTTCTAAATAACCCATGGGTAAAAGGGATCACAAGGAAAAATAGAAATATTTTGAACTAAAAAAATACATAAAAACACAACATTTCGGCCGAAACCGGTTTGGCTCGGTGGATAGAGCGTCGGGCTGCGGACTCAAGGGTCCCAGGTTCGATTCCGGTCAAGGGCATGTACCTGGAAAAACACAACATTTCGAAATGTATAGGAGGCCACTAGATTGAGTGCGCCAGGGCCGCCGCAGCAGAGCGCCCTAAACTGGCGAATTACAACCACGGGAATTCACCGTCTCCAGGTTCTGGATGCCAGAAGTCCAAAACCAAGGTGTCGGGGACCAGGCTCTCTGATGGCGCTAGCGGGTGTCTTCCTTGGCCCTCAGGGGTCTCCTTGGTGTTCCTGGCTGGTAAGTACATCCCTCCAGGCACATGGCGTGGTCTTCGTGACCTTTCACATCATCTTCCCTCTGCTCTGTGAATGTCTGTGCTCACAGCCTTCTCCTCTCTGATGCGGACACAGGTCCTATTAAATCAGGGCCCACCTACTCAAGTGCAACCTCCGAAAGCAAATGCAATGGCCCTAAATAGGGTCACATTCTGAGGGAGGAGGGGTTAGGACTTCAACCTATCATTGTGGGGGACACAATTCCATAACACAGCTAAAGAAGCACTCTGTGGAAAATATATCACTTTAAACTCCCATATCAGAAAAGAACTTCAACCAAGATCCTAAGCTTCCACCTTAAGAAACCAGAAAAAGGCCCTGACCGGTTTGGCTCAGTGGATAGAGCGTGGGCTGGCGGACTGAAGGGTCCCAGGTTCGATTCCGGTCAAGGGCATGTACCTGGGTTGCGGGCACATCCCCAGTGGGGGTTGTGCAGGAGGCAGCTGATCGATGTTTCTCTCTCATCAATGTTTCTAACTCTCTCTCTCTCTCCCTTCCTCTCTGTCAAAAATCAATAAAATATATTTAAAAAAGAAAAGAAAGGAAACCAGAAAAGGGGCAACTAAACTCAAAGCAAGCATAAGAAATAGAAAAGAAAAAGAGATTAGAGTGGAAATAAATGAAATAGAGAAGAAAAAAGCAATAGAGTAGCAACAAAATCAAGTTAGTTCTCTGAGGCTTCAACATAATCACAAACCTTTGGCTAAACTGACCAAGAAAGAGAGAAAAGAATGGAGGTCAGGATGCAAGGTGAGCAGTGCTGCTCCTCCCTAAACAATAAGGGTTATAAAGGAGCGCTACAAGCAACCGTACACCACAAGGTGCATGCCCTGGGTGAAGCAATTCCACCAGGAAGGAGGCAAACCTTTTTGCTGGGGGAGGGTCCCGCCTTCGGTTGTAAAAGACGCACAACACCGTGGACACAATAGGCAGAGTGAAATGAAACGAGGTGCCTGCAGAGAAAGAGCTCTCATGACCAGCAACAGAACCAAACTGAAGGAAGGACTTGAATCCCTACAAAGAAAATGTCCGAATGGCTAACAAGCTCACAGGAAGATGCTCGACTTCGCTGATCATCACACACAAGGAAACCGCAACGAGGTACCACTTCACACTCAGGAAGGCTGCGGCAGCCAGAGCCAGCGTGAGAGCTGCAAAGGTGCGGGGAGCTGGGCACACGGCCTGCTGGTGGCGATGCCCATGGTGCAGTCACCGGGGGAACAATTCTGCACGGGGCTGTCCTGACCGAGCACTCCCACTGCCAGGCGCACAGCCAGAGACTTAACGCCGAGGGCCACACAAAGCTTTGCTGACGCCACAGCACCGTTCACAGGAGACAAGCAGTGCAGCAACCCAAGGCCCAGCTGCGGACAGATGGACACATGGGCCATGTCCGCAGCTTCCGGAAGGACACAGCTGTCCACCGCCAGAGCGGGTCCCTGGAGAGCGAGGCCCAGGCAGCTTCCTGCAGCCTCAGGTCCTCAAGAGTGAAGGAGAAGGACCGGGGCTGGAGGAGGTAGCTGCCACTCACGCCCTGGTTTGAAAGCGGCGTAAATGATCTGAAACAGAAACCAAAACGCCAAGTAGGAAGGGCCAGCCCACCCAGGTCTAGCCAGTGTCTCCACGACAAGGTAACAGCGCGGCTTCGCAGGACGATCGGTTCACGGCAGGGAGAGCCAAAGCTGAGGCGGAAAGCAGGCAAAAGCAGCAGCGGGGCTACAAGCCGCCGGTGAGCGGTGCAGGCAGCCAGAGGACTCGGCCGAGGGGCGCCGCCCACTCCAGACTGGCCGGGCAGAGTACACTCAGGAGCTTCCAGGTTTGCAGCTGAGACTGCGCCAGCAGCAAGCTGGAGCGGAACTGCTCTGACTCTTAAAGTTCTACTTGGTGGCTGTGCACACTGCGGTCCAAACTCCAGACTGCCTGGCAAGACACATCCCCTCCTCTTCCTCTTCTATGGAAGGGAGAATGGGGACAGTCACCGACCTGGTTGGTGGGGCTGCCGTCAGCACTAAAGGGAAAACGCCACCTAAGTCCCCCGTCGAGCACCCGACTCTAATACACACAGACTCTAAACCCCATTTGCCAATGGAAAACACCTACAGCCGTTATGACGACCACACTCCCTGGTCCCAGCCACGCGAATAAATGGATCCCTGCAGGACCAATGACCAGGCCACCGTGTCAGACTCGAGTGTGGAAGGTAACTGAACCCGTCCCCCTGACAGCACTGGGCACGGGATGGGGCAGTACACAGCGTGGCTCCTCTCAGCTGCCGCGCATCTACCCACAAAAACCACTGCTAAAATGTCCAACACCCACCCCAATTTTTATTTTTTTATTCTTATTTTTAAGGTAGAGGTACGTGGCCCTAAAGAGAGCTTCTAAAGTTTTCTCCGAATATCGGGAGCAGCCTGGGTTCGAAATTGGTGTCCTGCCTGGCCAGTGTGGCTCAGTGGTTGAGCGTTGACCTATGAACCAGGTGGTCAGGGCTTGATTCCTGGTCAGGGTACATGCCTGGGTTGCAGGCTCAATCCCCAATGTGGGGCATGCAGGAGGCAGCTGATCCATGATTCTCTCTTTATCATTGATGTTTCTATCTCTCTCTCCCCCTCCCTTCCTCTCTGAAACCAATAAAAATATTTTAAAACAAACAAAAAAGCAAGTGCATACTAAAAACAAAAATGCTCATCATTAGTCAGTAGGGAATTCCCAATCAAACCTGCAGAGATACCACTTCACACCCACGGCACAGCTACTATCAAAAAGGTAGGTAATGACAAGTGCTGGCGATGTGTGGGAAACCTGGAGCCTTCACACAACACGGTAGGGTGTAAGACGCTACATCTGCTGTGGGAACAGTGTGGCAGGTCTACACACAAAGTTACTCTAGTCCCTGGCCAGATCGCTCAGTCACAGCCTCGTCCTGATATGCCAAGGTTGCAGGTTCAATCCCTGGTCAGGGCACATACAAGAATCAACCAATGATGCATCAATATGAGGAACAACAAATCAATGTTGCTCTTTTGTGCATGCGCCACCCCCCACCCCCCCGCCGGTCAATAAATAAATAAATAAATAAATAGGCACATCCAAAAAGTGACTGAACAAAAATAACCAAAAAGCACACTGGCACCTAACGTCATCAGTCATCGGAGAAAGGCAACATTAAACACACGGCGCACCTCCCAGGACGGCAGGGCTGAAAAGGACAGGTGACCCCAGATGTCAGCAAGGCTGTGCAGCCACGGACACGCCTTCCCTTGTGATGCGGCACGAACCACTCCACACACACGCACACCCTGTGATCAGCGCCCACCCGGGATACACCCGACAGCAGCGGTGCCTGTCTTCCAAAGGGCACACAGCAGGTTCACGTCACCTCTGCCCGAGCACCCCAACTGCAAACAGCTCCAATGCCCAGGACAGAGCACAGAGGGGGAGGAAGAAGCGCTATTCCAGGGAGTGCACAGCAGGGAGAAGGAATGCACTCCCAGGGGCCACACACAGGCGAACCTCACCCATGTGACGCTGACGGGAAGGCCGACCCCGGGCATGGCAGCCTTTTACCAAGTTCACCACCGGGCAGAGCCGCCCACGGCATCAGAAGCCGAGAAGGCAGTGACCCTGGGGAAGTACAGGACACACCAGAAGGGCCCAGGGGACTGCGTGGTCCTGGTAATGTCCCTGCTTGACTGGAGACATGTAGGAAAACATACACATAACATGTGCATTTTTCTAGAGTATTTGTGTCATACAGTAAAAACATTTCCCCCAAATGCAATCTCCATACTTTGGTTCAAGGCCTTGCTGTTCCTGAACCCTGTAGAGGGGCTTGACGAGATCTGCCCTGCTTCTATGAGGAGCAGAGGGCACACTGAGCGGGCGTGGAGCACCACCCTTCCCTGCCACGTGATGGCGGCATTGGTCTCCCCCAGCGCTCCAGGAGTTCAGGACACGCCCTCAGCCTAAACACTAGCCTTGGGATGCATCAGGGAGGAGATGACCTAAACTCCAGGACAGAAATGATCTTAACCAGATTAGCGAGCCATTTCCCACTACACAGGCCCACCAGCCCTGGGTGTCAGGTGCTTGCAGTACCCAGAATCCGTATCTCCTTTCCCACAGGAATACTTTACTAGAGGCCTGGTGCATGAAATTCTGCACGGGTAGGGTCCCAGAGATCAGGGCTGATCTGTGGGGCAACTGGAGGAGCAATCGGGGGGAGGAGAGGGCCGTGCGTACCGCTGATTCGCCAGCCCCGTCCCCACGCCACCTCCACCTGTGGGGCGATCCGCGGGTGATGGGGGCGGGGGGTGCTGGTACCCGCCTTGGCTGGCCTGGGGCCTGAGGCTAGGGGTAGCTCCTGTGTTGAGCATCTGACCCCTGGTGGTCAGTGCACGTCATAGCGACTGGTCATTCCACCTGGTCATTCTGCCGTTTGGTCGATTTGCATATTAAGCTTTTATTATATAGGATGGTAAAGCAGTTTTTCCTTGTAGAAGTATTCCAGCTAATAAATGGAGAAAGACTGCCATTTTGCAACCCCTGATGAGTTATTGGCTCTGAGCAATAATATAAATGATTAACATCACAAAACAATCTTATTATGCCTGATTAAAAAACTCAACACTGTACCAGTAACTACATATTCTTGCTAAAACAATTTTTAAAGACAAACTTACATCTGATGGAGCCTCCAGCCCAAGGCTGTCCAACCAAAACACAATGTAAGCCACAATGTGAGCCATGTATGTAATTTTAAATTTCCTAGTAACCACACTTTAGAAACACAAATTACTTTTAATAATATTTCATCTAACCCAATATATCCAAAATGGCAGGCAAACAGTATTTTACAGTATTAATGTGACACTTTGCGTTCCCTTTTTCCCATGAAGTCTTCAAAACCTGCTGTGTATGTGGCCCTTACACATCTCAACTCACACCAACCACACACAGTTCAGCTGCTCCGCAGCCACAGGAGGCTGGTAGCTACCTCCCCGGGAAGCAGCAGCTCCACGTCTCCAGCCTCAAGGACGGGAAATGCAGAGAGGAGCATATTAAACACACTGGGAGAATGCAATCAGCAAAACTAAGGGTATCGGAAAGTTTGGGACAAATGAACCATTATCTTCAAAACTTAATTGCAAGAAAAAGATAAATACACGGAATTCAATACATCGAGTTTTTTAAGAGCTATCTATCCAGGGCAATGAATAGACTACACTTTGTTCCTAATTTGAAATGAAATAAAAGTCAGAACATAGGCTGGATACTTACTGACTGGCTATGAGTATTAGCTGAACTAGTCACAGATGAAGTGTGTCTGAGTAACTGAGGGAGGGAACCAGCCACGAGCAGGGGCCTGTGGGTGCAAGGGGACAGGTGCACGGCCCTCACTCTCCCCACAACTGCTTCGGAGCAGATCTGAAAATTCCAAACCACATCGTCTAAAACACCTAAACGCACTGCTTGCAGGGGCTCCATAATCTCAACCCTGCTGGCCTGCTGAGAGAAGTGAGTGGCTGGGGGGCTAAGGAGGGAGATGGTACACACTATAACACTCTTATACTCTGAGGTTTCTTTTTTGTGTGTTTTTTTAATATATTTTATTGACTTTTTACAGAGAGGAAGGGAGAGGGATAGACAGTTAGAAACATCGATCAGCTGCCTCCTGCACATCCCCCCCTGGGGATGTACCCAAAACCAAGGTACATGCCCTTGACCGGAATCGAACCTGGGACCCTTCAGTCCGCAGGCCGACGCTCTATCCATGGAGCCACATCGGTTAGGGCTATACTCTGAGTTTTTAACAGTGTAGCTCAGAAATTATCTTATCTACTACTGAAAAATCAAACCCAAACACACAAACCCTGACTCCGCCCCCTGGCCTCTCTGCAACCCCACCTGTCCCTGGGCCCAGCCCACTCACTGGCCCCTGCTCTATGCTGGTCTTCCTTCAAGCCTCTCTCCACACAGCACCAGCACCTTTGACAAAGATCGTTCCACACCTAAAACCCTTCAGTGACTGTTTAGCCACTTGTTGCCATGGCGACGTGGCCCTATATGACCTGTCTTTGCCTCTCCAGCGTCACCTCATCCCACTCGCCCTTTCTGACCCAGTAACTGAACCGAAGGGTACAGGCTCACCCAGTTCATAATCAAGGAAATTGGAACGTCCCCGCAACAAACACCACAGGCTGGTCAGTGTGACGGGGCGGAACGTGCGAGGAGAGTGCAGATGGCACCCTCACTGATCACAGCCGACTCTCAGTACCAACACACACACCCTGAGGATCAGAAGAGACACGACATGGCTGGCATTCTCGCGTTTCTAGGTTTCAGTTTTCTACATTTGCTAAAATCCGGAACCTTTTATTTAAAATGTACAGACTAAAAAAATTAAGATTAAAATAAATAAAAAGTTAAAATGTACATACTATTTCTCACCACCCCAATTCCTGCCTCACGCCTTCAAGACCTGGACTAACACGTCCTCACGGCTCATGTCCAGCCGCAGCCGTCAGGGCCAGCTCAGGCCTCCTTGTTTCCTCTTCCCAGATGCCACCTCACTTCCTGCTCGGTAACATTTGCTCTATCATGCGATGACATTTTGTAAAATCGGGGACCCATCTCAAAAGCATGTGTACCCTCTTACACAATCCCTCGAACAGCCCTTCATAAACAGAAGTGCTCTGTAAGTGCTCACAGACCCTTAGAAAGAGCCTTTCAAATAGACTCTGAAAAGAACCTACAAACCTATTAAAAGACAGATGCAGAGCCCTAGCTGGTTTGATAGAGCGTCAGCCTGCAGACTGAAGGGTTCTGGGTTTGATTCCAGTCAAGGGCACATGCCCAGGTTGTGGGCTCGATCCCTGGTGGGGGGCGTGCAGAAGGCAGCCGGTCGATGATTTTTCTCTCATCATTGACGTTTCTATCTGTCTCTCCCTTCCTCTCTGAAATCAATTAAAAAATCAAAAAAAATATATTAAAAAAAAAAAAAGATGCAGAAAGCGTCCAAAACCTTTTCCAAAATAAAATACCCGACAGTGATGTTATTGGGAAAGTGACTTCCCACCCGGGAGACACCGTCTAAGGAAATGCCACCTTCCAAGTTAAAAGAACCACGTCAACGTTTTGTTTTCAAAATCCAAAGCCTCTGAAGAGACCTGCCTGAGCGAACGGAAAAGCAGACATCAGATAAAAGCGAGCGTTCTGGAGCTGGTGCGTCCGGCATCACACCTGCCGGGACCACGGCTCTGGGAGCCCCGCCCTGGCACTGCTGCCCCCGACCAAAATACAGGCCAAGCTCACAGGGACAAATGGACAATGACACTCGACAAAGAACATCAAGTTCCTGCCGGGAAAAGCCAAAAATACGGTTCTTGTGAGCTGCATTACGTTCAAAGACAAGCTCAATAAATTGTGGTCAGATACACACCACCGTTCTGTGACACGACAAGAAGCAGGAGCAGGAAACCAGGTCTCCGCCCCCACGCTGGCACTGACCACGGGGGGTCTCCAACAGCCACGCTGCCCACGATGCCCCTGTGGGCAGGCACAGGGCTGAGATGCTCCCACCGCCCTGGCTGACCCGCAAGACTCCAGAGCACAGAGCACAGTGAGACCCCGACAGGCAGCGCAGCCCAGCCCAGCCCAGCCCAGCCCTGCCCTG
Organism: Myotis davidii; assembly: GCF_000327345.1. Lineage (NCBI taxonomy): Eukaryota > Metazoa > Chordata > Mammalia > Chiroptera > Vespertilionidae > Myotis > Myotis davidii. Next base: position 1,148,412 of record NW_006300164.1, on the reverse strand, counting down.
CCCACAGGGGCTGTGCTCCCAGCGTGGCTGAGCTTCACCTCGCAGACTCACAGTAACTGCTTCTGACTCCTGGATGGCAGAGCAGACTTCCACCCCCTTCTCTTATCAAAAGTCAACGAGAGAGAGAAGAGGAAAGAGAGAGAAGCACACTCCACTAGGAGCCATGAGAAACCCCACACTAACATCAACAGGAAGACCCAGGGCAGGGACCCCACACAAGACTCAGAAGTGGGGGCGATGCCTGCAGCTAAAAAGGGGTGTGGATGTGAAAACCCACGTGAGGAAGGCCGGACTCTCAGGTAGGTCCCTGGGCCCCCTTCACTCAGCCAAGCACCCCTCCCCTGCAGCCCCGGACACCAGAGGTCATCAGCTCTGCAAACTCCGCCGGAAATGGACCGCACCGGGGCAGTGGGCACCAAGCAAGTCAGGGGTCAACGCCTCCACTGAAACAGGAACATTAGGTACAGGCTCCCCACCGAGCCACGGGCAGGCCGCCTCCTGCTGCCTTTCACCTTTCAGAACATCCACTTACACCAACACGGCAAGACAAAGGTGAAGGACCCTTCGTCAAGGAAGCCAAGCCAGCAGACAGGACATCTGGGGGGAGCCAAAAACACATGAGTCCTCACCCTCCAACAGTAAACAAGACCCCCAACAGCCTCCCCTCTGTATCCCTTTACTCTTAAACGGGGTCACCAGACACTGAAGTCTCCAGCACGAAAGCAAGAGTCCAAAAGATACGACATCAAAGAGCGTGCAGGGAAACAGAAACTGCAAGAAACACACTTTTAGTAACTTTTCATTGCTTTTAGAGAGAGGGGATGGGAGAGGGAGGGAAACCCTGATGCAGAGTGGAACATTGATCAACTGCCCCCTGCACACCCCCTAGAGGAGGGATCAAGCCCACAACCTGGGCAGGTGCCCTGACCAGGAATCAAACCAGCCACCTTGTGGTGCACAGGACTACATCCAACCAACCGAGACACACGGGTCAGGGCTTTTAAATAATTTCTATTTTACCTGTAATTGAAGCAATATAACTAAAATTGAAACAAAGAATAATATACACATAAAACAAGAACAGGAGGTATTTTAACAAGAACAGAGAACAGTAAAGAACATGAAAGCAGAAGTTAAAAATTCAGTGAGAAAGAATTGGAAAGTAATCAAAGATGCTCCTAAAAAAAGTAGAACAAAAAGATCAGTGCATGACAAGGAGAAGACATTTTAAAAATTAGAGTACTAAAAGCCTACCACTCAAGTCAAGGAATTAGAAAAGGAGAACAGAGAGGAAATAGTAGATTATAGCCCACCTCAAATACATTCTACAGGAACTTCCTATAAATGAAAGGGCAGCAATCTCCAGATTTCTGGGCCGTTCGATACACAACAGGGCACATGGAAAGGCTACCCCTGAGGCGAGTCCCAGGGCCTGGAACAATCAGGACACAGGGGCCTGGAAGTTCAGTGAGGAGGGGAAGAACGCCCGACAAGGATTAAGAATCAAACTGTATTTCGCGACAACAACAATGAAAACTAGAAGATACTGGAGCCACTTCAAACTTAACACTACTTCCCCCTGGCACGCCACGCTCAGCCCCCTGTGCTGTAAATGTGGGGTAGGACACACTCTCTCACACAGTCAAGTCCCAACAAACGACTGCGAAGGGCCTGGGGCTGTGCTCCAGCACGAGGAGCAGGCCGCGGCGGGTGGGGAGCCTGGTGGTAAACGTGGAGAACCCCCAGGAGGGCAGCACCCTGACTGGGGCAGCGTGGCCAGGAGCGCCGGGAACACTGGTGAGCTGAGTGGTAAAAACATAAAGTAAGAATGTTTTACAGAATGAAAAGGTGTGAGAACATTATTCTGAGGTTCAAAGGAAATTGGAGAAATGAAAAAATAAGTCAATTATTGACTCCAAGGCAGAAGAAAAGGATGTATAAAAAAAAATGGTAGCCCAGCTGGCCTGGCTCAGCGGTTGAGCATCAACCTGTGACCCAGGAGTCACAGGTCATGGGTTCGATTCCCAGACAGGGCAATCAGCTGCAGGCTCAATCCCCAGTGTAGAGGCATGCAAGTGGCAGCCGATCAATGATTCTCTTTCATCATTGATGTTTCTATATCTCCCCCTCTCCCTTCCTCTCTGAAATCAATTAAGAAATATATACTTTTTAAAAATATATTTTATTGATTTTTACAGACAGAAAGGGAGAGAGATAGAGAGTTAGGAAACATCGATGAGAGAAACATCGATCAGCTGCCTCCTGCACATCTCCCACTGGGGATGTGCCCGCAACCAAGGTAAATGCCCTTGACCAGAATCGAACCCGGGACCTTTCAGTCCGCAGGCCAACGCTCTATCCACTGAGCCAAACCGGTTTCGGCTAGACATTTTTTAAAAAACTGTAGTTTAGCCTCCCGTTCAGCATGGCACAATGACCTGAACAGACGGATGAAGATTCTGGATGGGGATTTAACCAAAATTGTGACTCACTGAGGGAAGCCAGTAGGAGAGAACTGAAATCACCTCTACCATGAGCGGAAGCCAAAAGATAACCCCTAAAGTTGGTGATGGAAAAGTAGAAAGAGATCGATACAGGACAACATAGCAGGTGACTTACACGCGGAGCACACGCTGGACTGCCAAGGGGCCGCTGCCTTTCCAGAGGCTGGGCCCAGGGCGGCCTCTAGCAAACATCTCTTAGCACCACCTGAGCTTTTAAACGACCTGCATGTGCGCATATTACTCTAAGGAACAAAAAATAAGGTTCAAGATACAGGACAGCCCGGCTGCCCGGAAGTTATAGGACTGGCCAGGGCGGCCTCCTGCTTAAAGGTGCCCTTCGGTGGGTCAGAAGCCTGGAGGCGAGTGCGCCCCCCTGGGCTCTGGGGCTGGGAGATCCGGGCACAGGAGACGGAGAGAGCAGGAGCCCCGCTTACCAACCCACAAAGCGGAGGTGGGGACAGCCCAGGAACTCAGTTCTTTTTAGGGTCAGGAAGTCGCGGCGGGAAACCAGGACAGAGTGAACACTTTGAGGGAGCGGGGCTCTGACGGGGCCACCTGCACCCATCTCCTCTGCCACTCGGAGCCCTGGGCCTCGCTGGGTCTGCTTCCTGGGGCGCCGATGGCAGACAGCACCCACCAGGCTTCAACGAGGGCGCCCTTGCAGGGCGGGCGCTGCGGCGGCGCTGGCACCGGTAGTCCAGTGCCCACAGCTCAGCTCCTCGGCTCGGCCCAGTGCTCCGGCCCGGGCTGCCTGGAACCAGAGACGTCCCGGGCACTACGTGCCAGGCACTGGACCGTGCTAGTCCTACGTCTTCCCAGTCCGTTCCCTCACCTGTTGAGCAGGACAGCGCCGACGGGGCGCTCCCCGGGCTCGCAGG
>NW_006300164.1:1141452-1143596 GCF_000327345.1 Myotis davidii | reverse complement strand
GGGGAACTTGCTCCCATTTGGGTGGCCGGCCCCGGGGAGCGTTGTGGGCGCCCCAGCGGCGGCCTGTCGGACTGTGAAGGAGGTGTGCCCTGGTCGGGGACAGGGTCCCCATTGGGAAGGCTGGGATTGGGGTGAGGAACGTCCCCTTGGAGAGGGTTGCCCCCGTTTGGGGTGTTCTTTCTTGTTCAGGGAGATGCCTGATGTGGGGGTGCCCCAGCCGCGAGCGTCCCTGACCACCCCAAGCTCCATGCCCTCTAAGCGCTGGCTCAGGCCACCCGCTCCCCTGTATAGTACTATACTTGGCATGTGGGATTCAAAATGAGCTTTTGGCCCAGCTGGCGTGGCTCAGTGGTTGAGCATCCACCGATGAACCAGGAGGTCACAGGGTGATTCCCAGTCAGGACATATGCCTGGGTTTTGGGTTCGATCCCCAGTGTCGGGGGGGGCCGGAGGCAGCTGATCAATGATTCTCGTCGTTGATGTTTCTATCCCTCTCCCTCCCTCTCTGAAATCAATAAGTATATTTTTTAAATGAACATTTGTTCAGTGAATGATACGAAGAACAATCCTTTACCAGGCAAATACCAAAAGAAGTGAACTGTCAGAAGTAGGCTGCACTCCTGTGTGGGACCATGCGGGCAGCCTGCCCCAGTCCTCGGGACCCCTGGTCACATGTCAGGCGCTGTGCTCTGCAGGTGACAGGTTAACTCTAACCATCAGGTCGGTCAGGAGGGACAGGTCACTGTTCTTGCCCACTTTCTGTGAACCAGCAAGGCAAAGCAAGGGAGCTGTGTTCAAGGCCACACAACTGTCTCAAGCAGCAGTTCTCAACCTGTGGGTCGCGACCCCTTTGGGGTTCTAACGACCCTTTCACAGGGGTTGCCTAAGACCATCGGAAAACACATATATAATTACATATTGTTTTTGTGATGAATCATTATGCTTTAATTATGTTCAATTTGTAACAATGAAATTGGGGGTCACCACAACATGAGGAACTGTATTAAAGGGTCGCGGCATTAGGAAGGTTGAGAACCACTGGTCTAGAGGCAGAGATGCGATTTGAACCCGTGCGGACTCTCCTTTCAACTGAGGCTACAGCCTCTAGCAGATGTTAGATTATCCTGTTGGTGGTATACTTTGTGCTTTTTCACCCGCTTCTTGTCCTACAAATAATATTTGGCCGTGTGCATGGCTGCCCGATAAAGAGCACATTTCCCACAGCAAATGGTGGGTGGCCAGTGGGATGTGTGCAAAAAGGATCATCTACCAGCCTGTCCCCCCAAAAGCAGGAGGGGGGGCAGGCCCAGAAAGCTGGGTGAGGGGTGGAACCTGGACCAGAGAATGACAGCCACACCACCAGGCCACATCCCCCCTCTGGACTGCTAAATGTTCAAGAAGTCAACTTGGCATGGGAGCATGGGGGCATGGGGACTGGACCTGTCCCTTCCTAGGCCCATGAGTTTGCTATGATTAAGGTAGCAGACCCGTGGCCACCCGTCACCATATGGCAGAGCCAGACTCTGAACCCAAGCCTTCACCCCACCTCCCGGTTTCCCAAACTTGGTTCCAGGACCACTGGCAGGCGGGCAGGGCTGGGAAGGTCAGCAGATGCCCCTTGGGAAACATCTCTCTGCAAAACCCTGGCTCCGCTCGCGGGTTCCTCGATTCCTAGGTGACAGCCCTTGGAAACACAGGCCGCAGGAGCAGGCCCGCGCTCCCACTTGGAAGGAGGCAAGCAGCGGCCTGTCAGACGTGGCAGTAGCTCCAGCAGCAACGTGACACTTGAGGCCGAAGCTAAGGGCAAACCCGCCCCTTCGCCCCCGCGGGACCTCCTCCGGCGCAGATCTGAACTGCGCCGCCTGGACGGGTGGGTGCCGGCCGGGCCAGCCAAGGTGCGCGCACAGGAGGCACCGGTGGCCTCGGGACTAACGCCTGGGCTCCACGGGAAACCCAGCTCCCAGGGCTGGGGGAATGCGCCCGGGAGGGAGGGAGGGAGGGACCTAGGAGAAGGGGCGCGTCCAGGAGGGTAGGGGCAAGAGGGCCAGGTGCCCGGAAGGGGCGGGGCGCAGAAAGGGGCGCGTCCCGGAGGGGAGGGGCGAGAGGGCCAGGTGCCCGGAAGGGGCGGGGCTAGTGGCGCCCTG
>NW_006300164.1:1134619-1140520 GCF_000327345.1 Myotis davidii | reverse complement strand
TCTACGTGGATGAGGCTGCAGCCCGGCAGGGCCGACTGGGGCAGGGCGGGCACCAGGATCTGCTCCTGCCACTGCGTCCGCCTCCAGGCCTTGACTCCGGCACCCTCCACATCTGCGATGGCCCGCACGTCATAGATCCAGCGCTTGGCCTTATAGGACACTTTCTAGGGAAGGGCCGGCCTGTGAGCCGGGGCAGGCCAGTGACCAACCCTCCACCCTCCCATGGGGACCCTGACCTGCAGCAGACTGGCCACCACCGGGCCGGTGTCCTTGCCGGACTGGTTATCGATGTCGGCCTGCAGCCGCAGCACCTGCCCCACCACATAGCCGCGGAGGTCCGTGCTGGCGGTGAGCACCACGCTGCCCGTCTTCACCAGCTTGTAGGAGAACTTCTTGGTGGTGGAGGCCACATTGGGTTGCTTGGGGGGAGAGAGAGGGGGGAGAGCGTTGGTGGCGTGGGCAGGCGGGATCCCCGTGGACCCAGGGTGCCACCAGCCCACCCTCACCTCGATGTCCGGGATGCTGTTCAGGTTCAGGGGGCTCAGGATGTAGAACACACAGCTGCACTGGTGATCCTTGGAAAAACGCGGCGTGTCGATGGTGGCCCGCACCTGGTACACGATCTTCCCAAAGGGGCCCTCGAAAGACGTGGGTGCCGTGGCTGGAGAGAGAGCACAGACTGGCACCCAACTGGCCCCCCCTCTCCTCTCCCCACCCACTGTCACCACCAGGCCTGGCCAGGCGGGGCGCTCACCAGGAAGCAGGAACTGGAAGGGGAAGCTGTGCTCTCCAGTAGGCAGGCTCCCTGCGGAGACAGCAGGGAGGTGTGGGGCCGGGCCCTCCAGAGCCCCAGGTGACACCACAGGGCCCAGGAGAGAAGCAGGCGCCACAGCCAAGCAGCTTGCACTGCTCTGGCTGCTGGGGTGCCCGGCCCCCGTGCCCTGCACCCAGCAGCACAGGGCCAAGGCCTGGGCAGAGGATGGGGCCGAGAGCTTGGCTTAAACTACAGGGGCTCAGAGCTGTCCCGGAGGCTGGAGCCTCCCACATCCAGGAGAAGCTGCCCCATCAGCAGCCCAGCCCTAAACAGCGAGGCCCAGAGCCCGCCAGGGAGGGAGACCCGTCAGGGTGCACAGCCCTGCGGGAAGTGGGCCTGTACGGGGTTCCCAGAGGCAGACGGAAAGGGGGGTGGACAGGCGGGCGCACCTTTGTCAGCCAGCGACAGAGCACTGTTGACGTAGTCCTCCTCCGTCACCCACGCTGTGTCGTTGGCCTTGGTGGAGACCCTGCAGGAGCCTGTGCAGCTCACCCGAATCGCTGCAAGAAGGGGGACGGGGTGAGCCCAGCCGCCGCCGGCCTGGCCCCTCCCCGCCCCCAGCACAGGCATTCAAGCGGGGCTGGCAGCGCGCCCCCCCACCCCCTGAGTTGGGGCCTGAGAAGCCAGCAAAGGTTTGCTGCCTTTTAGAAGACAGCTCCTGCCCCTGCTCCTGCCCCTGCCCCTGCCCCAGCTGGGGGTGCTCACAGGGCGCCAGGGTGGTGATGCACAAGGGACACCTGTGCTGCTGCCCCCAGGGTCACCCAGAGGACATGCTGGGCCCACCAGCCTGTGGACACCCAGCTCCCAGAGGGGATGCGTGGGGCATGAATGCGGAACAGAGGCCCGTGGGGCTGGTGACCGCTGACCCGGCCTTCATGCTCTCACAGGCGAGTCAGTTAGACAGGGAAGCACCCGGCGGCTGGCCTCACACTGCAGGAATGTGGTCAGACCCGCCTGGGCAGAAAGGCACACAATGGCGGGCGGGGCGGCCCTGACTTCCTGGGCCAGCGCTGCCCAGCAGACTGACTTTCTGCATCCACAGCGGCCGGTCCCCTCCCCTACTCCCCAGCGGAAGCACCCGGACCAGGAACCCGTGGCAGCCACTGTTCCGTGGTGAGGACCTCGGACGTCTCAGCCCAGCACCTGTGCTCTGAGCCCGAGAGGGGCAGAAGCTGACCGGCAGGTGGCCCTGCAGCCCCACCCTCCTCTCACGCAGGGCTGAGTCAAGATCAAAGACCCCGGCATCTCCGCGCAGTCCCTCTCCCTTCCCTGGCTCCATGTCAGGTGAGGGGAAGGTGACGCAGAGTCTGACACCTGACTGACAGAGCCTGCCCGGTGTGCCCGGGGCCCGGGCCAGGGGTCAGCCAGGCCAGCCATGTCCACGTATCCCCAGGCTGGCCCGCCTGCTGACAGACTTCCTATTGGTCACCCTCAGCACACAGCTCCTTCGGGACCCTGGCTCTCCCCCCCGCCCCGCCCATCGGCACTGCCAGCGACCAGCCTTCGGCCTCTGTGCCGTCCCGTCTCCCCTCTGGGACCTCAGCCTGCTTTCTAATCCCCGCTCCGTCAGCCGAGCCCTCCTGGGTCCAGGCCTGGAAGTGACCCCACCCTGAAATCTGGGGCAGCAGGGCTCCTGCCGACCCTCACAGGAGCGGCCAGGCAGGCATGAGCAGGCAGAGGACAGGGTGGCGGACCCAGGGAAAAGCCGCCCAGCTTGAACCCTCCATGGACAGGGCACGGCCCCACTTGGTCCCGCTGCCATGGGGATGCTGGGGTCAACAGAGTATGCCCGAGGGATGCAGTGGTCCCCAGATGGCCCCGGTGCCCACCGGGCACTGCTAAGTGACCCCAGTGGATGGTGCACGGAGCTGAAGGATCGATCTGCCCACCTCTGTCCAAATCCCGACCCACGACGGTAGCTAACACCACTTAGCTCAGGGGTGACTTGTTACTTAGGGGTTTACATAGCAGCAGATGAGAGGCACAGGCATCCACTCACGGTTGTAACCTTCAGTTGGCAACTGTGTTGAGGTGGGAAACAGACACCTTGGAGTAACCAGATGTAGGCTGATAGGGGCCTGGAGAGGTGCCAGGCAAGATGGCACGGACCAGGGACCCAGCAGCTCTCAGAATCTCACACTATCTACCCAGGAGCCCCAAGCACCACAGCTCGTAATGCCAACAATCGAGGCGCAGTCCCCGGGCAAAGTGGGTGAGACCTCCCTCCCGTCCCCCCCCCCTTGGCCTGCACCCCAGAGTTCAGGTGAAGAGCTGTGGGGGCACCTCACCCCAGAAAAAGAACCGGTATCAAAGCGAACCTTGGTTACCCGCGAGGGCCCAAGCGCTGCGGCCTGCCCAATACCTAGCAGAGCCCCTTCTGCACACACGGGCGCCCCTTCGGGACCCTGACCGCATGAGCGAGGCCAGTCGCTGTTCCGGAGGAAACCATCCCGTTCCTCCACCCTCTTCTCCCAGAGGATGGAGCGGAGGGATGGACACACACAGCGCGCCGTCCTGCCCCCTGGAGGAGAGCACGGGCATCGCACCAGCAGCGCCCACTGCGCAGACGCAGGCGGGCCGGTGTGCTCCCAGCACTGACAGGGCTGCGCCGTGCAGGTGTGGACCGCTCAGCTGTACCAGTGCTTGGATGTGTACCGGACGGCGGCACTGAGCTGACGGGTACCCCTGTTTGGATGTTTGGGGCTGCTCCAGTTCTCTAAGGAAAATCATCACGGGCCCCGCTGGGTGGCTCAGTGGTTGAGTGTCAACCCATGAACCAGGAGGTCAGGGTTCAATTCCTGGTCAGGGCACATGCCTGGGTTGTGGGCTCGATCCCCAGTGAGGGGCGTGCAGGAGGCAGCCGATCAATGGTTCTATCATCACTGATGTTTCTATCTCTCTCTTCCTCTCCTTTCCTCTCTGAAATCAATAAAAATATATTAGCCTTGCCCTACCTGTTTGGCTCAGTGGATAGAGGGGCGGCCTGCGAACTGAAAGGTCCCAGGTTCAATTCCGGTCAAGGGCACATGCCCGGGGTTGTGGGCCCCTCCCCAGCGGGGGACTTGCAGGAGGCAACCGATCAGTGATTCTCTCTCATAATGGATCTTTCTATCTCTCCCTCTTCCTTCCTCTCTGAAAGCAATAAAAATATATCAAATATATATATTTTAAAAATCATCTTTTCTTTCCCTGCCTCTAGCCCATGAGCCACTTCTCTCAGTCCTGGTTCCAGGTCTGTCACACGAGGATGACAAGCGCCCACCTCCCAGGGCTGCTATGAGAATTTATAGAGTCGGACCATTGGAAGTGGGGAGGGTGGTGTCAGGCCCGTGACAAGAGCTCAGTGAGCCGGTGGAGCTGGGGGCTGTCCTTCTCCATGTCCCTTCCCGGGGATGGAGGTCTCCCATTGCATCACTGGCTGGCAGCAAGGGTTCAACAAGTATCATATGAATAAAAGAAGGAAAAAGAGCCCGACCTTCCCTTCCCCGACCCAGGCCGGGCTGGGAGGAAGCCCAGCGCAGCTACAGCGCTCACACTCCCTCTGCTCCCAGGGTCACCTGACCAAACCCACCTGCTCCCCTGCCCACCCCCCACCATTCCCTCTCCCACTCTGAGGCTCGCACTTTTACAGGTGGGACCACCAGCGGGGCTCCCCGGCCTTCTGTGGCAGCTGTCTGCTCACACACAGCCCACCTGCCACACGAAGGCCAGGGGGGCCTGTCCAGGCCAGACCAGTCCCCCACAGCTCAGGCCATCCCTCCACTGTGGTCACCAACAGCCTGCTCCCTGGGCCCCGGCTACAGGAGGGTGACAGGTGGACAGGCCAGGTGATGAGCGTGGCGCAGGGGCTCGGTTGCTCCAGTTGCGAGGCTGCCCCTCCTGCCTGGGGCCCCACACAGCACCCTCCCTCCCGCCAGGAAGCTGGCCCCATGGCACTTCTCGTCTCTGGCTTGTGTCCCAGGGAAGAGCCGCATGGTCCCTACTGTGCCCCTGCCTCACACACTCCCACCCAAACCCCAAACTCCCACTGGGGAGACGAGAAAGGAGGTGATGGTCTCATGGGGAGGAAACTCCACAGGCTGAACCCCTAGCGAGAGGTGAGCAGGCTACTTATACCAGCTTCTCAGACCCCCGCGGCCTCTCACTGTGGCGTGAGGGGGCAGGTGAGGCCTGTCCAGGACCGAGGCATTGGCTGCCCAGAGGGGCTCTCAGTCTTCAGTGGGGACCAGAAGTGCTGAGCTCTCAGCCACCCAGGGGTCTGGCTGAGCACCCCAAGGTGGAGGAGCACCCCAGCAGGGACACATCGCACAACCTTGTGCTCAGAGCCAGGGATCCCCACCCCCACCCTGAGGGTCGAGCCCTGAGAACCCACCCAGGTCCCTGTGGACACCTCGGACAGGAGAGGCCGGCACCTGTGGAGGGTGCTGGGGAGGGCAGCTGCGGCAACCTGATCCCAAAGACCCAGGTGTGTGCACCAGCAGGGGGACAGGCCAGGAGGGCTCAGGTTCACCTCCCAGATGCCAGTGGGGCTGGGGGCCTGGGCACCCAGGGGTGAGCAAGACACCCCTGTCCACAAGTACAAGCTGAGACTGGATGTAAGCAGGTGCCCGGGTGGCCCGTGGGTCCAGCTGGGAACCCGCAGACTCGGCAGTGGGACTGTCTGCGCCAGGAGCCGGGGGTGTGGGAGAGAAAGCCCAGTCTCCCAGTAAGGGCCCAGCAGGTGCGGGGCACAGTGGCCCCTGGAGCCCTGGCAGGAAGGGTTGGAGGCTTGCCTGTGTCCAGGTCCCAGTGGGCTCTGCCAAAGTGGACAGGCTCCCAGCCTTCACCCGGGCGCAGAGGACAGGAAGGGCAGAAGCGGAAGACTGGGCCACCCAGGCCTCCCTGCTCTGCCCCGAACGCCGCCCGCCCCCCACCCAACACTCCCAGCACCCGGGGCACCCGAGTGGCGCCCATACGGGCCCCGGGCCGTGCTAGGGGAGAAGGAAGTGGCCCAGACTCAGCGACATGGGCAGCGCTTCCGGGAGTCCCGGCCCAGCCCCAGGAGCCACCGCAGCCACCTGAACTCCCCCCCCCCGGCCCGCCCCAAG
>NW_006300164.1:1130153-1134257 GCF_000327345.1 Myotis davidii | reverse complement strand
ACCCGCCCCCAAACCGGCTACGCCCCTCGTCCGCTGGGTTTTTCCTGGCCGGGTCTCCATCCCCGCGGGTCTGCGCGCGGCCCCGCCTCCGGGCCGCAGGGTCGAGGTCCGGCCGGGTCTCCCGCTGCCCCGGGAGAGTGGCCAGCTCACCTCCCGAAGAGTGGGCGCAGGGTGGGGTCCCGGGAGCTGCCTGCCAGCGGAACCGGCCCTGAGTACGTGGGTGCGGGGCTGGCGTGGAGGGGGCGCGGGATGTGCGTGACTCCAGGGCGCTGAGGGACATGCTCTGATGTATCACCTCTAAAAGGCGAGGCGGGGGGAGAGGGAAGTGGCGGGGGCGGGAGGGGGAGTGCACGCGGGAGACGGAGGAGTCCTGGAGACAGAAGACCGTGCCAGCCCAGAGAGCGGCGGTGGGCGCCCCTGCCCGTTAAATCTGGGGGTGCCTGGAGGAGGGCGTCAAGGTCAGCTGCGTTAACGCGGTGGCATTTCCTGAGGGAGAAAACGGGCCTAGATATGTTGTTTGGGGTGCGGGAGACATTCATGACCCGCAGAGTCTGAGACGCCCACTGGGCACTTCTTCGCCTGAGTTTGGGGGAGACGAAGGGCTAAAGATTTGTTATGCGCTCGTGTGTAGATGGTAACTCCCATTAGAGTTTGGTGTGAAACCCACAGAACCCTAATCTAGCCCTCCAGCGAAAGGGGAGGGGCTTCCTGTTCCGCAGGGTCCTGCTGGGCCAGGTGAGGACAGGGGGCGCCGGGAGCACTTGGGGCAGGGGGCAGGCAGCGCCAGACTGGCCTGGCTTCCTAGAGCCTGGGGGTTCCAGAGCAAGTTCGGGGTGCCCAGGGGAAGAGGACTGTGGGCATCCCAGAATGCCAGTCACTGCAGAAGTCAACAAGGCAGGAGGAGAGGGTGTGTTGGCTGCTGCTGAGACGGGATGAATGAGAGAGTGGGTGGTTCTTATCTCAGGTCACCCTCTGTCCCCCACAGCTGGCCCCCATGTGGCCCCCCACAGCCTTTATTCCGACCCCACCGCCCACCCATCCCCTGTGCGGGGAGACTGCTCCCTGCCTTCACACCCGCCCTCCGCACCCACGTCCTGACCCCTTTCTCTCAACAGCCTTTCCTCTCGCTCTCCTGGCGCCGGCTTCCCTGGGACCTCTCCAGGTGGGTGTTTATTTCACACACCTCCTGTGCCTCCTGGCCACTGTGGCCACTTCTAGACCGTTCACCTGTCACCTTAAAAGCTTTGCCCGGATGGTGTGGCTCAGTGGTTGAGCATGGACCTATGAATCAGGAGGTCACGGTTCAATTCCCCATCAGGGCACATGCCCAGGTGGCAGGCTCCGTCCCCACTGTGGGGCATGCAGGAGGCAGCCAATCCAAGATTCTCTCTCATCATGGATGTTTCTCTCTCCCCCTCTCCCTTCCTCTCTGAAATCAATATGTACCCAAATAAAATGTACCCAGGATTTGTTTTAATTGAGGTGACAGACAAAGAGACGACTGCTCGCTTGCAAGAAGACTTTTGCGCTTACGCAAGAGGGGAAATGCCAGGGTGGCCCTTGAGTTTTCTGTGGGAAGGAGTCGGTGAGGCAGTGGAGGCTGTGAGTAATCTCAGGGGCTGTGGTCCATGGGGGTGGTCTCCAGTGTCCAGTCCCTGGCCCTGTGGGGAGGGAGGCAGAGAGATCCTGGGGTGGTGAGTGAGTGAGATAAAGGAGGCGGGTGGGAGCCGGGGCTCTGGATTGGCTGGTTTGCATGTGAAAGGTGTGGTCCCAGGAAGCTGCTTGCGTTCTCTAGGAATTAGCTCTGGGAGGCAGTCCCCCCCAAGGCAGCAGGACCTCCAGATGCCGCAGCAGCATAAGTAAGAACACAACACCATCAACCTGTCTCTCCTTCCCACAGCTCTGCCCGGAACTCCAGCGGCTCCCTCCAATGGCTTGGTTAGTGTGACTCAGAGATGTCGGCCAACCCCTCTCCCATCCCTTCTCCACGTGCGCTTTTCTCCCATCACAGGGTGGGCTCCACCCCACCATGGAAGCGGGGCTGGCCCCTGGCGTGCTGGGACTGGTGGTGCTGTGACAAGCGACACCACACCAGCTGCAGGGGCTCAGGAGGCCTGGCAGCTGTTCAGCTCGTCCCCGTGGGTGTGGGAGCTGCCACGTAACAATGCCTGCTTACCTGCTGGGGAAACCTCAGAGAGGGGGGGGGGGTGGAGAGGGAGAGAGATTGCCTGGACGCCTGAGTGCCACTAGCTCAGACTTCTTGCCTCAATCACACCCAGGGACTGTGGCTGAGGGGCCCCGTGTCCGCTAGCTACTGTTGCAGAACAAACTGCCCCAATTGATTACTTATTGTGACAGTGAGGCGGCCCTCCGCTGGAGGCTCTCTGTTCTGTGCGGCATCTGCTGAGAATGGAACTTCCAAGACATCCCTTTTCTTAAAAAAAAAAAAAAATTTCTTTATTGATGTCAGAAAGGAAGGGAGAGGGAGGCAGAAACATCAATGATGAGAGAGAATCATGGATCATCTGCCTCCTGCACACCGCCCCCCCCCCCAATTGGGGATGGAGCCCACAGCCCAGGCTTGTGCCCTTGACCAGAATGAAACCCAGGACCCTTCAGTCCGCAGGCTGACGCTCTATCCACTGAGCCAAACAGACACACATGTGTGATTCCTCACCTGGGGTGGCTGGGGGAGCCCGGGTGTGGTCAGGTGACATACTGGTCAGGTGTCTTCCGTGAGGCCTCTCCACATGGCTGGTTTGGGGTTTGCACGGCATGATGGTCTCCAGATAGTGAGACTGATGACCTGGCGGTATGTCACCAAGGTGGAGGAAGGCGAAGCTGCCCGTCCTCGGTCCTGGGCTCTGAGTCCCAGAACTTTCTATGACGGTAAGTGCATCAAAACCAAGTCACAGGACTAATTGGGTGGAGCATCGCACACTGACGAAGAGTAAAGGAATTATGACAAATTGAGACAGCTGACCACACCAGCCAGCAGCAGAACCAACCAGCTGAGCCCAATCTGGATTGCAGAACCATGAGGAAGTAAATCGTTGCTTTAAGCCGGGAAGTTCTGGGGTGGTTTGTTAGGCACCAACAGATAACTGTGACAGACACTGCTTTCATAGTGGCGGCTCCCATTTGTAATCCCACAACGAGCCAGCGTTGCCTTTCCCCCATCCTCGCCCGCACTTGTTTGACTCGTTGGCGATAACCATCTGATAGGTGTGTGGTGGTATCTCATTGTTTCCGCCCTTCTTTCTGGGCATAAAAGTCAAAGTCCGGCCAAGAGCCTATTGCTTCTCCTGCACTCCAGTCTGGGCACAATAGCCACCTCCATTTTCTTATCTTTTTTTAATTAAATATGTTTCCTTTGATTTTAGAGAGAGAGGAAGAGAGAGGGAGAGATAGAAACATCCAGGCTGGTTCCCCCACACACTCCCCCACCCCCATGGAGCAACAACGCAGGCATGTGCCCTGACCGGGAATTGAACAGGTGACCACTTGGTGCATAAGACGATGCTTAACCAACTGAGCCACACCAGCCGGTGGCCGCCTCCATTTTCAAACATGCCAGGAATGTCCCCAGCTCGGGCCTTTGCAGCGGCGGCTCATCCCTGAGCGCTGACAGGACTCACGCCCTCTCCTTCCACTGACTTGTCCATCAGGCCTGCTCTGCTGCTCACTGCCTTCACCAGGACCCCAACCTCTAAAGCCGATCTACGAGTTTCCCCCGCGGCATGGATGGCCTCCCAACCGCACAGAACTCACTCCTCACGGGCTTCTGCCTTCCCCGCTGGAATAGGAGCAGGGGCTTTAAATTAAATGTATGCGCACTGGTGGGTCCTGGGCGCAAAAGCCAAGCTGGAGTGGTTGCCAGGAGGCAAGGCTGGTAGGCAGGCCCCCCCAAGAGGCAGGCCCCCCAAGAGGCAGGACCCCCAAGAGGCAGGCCCCCCAAGAGGCAGGCCCCCCGAAGAGGCAGGGCCCCCAAGAGGCAGGCCGAGAGTCCCCGGGGAAGCGGTTCTACGCCCTGGAAGTCGCCCACCTCAGTTAAGGAGCCTGCGGCCCGGGGAAGGCTGGTGTCTCCTGGGTTGGGGGCCGGCC
>NW_006300164.1:1123861-1129052 GCF_000327345.1 Myotis davidii | reverse complement strand
CCTGGATGGGAACCCTGTTCCCATCGCCGGCGGCGGAAGCTCCGGGTGGGAGAGGAGCAGAGGCGGTAAGATGCAGGTAACATGGGCGCAGACCCTAGGCGACAGCGTCCCGCCCTGCGAGAGGCGTGGCGCTCCAGCTAGGGAAGGGGGGCCCCCTCGGCTGTGAGACCCCGACTCCGCGCCCAGCTGCCTCATGAGCCTCTAGACCTTTTCCATGGCACAGAGAGGACACCGCAGCGGGCAGCTGTGTGCCGGCCGCCCTGCTTCAGAAACGAACAGAGTCGAAACCTTCCGGATGTTCTGCCTCAGTCCCAGCCCTCCCCCTGCTCCCCTGAAGCCGGAATGTCCCGCTAGGCTTATTGGCACCTGAAACCCCACAGAGTGGAGGTTGGCCGGCTTGGTGGCAGGTCGGACCGGCAGCCTCCTGCGGGTGGCAAGTGCAGCCTGGTGCCCGCTCCTCTGGCGCAGTCTCGGGTGGGAATGACCAGCCCTGGCACCGCTACCTGCTCTGTGGCAGGCTGCCCACCCCTCGCCTGCTGAGAGCTCTGACTCTGGAAGGGGCTGGTCCTTTCCTGCCCGAGCCAGGACCTTGCTGGTCCCGAATGTAACTTGTGAAATGTGATTACTTTGTAGACCAAGTACACGCTGATCGACGAGCAGGACATCCCGCTGGTGGAGGGCTACTCCTTCGAGGTAAGGGCGGGGGGCCCCTTGCCAGCCTGCTGGGGTGGGAGGGCCCGGGAAGCTCCCTGCAGAACCCGGGCTCCGCGCTGCCTCCGTGGCACTCTTCCTCCCCAAGGGCCACCCTGATCGCTTCTCCTCCCGAAGAAGAGACCAGTTGTGTCACATTCGTGACCGAATTCAACTGGACAAGCCCTGGTGCCTTAGGAGACCGTCCCCCCACCTCCCCTCTGGCCTGGGCCCTCCTCGTGCCCTGTGCTCCTTCCTCTCATCTTCTGTTCATGCCCGGTCCCCCAGCGCTCCGCCCTCCCTGACGTCCTCGGGAGACGACCCACACACTCATGCAGCGGCTACTGGTGCCGGGGCGCCTCTCACTGGTTGTGGGCTTTTGTAAGGGGAGGGAAGCCCGTTTCTCTCTGTCCACAGCATTGTGCACAGTGGCGCGTCCGTCGCGCTCAAATGCAGGAGCTGGGGACACGCTGGCTTTCGTGCGGTGTGTTGGTGACTCCCAGGGTCCCAGCAACAGAACGGCTTCTCAGCAGCCCTGTGCCTGTTCCTCCTCAGGCCAGGATGGAAGTGGACGCAGACGGAAACGGGGCTAAGATCTTCGCCTACGCCTTCGACAAGAACCGGGGAAGGGGCTCAGGCCGGCTGCTGCACGAGCTGCTGTGGTGGGTGTTTCCAGGCTGCGTGCTCCCCGCTGGCCCTGCATGAACCTGGCACCACGGGGTCGGGGAGCCAGGGCGGCCTCCCCTCGTGCTCCTGTGCCCCTCTGCTGGCTTGGGAGGGGCCGCGTAGGCCTCCAGACCACGTGTTCTTTCTGCTCGCAGCTCACTGGGCCCTCACGGCCTCCAGGGAGCGTGGGGTCTGGTCCCTGCCGGCTCTTTCTTTTTTATTATTTTTTTATTTTTAAAATTTTACATAGTCTCCTTTTTCCCCCATTGATACCACCCCGGGCAAGCCCCCACCGCCCCAGTGTCTATGTCCATTGGTTATGCTAATATGCCCGCCGGCTCTCGCTGAGCCTGTGGGTGGGACGTGGGGAAGCGGCGGCCTTCCTTGGTGTGCACACGGGGGCCGCTCAGAGGAGGTCTCTAGACTGTGCTGCAGGGTTTGGGTTCCAGCCTTGGCTCCCTGCAGCCCACCCAGCTCTTCCATCCAAGGGCTACACTGTCAACCTGTCTGGTCCAGTCTGGGCCATGGGCTGGCACCCTGGGGTTCCCCTGGCTTGTGCCCGCCAGTGTGCGAGGGTCAGTTCAGATCGCGTGGCGGACACGTGGGGCTGTCTGGAGGCGGGTCGAAGAGTGTTTGTTTCTAGGGAGCGGCACAGGGGCGGCATCGCTCCCGGGTTCCAGGTTGTGCATCTCAATGCGGTGACCGTGGACAATCGCCTGGACAACCTGCAGCTGGTGCCATGGGGCTGGCGGCCCAAAGCGGAGGAGACCTCCAGCAAACAGAGGTGGGTCTTCCCAGCTGGCCAGGCGGCAGGGCGGCGCGAGGACCGCCCGCTCGTCACCGGGCCCACGTGCCGCTCTGCTCTGATGCTGCTGTGGTTCAGGGACCTGGCTATTGTCCCTGAACGTGGGGGGACCTCCTGTTCCTGGAGGCGGGTAAGGTCCTGATGCTTCTCTCTGTGGGAGGGTCATCCGATGACGGGCTCTGTCGGGAGCAGCGTCGTCTGGGCCGGATGCCTGCACGGGGCGGGACTTCTCCCTGTCCCCGAGGCAGTGAGGTGTCTGCAGCTCGCTGTGCACACACAGGTCTTTTTGTCACGCTCCTTGTCCATCAGTTTTCACAGTGGTCGAGGGAAGCAGGCGGCGTGGACGGGGGGCATGGTCTCCTCTCTGAGGCCTGCAAACAGCGCTTACGCTCAGGACAGCACAGGCATCCGCCTGGGTGGGAAGGCTGCTCTGAGGGCAGTTCCTGCGGCCGGGGGGCGCCCAGCTCCGAGCTTCGTGGAGCCCTTGGAACGAGCTGGGGACCAGCAGCAGGACGGGGGCTGGGAGTCCACTAGCTAGACTAGACGGTCCACCTGGAGCACTAGCTAGACTAGACGGTCCACTAGCTAGACTAGACGGTCCACTAGCTTCCCTTGTCCACTCATGACACTAGCCAGGGTGTCTCTGGCCACACGTGCATTCCCGGCTCAGAGGGCTCCCTGGGGTTTCTGCGTGTCTCAGGCCGCTGGGCAGCTGTTCCCGACGGTGGTGGTGACTCCCAGCAGACGGACGTCAGTGAGACGGTGAAGTGCCGCAGGTGTCATCCTCACGGGCTTGCCGGAGCCTGAGCTGCAGACTGGGAGCGGCAGGGTTCAGAGGCCAGGTGTAGGGTGGTCCCCGGTCGCTCAGGACGAGAGGGGCAGGGCTGGGGCCAAGCCTCTGCGTTCTCTCTCTGATGATAGAGTGTGGCCCTAAAATTCCCTGATCCTGAGGGAAACTGACCCTTCTGCAACAGTTATCCTCCTAGATTTTTGGTTGAAAGTGAAAGAGCCCTGGCTGATAGGTCAGTTGGCTGGTAGGTCAGTCGCCAACCGGTGGCCCACGGATCGCTGGTGGTCTGTGAGGTCCGAGAGGTTGGCGACCGCTGTGTTAGAGCATTGGCCTGATGGGCACGTTTCCTACAGACTCAACCAATGAATACACAAATGAGTGGAACAAGACAGGGATCTCTCTCCCCCTTCCTCTCTCTCTCTCAAATCAATAAAAACAAAAAAGGAAAGAGCCCTGGCTGGTGTCCCTCCTCACCATCATATATATATATATATATATTTCAGAGAGGAAGGGAGAGGAAGAAAGAGAAACATCAATGAGAGAGAAGCATGGATCAGCTGCCTCCTGCACTCCCCCTACTGGGGATGTGCCCACAACCAAGGTACATGCCCTTGACCGGAATCGAACTTGGGATCCCCAAGTCTGCAGGCCGACGCTCTATCCACTGAGCCACACCGGTCAGGGCTAGTTTGGTTTTTAACAGCAGCCAGGGCTGGTGTGGGTCGGTATCTCGTAGTTTTGCATTTTCCCGACGCGAGTGCTGCCGAGCGTGTTCTCATGGGCGTTTGGGCCGTTCGTGTGTCTTTGGAGAGTGCGTTCAGATTCTTTGCCTGTGCACTGTTACTTTGTTGAATTGCAGTAGTTTTTCGTGTTCTCTGTAATCCATGACCAGGCCTATGGTTGGCAAGTCTTTCCCTCATTTTGTCGGTTCCTCTGGACAGTGTCTTCTGATGCACAGTTTTTAGATTCTGTGAAGTCCAACGTGTCTGCTTTCTCTTTGTCACCGGTGGCTTGGTGCCATATCCAAGAAATCGTTGCCGAGTCAGGGTAGTGCAGCTTTTGTCCTGTGTTTGATTCTGAGAGGTCTTGTGTTTGAGGTCTTATGTTTAGGTCCTTGGTTCATTTTGAGTTAACTTTTGTGTATGGTGTTAGGTGAGGGTGACCCTTCCCTTTCCTCTTTTTTTTTTTTAAAAAAATTGTTTATTGATTTTTACAAAAATACAAGGAGAGGGAGACAGAGATAGAAACATCAATGATGAGTGAGAATCACCCTCTGGCTGCCTCCTGCACGCCCCACACTGGGGATCTAGCCCGTAACCCCGGGCATGTGCCCCGACTAGGAATCGAACCAGTCACCTCTTGGTTCCTGGGTTGATGCTCAACCACTGAGCCACACCGGCCGGGGCCTCTTCCCTCTTTTACCCGAGTCCCCACAGGCCTGGGGGTTAAACTTCTCTGGAAGGTCACGGTGCTGCCTGTCAGGGCGCCTCGCTCTGGAGCCCCGGTTGCAGCCCTGCTGTCCGCTCACACAGACCGGTGTTTAGAAGGATGAAGGGCAGCATAGCATCGGGGCAGGAGGAGCAACCGGAGGCAGAAGCAGGCACTGCTGGGGCCCTGAGCAGGGAGGGACTGCCTGCTGGCTCGGGTGGCGGGCGCGGCTGGGTCGTAAGGCCGGGTCCTGTGCCTGCGTGGCCCTCCTGCGGGAGACCCAGCCCTGCTCTGCACCTTTCAGTGGGGAGACCACGTGCTACAAAGTAGGTCACATGGAGATGAGCCCACAGTGCGGGTGGGGTCTCCTGAGCAAGAGGACACAGGTGGCCATCCTGGGGCCCTGCCTCATCCCCGGTGCCTGGAGCTGGGCCCCTTCTCCTTCAGGGAGCAGAGCTTGTACTGGCTCGCAATCCAGCAGCTTCCCACGGACCCCATCGAGGAGCAGTTCCCCGCGCTGAGCGCCACGCGGTACTACAACGCCAACGGGGACGTGGTGGAGGAGGAGGAGAGCTCCTGCACCTACTACGAGTGCCACTACCCGCCCTGCACGATGATCGAGAAGCAGGTACGGCCATGCCACCCCCACCCTTGGGCCCCTCGGGCTGCCTCAGCCGTGGGGCTGGGGGCCGGGGCTGGGGCCGGGTCCTCCCATCGGAGTAGTCCCTCCGCAGGACCAAGAGGTACCTGCTCTGTGCTTTCAGCTCCGAGAGTTCAACATCTGCGGGCGCTGCCAGGTGGCCCGGTACTGC
>NW_006300164.1:1121185-1123829 GCF_000327345.1 Myotis davidii | reverse complement strand
CGGCGGTGGCGGCGGCGGCCCTGGCTGCGGGCACTTGGCGGGGCCCAGTGCTCCCCGGGAAGTGCTCCTCCAGTAGAGACAGCTGGGAGGCTCCCGCCAGGACGCTTCTCATTATTTATATGTTAATACGTTTGTAAACTCATGTACAGTTTTTGGGGGGAGGCCGTGGGGGGTTAGGAATTACAAATAGAATCATTTGCTGTCATCCTCAAGCAGCAGGCGGTCAGGCCATGTGTCTAAACTGTCAGGGAGCGGGGGCCAGCCCAGGAGCGCGGCCTCGGGCGTGGCATCTACTAGGAAAGTAAAGGGCAGTCACCTAGCATCTGCTCTGCGCTCCTCCTTGACTGCTGAGCCTGTTTCCGAGTGGGCCGGGCCCTGGGGTGGGGGGGAACCCGCCTCCATCCTAGGCTTCTCCCGAGAGGGAGGCCCAGACCCCCTGTCCTGTGGCTGTGGGGCCGACCCAGGGGATGGCAGCCCAGCTCTGCAGTTCTCGCCTGGACTCACTGAGTGGCCGGCAGCTCCGTGGGGGCTCGGCTGGCAGGTCTCTGAGGCCCTGCCTGTGAGCAGCGACCTGGAAGATGGGAGGTCTACCCCTCACTCAGCGGGCTGGGCATCCGCCCTCCCTGGAGCCACAGATGTCGGAGCCGGGCCGCCTCTCCCCCGTGGCAGCACGCCTTGCACGGCCACCCTGGGGCAGTGAGCTGGGCTGTGTGGTTGGCATCTGGCAGGAGGGTGAGGCTGGCCCTCCAGTGTGACTGTCTGGAGGTCCTGCTACGCTCCATGGCAGCTCTTCTGTGTGCCCACTGCATCCCTGGCTGGGCAGCCTGTGCTGGCCTCTGGTCCCCCTGAGCTTCCTGCCACTCCTTGCGTGTGTGGTGTCCTGTGTGTGTCCCGGAGCACAGGACCGGGAGCGTGACGGAGCTCACCGGGAGGCAGGCTGTTCTCAGCCTGCAGGAGGGTTTTCCTAACGTGAGGACTCCGTACCCCACACACTTGTTTGTCCCAGAAGCTCCTTTGCAGCTGCAGGTCAGGTGTGGGATTCCTGGGTCCGAGACAGTTTTGCTGCACCTGGGAGGTCTATTCAGGTCCCTCCAGACCCTGGGTTGGGCAGTGATGGGCCAGAGCCAATGGGGACAGTGACATGTGATCCTGAGAGACGGTTGTCCCTACAGCTTGTTTGAGCTCTTGGGACATTCTCAGGTGACTCCTTACCGAGGCCAGTTCTGGCCAGGACCATTGGGGGCGGGGCCTATATAGGTGGGCATGTTGCATTTGGATGGTCCTCCCGGCACGGGCCCCAAGTGCTCAAAGTTGCTTTTAAACAAAGGTTCCTGGGCAAGGAGGCACCAGGCTCTGGCTGTGGGTTTTGCCTGTCCTTTGGGGAGTGGCCAGGGTGATGTCTAGCTGGTCTACACCCCCTGGCCAGCACACAGTGCTCTGCGGTCAGCCATTTGTTAGAAAACCGTATGGGAAGGGCGGTGCCCAGGGTCTGCTGACCACAGCGCCCACTGGGTCCTGACACTTGGCTGCTTTCTACAGTGTCTCGTGGCGCTTCGGGCATAGCCTTGCCCTAGGGATCGCTGTCGGCCATGGAGCTGGAGCCACAGGAGGCAGCCAGACCATAGCTGATGTCCATGTGTCCCGTCTGTGCTGGCGAAGGGCCCTGGGCTGGAGCTGGGACATGGCCTTGGCCTAGAGTTGGTCTCTGCAGTCGTCCCTTCCCTGTGCCCACGTCTCCACCATGGCCCCTGGAGCACGAGCTTCCCTTGTCCACTGCCTGAGACCCAGCCCCAACCTCTCGATCTTTGTAGCCACGCAGCTGAGAGCATCTACGAAGCCCATTCAGAGGGTTCGTTCACCGCAGGGCGTGTTTCTAACCTGTTGGGAGTGTGGCGGGCGGGCTGTTGACCCTCCTTTGTCCCAGATAGAAAAACATCTCTTCGGGGACACTACAGCCCATAGCAGGGTCCACGACTTGTCTTCCCTCCTAACTCTTCAACGGTGTCAGCATCCTCTAGCCTCCCGGGTTGACCATGGCTGTGCTGGCCACTCCCTTATATCCTAGGTCTAAGTGGCGGGGGACCCCTACCCTCCCTGGACGCTGGCTGTTCTCCGTGCACCTGTATTTGCTGCAGAGGGCCTGGGCTCCCTCGGCACCTCCAGCTGGGTCTGTGTCCTCCCCTGCTGCCCTGGCGGGCAGGCCTGCGTCCCCGCTGCGCCCACTTGCCTTACTGGGTGGGCAGGAGGGCAGCCGAGGCCCAGCTCCTTCCACCCTGGACTGCGCTGCATGACTGTCTAGCCCTTTGCACGCTTCCACCCTCCTCCGCTCCCCTCGTGGGCCCAGCTGCCCTGCCAAACCCCAGGCAGGGGGCGCGCCCTGTCACGTGGGGCCGGCTGAGGGTCCCCGGCCGGCAGGGGGCGCAGGAGCCTGGCCTTACGAGGGGCGGCAACGGCGACCGGAAGTCCCTCCCCGGCACACCGGAAGGAGTCGGGAGGGAGGCGACAGCGGGAGGGGAAGAAGTACCTCCTCCCACGCTAGGGTTCCGGCCCCCGACCCCCACCCCGCTGTCACCCCGGCCTCGGCCCGACCCGCGTCGCAAACTGGCCTCGCCATCCCACCACCGCAAGTGGCTCGGCGCGCCGC
>NW_006300164.1:1119399-1121043 GCF_000327345.1 Myotis davidii | reverse complement strand
GCGCGGACCCGGCCCTGGCGTCTGGCCGTGCTCCCCGGCGTGTAGCCGCGCGCAGGGAGTCTGGGAGGGCGAGATGGGGCTCCTGGGGCCGAGCACCCCGCCCCCATGGCCAGACCTCTCTGCAGCCGGGGAGCTGAAGGGCGCCCCCTGTGGAGTCACAGGAGGCGGCGGGGCCACGTGGGCCTTGTGGATGGGAGTAGGCCCTGTGTGCAGCGCGGCTCCAGCAGATGGGTCAGGTCTCCAGTAAAGAGGAAGTGGGGTTGTGTAGGGATTGCACCCCATCTGCGGGAGCAGACATGGGGGCCCAGCCGGACCCTGGGGAGTGACAGCTGGCCGGTTGGCTGGTGTAGGAGGCTCTGCGCTGGGCCCGCACATCGCACACGCGTGGGAGGGACATTCTCCAGCTCAGAAAGTCGGGGCAGCTCGCAGGCAGGATCCGCTCCCCACCTCTTGCCCTCGCCCCCGCCCCACGGCAGCCTGGGTCAGGGTCACCTAGACACACCTGCATCCTTTGCAGATCGAGCAGGACGTCCCTGAGCCGCAGGCCCGGCTGGGCCGCCTCTACCTGTACAGCTACAATGACGGCTCCGTGGCTGAGATCCAAAGAACAGACATGGCTGCCGTCCTGGACATGAAGTGGTACGATCGCTAGCAGCCCCGTGGCCTGTATCTTGTCACTGGCAGGGAGCCCGATGCCTGGCAGCACCCCACAGACGGGCAGCCTCTGGGCTGTGGCTTGTCTCTTTGCTGTCCTGCCCCCCTGCGGGCACTTGTGGGGTGATGCAGCCTTGGGGTTCATTTTCTTGGTTGGTCTCCGAGCCCCAGAGTCAGGATCGTTCTGAGCAGTGGTGCTGGTGTTACGATTCGTAAGCTGGGAATCTTGTTGGCACGGGGTTGTAGGCTCCAAAACAGGGTAGGGGCTTCTGTGTGAATGGCAAGTTCCTGGGGTGCACTGTGCTGCCCGGTGTCCCGTTCTGACTGGCACGTGAACTCCCGCTCAGGTGCCATGTCCCGGTGGCCGGCCATGCCCTCTTGGCTGTGGCTGATGCTGATGGGCTCATAGGGCTGTACCAACTGCTGGGATCCAAGGTTAGTGGCTGGGGATGGGCGTCCTGGGGTGGGAGGGAACGCGATGGAGACGGTCTGGGAGGGAGCGTCTTCGGGGGTTCGTCTCGGCCAGGAAGTCTGGCACGGTCTGGGAGGGAGCGTCTTCGGGGGTTCGTCTCGGCCGGGAAGTCTGGCACGCAGCGGGTTAAGGCAGCGCACAGCCCACTTTAAAGCAGCGGGTTCTGCCTCTCACGCCGAGAGGAGGTCGCTTACGTGTCCCCCGCGGAAGGGCTGAAGCCACGGCTGCTGGCTTACTGTCGATGGGTCTGAAAGGTCCTCTGTAAGGAGCCTGGACCACCGTTCTTTTCTTTTTTTTAATACATTTTTCTTGATTTCAGAGAGGAAGGGAGAGGGAGAAACATCGATGATGAGAATTACTGATCAGCTGTCTCCTGCACGCCCCCGGATTTTCTAGTAACAGAGAGTCAATAACTATCTTCCCCCCTTGTTTTCTTATTTGTTTGAATTGATTGTTTGCCACTGAAAGGAATCTAGTTTAAAATTATCTATGGACTATCCAGGTGGCTTAAAAAAAAC
>NW_006300164.1:1116254-1118791 GCF_000327345.1 Myotis davidii | reverse complement strand
TTCCTGGGGGTTGTTTTTCTTGGTTGGTCTCCGAGCCCCAGAGTCAGGATCGTTCTGAGCAGTGGTGCTGGTGTTACGATTCGTAAGCTGGGAATCTTGTTGGCACGGGGTTGTAGGCTCCAAAACAGGGTAGGGGCTTCTGTGTGAATGGCAAGTTCCTGGGGTGCACTGTGCTGCCCGGTGTCCCGTTCTGACTGGCACGTGAACTCCCGCTCAGGTGCCATGTCCCGGTGGCCGGCCATGCCCTCTTGGCTGTGGCTGATGCTGATGGGCTCATAGGGCTGTACCAGCTGCTGGGATCCAAGGTTAGTGGCTGGGGATGGGCGTCCTGGGGTGGGAGGGAACGCGATGGAGACGGTCTGGGAGGGAGCGTCTTCGGGGGTTCGTCTCGGCCAGGAAGTCTGGCACGGTCTGGGAGGGAGCGTCTTCGGGGGTTCGTCTCGGCCAGGAAGTCTGGCACGGTCTGGGAGGGAGCGTCTTCGGGGGTTCGTCTCGGCCAGGAAGTCTGGCACGGTCTGGGAGGGAGCGTCTTCGGGGGTTCGTCTCGGCCAGGAAGTCTGGCACGGTCTGGGAGGGAGCGTCTTCGGGGGTTCGTCTCGGCCAGGAAGTCTGGCACGGTCTGGGAGGGAGCGTCTTCGGGGGTTCGTCTCGGCCAGGAAGTCTGGCACGGTCTGGGAGGGAGCGTCTTCGGGGGTTCGTCTCGGCCAGGAAGTCTGGCACGGTCTGGGAGGGAGCGTCTTCGGGGGTTCGTCTCGGCCAGGAAGTCTGGCACGGTCTGGGAGGGAGCGTCTTCGGGGGTTCGTCTCGGCCAGGAAGTCTGGCACGGTCTGGGAGGGAGCGTCTTCGGGGGTTCGTCTCGGCCAGGAAGTCTGGCACGGTCTGGGAGGGAGCGTCTTCGGGGGTTCGTCTCGGCCAGGAAGTCTGGCACGGTCTGGGAGGGAGCGTCTTCGGGGGTTCGTCTCGGCCAGGAAGTCTGGCACGGTCTGGGAGGGAGCGTCTTCGGGGGTTCGTCTCGGCCAGGAAGTCTGGCACGGTCTGGGAGGGAGCGTCTTCGGGGGTTCGTCTCGGCCAGGAAGTCTGGCACGGTCTGGGAGGGAGCGTCTTCGGGGGTTCGTCTCGGCCAGGAAGTCTGGCACGGTCTGGGAGGGAGCGTCTTCGGGGGTTCGTCTCGGCCAGGAAGTCTGGCACGGTCTGGGAGGGAGCGTCTTCGGGGGTTCGTCTCGGCCAGGAAGTCTGGCACGGTCTGGGAGGGAGCGTCTTCGGGGGTTCGTCTCGGCCGGGAAGTCTGGCACGCAGCGGGTTAAGGCAGCGCACAGCCCACTTTAAAGCAGCGGGTTCTGCCTCTCACGCCGAGAGGAGGTCGCTTACGTGTCCCCCGCGGAAGGGCTGAAGCCACGGCTGCTGGCTTACTGTCGATGGGTCTGAAAGGTCCTCTGTAAGGAGCCTGGACCACCGTTCTTTTCTTTTTTTTAATACATTTTTCTTGATTTCAGAGAGGAAGGGAGAGGGAGAAACATCGATGATGAGAATTACTGATCAGCTGTCTCCTGCACGCCTCCCACTGGGGATCGAGCCCACAACCATGACCTCCTGGTTTATAGGTCGGGGCTCAACCATTGAGCCGCACCAGCCGGGCAGCAGTGACTCTTACGTGGGACTGGCCCTTCTCAGCGACAGTTGGGAGAGCACAGGACCGCTGCGGGGACTTGCTGGGTGTTTGACAGCAGCCCTGACCGTTGCGAGTCCTGCGGGGAGGGGCGTGGACAGCCCCCAGGGCCATGCCTGCTCTGGAGCACACGGCCTGCGGCGAGAGGGCTGGAGCGGAGGCCCAGGGGCGCCGGGTTCGGGTTCGGGCAGCAGAGGGCTCCGGTGGAAAGGCCTGGATCCTGGCCTTGGGAGCAGCAGCCTGTCCTGGGAACGAGGGAGGAAGACGGGACCCAGGAACGAGGCAGGAGCTGTAAACCGGGAGCCGCCTGAGGGGCAGCTGCTGGGAGCCTGTGGGTGGGGTTAAGCGGTCCAGGTTGCGTAATAAAACCTAGTAGATCTTAGGAGAGAGACAGCACTTAGTGGCCAGTCCTGGCTTTTGAAAAGGAACCCAGAGGAAAGTGTCGTCTGTGTCTCTGAAGGCCCAGCAGCCTGCGGAGCTGAGGGCGGCCACCAGGGCCCTTCCAAGCCCCGAAGGGGTGTGAGAGCTTGGGGGGCGGGAGGGGAGCGCGGGCAGCGAGGGGCTGAGGAGAGAGCCTGCCTCCCCAAGGGTGCGGCTGGGAATCCCTCCCGCAGGTGTGTGAGCTCTCGGGCCGCCCCTGAGTGCAGACGTTCTCCTGGGAGTGAAGGAAGGCGAGAGGGCGTGGTGGCCGCCGGAGCTGGAGGCTGACCCCCAGGGTCCCGGGCTGCCCTTCACGCGGTCTCTCCCCCAGGAGACCACCTACACCCTGCAGCCGTTTGCCAGCTTTGCCCTGAGCAAGCAGTGTCTGGCCTTGTCCCTGGATTGGTCCACTGGGAAGGCGGGAAGGTAAGGCCAGGTCTTCGCACTCATG
>NW_006300164.1:1115503-1116183 GCF_000327345.1 Myotis davidii | reverse complement strand
GCATTGGCACCACCTGTGCTGCCCCGGCTGCGGCTCCCCAGACCCGGGGGTGTCACGCCAGCCCCCCGAAAGGACGGAAATGCCAGCCTTCTAGATGAAGGGCAGGGTCTCCACCAGGAGAGGCTGACACTGACATGTCCACAGGCTGAGTGGGAGCTCTGCTCTGCCAGGTGCCCAGGCACTTGCTTACAGCGAGGCACGCGCCAGGCCATGCAGAGCCCCGCCCGGGACTGGCTCGGGCACAGCGTGTCGCTGCTTGGGAACCTGAGGCGGTGATGAGTTAGGGTCTGGGTGAAGTTCAGCGGGTTCTCCATTGCTCCCCTGTGTCTAGGGCCAGTCCCCAGCCCTTAAAAATCATCAGCAGCGACTCCACGGGCCAGCTGCACCTCCTGAAGCTGGACGAGGCGGGGTCCGGGCTGCACGAGGTGGCCACCTGGCAGGCCCACAGCTTCGAGGCCTGGATTGCAGCTTTCAATTACTGGCAGACGGAAGTGGTGTATTCAGGTGGGTCTCCTACGCTGGGCGGGTCACACGTCATCGGCGTCACGCCCCTCTCCAAACACCGAACGTGTGCGGGGAGGAGCGAGCATGGAGGCTGGTGGGGCTCTGACCCTGGCCTCGCTGGGATCTGAGACCTTGTGTGCAGAATGTGCTTTCTGGGGCCAAAGCTCTGGCTGGTC
>NW_006300164.1:1111173-1115458 GCF_000327345.1 Myotis davidii | reverse complement strand
CGGGCGGTGGCAGCGGGAGCCCTGCCTCTGCGGTGCTGTGAGTCCCGGGCCGGCTTGGTAGCTGGACTTCGCGTTGCTGCTGCCTTTATGGGGGGTTACCTTCCTGAATGAAGGGGAAAGGGAGAGGTGGGTCGGCTTCCTGGGGCTGCGACTTGGGGGCGAGAAGGGAACGGTGGCCTGTGCAGCCTCTGACCCAGGCAGGGTCTCTCCCCGGAGGCGGTGGCCTTGGTCTCTGGGGGGACAGGAGAGGAGCGGCTGGGTGTGCAGGACGCAAATACCCCACCTATTCCTTCTCCGTCGCGGCTGGGGGGAGAGGCCGGCTGTTCTGTCAGACCCAGGAGCTGGGCACCCCCGCCCCAGAGCCGTCTGCCAAGGTTCTGGCCGCGGCTCCTTCGGCCCATCTTGCTTGGCTCCTCACCAGCCGTCCCTTCTTCCCCTGCAGGCGCCGGAGTCTGAAGGCAGTTGTGGCTCAGGGGTGCTCTTCAGTCTGGTGGCAACCGGAAACCCCAGGAAAAGTCGCCCCCAGACTCGAGTTCCCTCCGAGACACGGCCACCTGCTGCCCCAGGGCCCTCGTCAGTGGTGCTTCTCTCCCACAGGTGGGGACGACAGCCTGCTGAGAGGCTGGGACACCAGGGCACCCGGCGAGCCCACCTTCACCAGCAGGAGGTAAGCCCGGGGCCGGCAGAGGCTGTGACAGCGCCGCGTCCGCCTGCCCTGCGCCTGCTGAGGTCTTGCCCTTTGGTTACAGACATCGCATGGGGGTGTGCAGCATCCAGAGTAACCCCCACCAGGAGGGCATCCTGGCCACGGGGAGGTGAGGCGGTTCCTGGGTCCTTCCTACCATGGGGCCATGGGGCCCGGGTGCGGGTGTGGGCGGGGGCTCGGTCCCGGGTCCTGGTGCGTGGGGCGGGCTCCCTGGAGACGTGCCCGCACTGGGGCCCTGTTGTTGCGTTTCAGCTATGACGAGCACGTTCTGCTGTGGGACACGCGGAACATGAAGCAGCCGTTCGCAGACGTGCCCATGCAGGGCGGCGTGTGGAGGCTCCGGTGGCACCCCCTGCACAGCCACCTGCTCCTGGCGGCCTGCATGCACGGTGGCTTCAGTGTCATCGACTGCCAGCAGGCCACAGGTGAGTGGGCTCCCAGCTCCTGCCCACAGGCACCAAGCCCCGCACACCCTAGGGTCCCAGGCCCGGCTGTGGTCGCCCCGAGTCGCAGTTGCGAGCACTGGGCCCTTGCGCTGCAGCTCTTCCCTGACCAGCTGGGGTGTTCTGGAACCTTCTGCATTGCTGGGGACCTCTGTGGCTGGAGCCTTCGCACTTTCACGTTCCTCACCACGCTTGGCCCACCTTCTGCCTGTTCTTCCTGCCGGCGCAGTGTGGTCTTGCGTGGCCTGGGGCCCCAAACATGCTTCACTGACCCTCACTATGGGCAGAACCAGCACCGGTTCCGCCAGCTCTGCTGGGCCTTCCTGCAGCGTGTGCTATGGCAGGTCCGGGGAATCGCCAGACATCGCCCTGGCCTGTGTGGCCCTGCTTCGTCCTTGCGCATTCTGATCGTGAGTCAGGTCGCTGTGCCCGACCCCTGCGCGTGGGAGGCGGCAGCAGCCACCCTTCCGGGGCTGTGACTTCCCAGCTGGTGACGGCGCTCTGTGCTCACACCCTCACTGGCCCTGGCTTTCCCCAGCGGCTCCTGCCAGCCCCGGCCCTGCCCTGGACCCGGGACCCCCTCGGGGTTGGAGACCGCTCATTTCTTCTGGTCGTGTTGCTCTCAGACCTGCAGCTTTGTGCCTCCAGATGGAGGCCGGGCCTCTTCCCAGTCCCACCTCCAGCCTCCAAGTTGCCATAGCAACTCACCACCAGGAAACTGCTCGTGTTCAGACTCTCCGAGCTGAGCGTGCTGACGGGGTGACCCTCCCGCCTGGTCGCACGCCCCAGGCGGTCCCCTAGTCCCTTGTGTGTGGTTCCTCACGGGAGCCCCGTTCTCTCCTTTGTCCTCCAGCCTCGCCGACTGCTCTCAGGTGGACTGCTCTCAGGTGCAGGGCGCATCACGCCTGGGGTCGGCTCGCCTCTGTCCACATCGCATGACTGAGGGCGGGCAGGGCCGCGGCGGGGTTCAGACCGGCTCTGCCTAACGTTGCGTTTCCTGTTCTGTCTCTGTCCAGAGACGCAGCAGGACATGTGTGCCATCTCCGTGTCCCACACGCTGCCCAGATCCCTGCTGTACGGAGCCGACTGGTCCTGGCTCACCTTCTGCCGCCTGCTTGAGACCGAGCCATCATCCCACTCGGGGTCCTGGTCCGGCAGCGACCCAGGAGCCGCAACAGAAGACGAGGCTGGAGACCAGTG
Organism: Myotis davidii; assembly: GCF_000327345.1. Lineage (NCBI taxonomy): Eukaryota > Metazoa > Chordata > Mammalia > Chiroptera > Vespertilionidae > Myotis > Myotis davidii. Next base: position 1,113,109 of record NW_006300164.1, on the reverse strand, counting down.
GCCGGGACCTCCCTGTCCTGGGAGTCTAACAGACGACAGGAGCGGAAGCAAGGAAAGGACTTCTCCCCAGCCGTCCACAGAGGACGTGAGGGAGGGCAGCAGCCAGCTGCACAGCCCCAGGACCAAGATCTGTGTCTGTGACTCGGGCACGGAAGCAGACCCTAACATCCACCTGCTGGCCACTTGCTCCTTCTATGACCACGTCCTTCACCTCTGGGGGTGGGAGAACAGCTGAGCGGGGGGCAGGTCCCGGCCGGGGGTCATAAAGACCGTGCTGTGAACGGGCTGCTCGGACCCTCACTGGGCTTGCTGGTCTCCGACGCCGAGTGTCGGGCTGCATCTCGGGGAGTCTGCAGTGTGGACAGCCAGCAGCTGTTGGCTCTTAGGGACCCTTATCTGCTGGGCCTTCCAACAGTGATGCTGGCCCTGACCTGTGTGGCTCAGTGGCTACATCGGCCTGCAGACTGAAGGGTCCCAGGTTCAATTCTGGTCAAGGGCACAGGCCTGGGTTGTGGGCTCGATCCCCATGGGGGCATGCAGGAGGCAGGTGATCCATGATTCTCTCTCATCATTGATGTTGCTATCTCTCCCTCCCTTCTCTCTCTGAAATCAATTAAAAAAAAATAACACAAAATACGGCGATTCTGGCCAGAGGGCCTGGTGGGCAGTGGAGGGCTTCCCAGTTCTCGGGCTTGTCTTCTATGGTTCCGACTTTCAGTTCTTCCTGTTCACTTAAGCAGCATTTATAGTAATTGGAGGAAGTTTTTTAAAGCTACTTTATATCACGAGGGATTGTACATGAAATTTTAAAATAGCGGTTTTCAACCTGTGGGTCGAGACCCCTTTGGCAGTCGAATGACCCTTTCACAGGGGTCGCCTAAATACATCCTGCATAGCAGATATTTACATGACGATTCATAACAGTAGCAACATTACAGTTATGAAGTAGCAACGAAAATAATTTTATGGTTGGGGGTGACCACAACATAAGGAACTGTCGTGGCATTAGGAAGGTTGAGAGCCGAAGATCACCTACCCCACCGAGGAACCAGAGCACTTACACATTTGCCGGCTTTGCAGCACCAAGAGGGTGTGTGCGTGCAGTTGCCTGAGCTGTGGGGGGAGGGGGGACTGGGGCTGGCCACTTTCTCATGTGGCGTCGGGACGGGAGCTTCCCGGGGTTGCACGAGACACCCAGACACACCGGGCTCCTGACCCCCAGCTTTCAGATGGTTCATCGTAGGGGCCACTGTTGGACTCGCCAAACGGTCAGCGTCACCGAGGAGGCGGGTGTTGAGCAGCAACGTGGCTTCTGGCTTATTTTCTGATGCAACTCGGCACGCGGGTGGTCGGGTGTTCGGCTCTTCTAGGACAGTGGTCGGCAAACTCATTAGCCACCAGCCAAATATCAACAGGACAACAATTGAAATTACTTTTGAGAGCGAAATTTTTTAAACTTAAAACTATCTGGGTAGGAACATTGTTATTAACTTAATTAGGGGGACTCCTAAGTGGCCTTTGCTAAAAACGTCCTCAATCTGATTGAGGGACGTTCGCTGAGGTCGACCCCTCCCAACTCTCCCATCCACACTCCTCTCCCATCCAACCCGTCGTGTATACCTGTTTCGTCTCCTTTCCGAAAACCGACCTCTGCGCATGGGCCTCGAAGTTTCAATCGCACTGTACCCGCGCCCACACATGGTGTTTTGTGGAAGGGCCACACTCATGGGGCCAAAGAGCCGCATGTGGCTCCCCAGCAGCGTTTTGCGGACCACTGTTCTAGGCTAACGGGTCGGTTCAGCCGTCTTTATGTCCACAAGCGCTTACCGGCCTTCAGAGCTTAGGTTACTGAAGCTCAACCAAGTACTAAGGTCACAGGGCCCTGCGGTCCCGGCCTCACCCTCGGTTTGCCCAGGGGCGCGGCGCCCACGTGACA
>NW_006300164.1:1108610-1110400 GCF_000327345.1 Myotis davidii | reverse complement strand
ACGCGGCCTGTGCCCCCACCGGCGCCCCCAGCTCCTACCCCGTAACCGTGTTGCTGCTCTAACACCAGCGCCCTAACCGCGTCGCCCCTCACACCCCAGGAACCATGAAGCCCCCTACCGACGCCCCTCTTAACACCCATGTCTCTGTAACACCGACGCCCCCTACCCGTGGCCGCTGAACCCCGAAGCCACGGTAACACTGACACCCCCTAACCTGGCGCCCCTGTCACACTGACGCCCCATTACCCCGACCCCCGCAAACCCCCAACTGACGCCTCCCTAACCCTCGCAACCCCAATGTCCCCCCTAAATCTCACGCCTGGTAATACTGTTGTCTAACCTCCACAGCCAGCTCAGACACCCCCTAACTTGCCATTCCCACTAATCCTGACACCCCTAACCCAGGTATCCCCCCAACCCTGATGCCAGGGCCCTCGGCTCTGCACCGGGTCCCTCCCCTCTGGCCCCAGAGCAGTGGCAGCAGGTGCTGGCGGGTGTGGGGAGGCCTGGTCAGGGCAGTAGCCGGCCACAGGGGGCGTCCAGGTCTGCTGGCCCTGGGGGACTCCGATGGGTTTCCGCGGGGTGGGGAGGGCACAGGACATTGGACCCCGGGAGCAAAGGCACCTGACCCCACGCCTGCCGGCTCCCTGACCTCTGGGTGGAACTTTGGAAGAGAGAAACCCTTCCTTGCTCCCACTTTCCCGCGGGGCCAGGGAGCTGCAGGGTGAAGACCCCAGACCTGGCCAGGGGAGTGAGGCTGGTCCCCTGGACCCAACACACCCCCGTGAGGGCTCAGCCACACGGGGCTGGGGGGGGGGAGGTCCCCAAGCCCGGGCCTCTGGGGAGGGTGCCCTCCGACCTGTGCCCAGTGCCAGTTTGGAACTGCCGCTGGCTGGGCAGGCATGGGGCCAGCTGCTCGCTGCCCTGCCGGCTGGGCAGGGCTGGAGAGGGTGTGTGTGTGGGGGGCCTGGGCTGCAGTTCCAGGTGCCGGCGGCCTCGTGGGGGCTGTTCATGGCGAGGGGCGCGGCTTGGTGCTTCGGAAAAGGCAGCCCCTCTTCAGGGAGACGTCTCTCCTTTCCCATCTGGGCCTTCCTGTCAGTGAAAACACAGGCGTGTTTGTTTACCTTAGCTTGTGTTTGTCTGTTGACCTCCCCAGGATATTTCCCGTGGGTTGTTAGAGAGTAGAAGCGAGAGGGGGAGTCAGACAGAAACAGCGACGAGAGAGAAACATCAGCTGGCTGCCTCCTGCACGAGCCCCGACCTGGGCCCGGCCGGGCAGGAGCCTGCGACCCAGGTACATGCCCTTGATCGGCTCGAACCCAGGACCCTTGGGTCTGCAGGCTGGCACTCTACCCACTGAGCCAAACTGGCTAGGGCTGAGAACATAATTTTAAAAAACCCTTTTAAATATGTTTTTAACAATTTTAGAGAGAGGAATGGGGGAGAGAGAGAAACATGGACCGGCTCTCTCCAGCACTCCCGCTGCTGGCTATGAGCGGGACCGAGCCTGCCACCGGCATGTGCCCAGACCGGGATCGAGCTGGTGACCTTTGGTGCACAGGGCCGTGCGCCAGCCACCTGGGCCCTCGGGCCAGGGCTGAAAACCTAGCTTCACGCGGAAGGGAGCCCAGGGGAAGGCGGGAGGCTCATCTACGCGGCTGAGCTGGTGGGACACGCGTCCTCCTGGGAACGTCTTTCTCGTTTTCACCTGGACTGTTCGCTTCCCTTTCAGCCATGGAGCAGGAGGAGCACGCCGGCCCGCAGGTAGGGAACCCGCGTTTCCCCGTCGG
>NW_006300164.1:1106742-1108503 GCF_000327345.1 Myotis davidii | reverse complement strand
GGGGGGGGGTCCACGCAGCCTCTGGCCAGCTCCCTGGGGCCTGCAGAGCGAGGGGGTGACCCTGCGTCTCCCTCCCCCGGGTCGTTCCTGGCCTCAGAGTCACTGTGAGGCGTCGGGAGTCTGAGGTTGCGGGACCTCGGGGGCTGCATGTGGGCTCTGGACAGCCCTGCGCTTGGCGTGAGGGGTGTGGCCGTGGGTCTGAGCATCCGTCTGGGCCAGGAGGTGCAGAGGTCGAGTTTCCGGGACGCTTCCTGTTGCCCGGACACAGCGCTCTGCTCGGTGCTGTCCTGCGGGCCCGGCCGTGCCCATGGTTTTCTGGCTCCGATGCCAGCTCTGGGGGGTCAGGCAGGAGCTTGTGCAGAGCTCGAAAGGACTGACCGGCGCCATCCTGCTCCTCCGCCCGGGAGCGGCCTGTGGACAGGGAGGGCGGGGCCGAGCTGGCTTGTCTGCTGGTCTCCTTTTCCTCTTCACCTTGAGGGAGGGCAGCATCCTCCACCCCTGTCTCTGCCGCTCTCCAGGGCTCACTCCCCCCTCCCTGTCCCCCCGCCCCCCAGATTTCTGAAGGCAGCTTAGCTCTTCCCCAGGGGCAGCGGGGGGCAGGCTGGCAGCCTTCTCTGAGCTTCTCAAAACCCAGGTGGCTCCTGGGGTTTCCTGGCACCACTGGTGCTTGGGCTCCTGAGTGCCCGGGACCAGCAGCTCGAGGTCCTGGTGGTGACCGGAGGGCGCTGAGGGGTGGCCTCTGCACCCCCACGGCCAGCGGGCCTTTTCCTCAGGACGCGCAGCCTGAGAGCGTAGGATTCAGATGTGTTTATGGCGCGTGGAGCGTTTGCCGTCAGCACAGCCGGGCTCCCGGCCCTGCCCTGCAGGCCCAAGGGCGGCCGTGGACACAGGTCTCGCTCCTGAGAGGGGGCCAGGCCCTCAACGCCCGGAAGTCCGCTGCCTCCCTGGGTCCCCTCCCCGACCCTGAGTGCGGTCTCTGCCCGGAACCCGGGCCTGCCCTGCCTTTCTGACCTCTGCGCTCTCCCCCAGGCTGGCGTCTGCCTGGGCACCGCCCTGCGGTCCTGGTGGCTGCTGGTGATGGAGCAGCGGCCGCAGTCTACCATGGTAACCAGTGCCCCGGCCCTCCTGCCCCTGCCCCCCGCCCCTTGCTCTGCCTGTGGTCGGGTGGGACGGGCCTCAGCCTGCTGACAGGCGCTGTCTGCCCTCTCCCAGCTGACGGGGATGGCGATCGGAGCCCTCCTGGCCCTGGCCCTTGTGGGCATCGCCGTCCTTCTTGTGCGCAGGAGGCTTAACCGGCAACGTGAGTCCGTGGCTACCGACTCCGGCTCTGGGAGGGACGGGGAGGTCCGGTGACTTGCCCCGTGTTCCGAGCTCCTGGGAGCGGCCATCAGGCCCCTCCCCCACCCCCGCGGCTTTGGGTGGAGACCCCTGGCTGTGCAGGCAGCGCTGAGCCAGTGGGCCCCACAGGGTCTGCGTCTGTCCACACTTTCTCCAGTCCCGTCCAGGCCGCCTTCCGTCTCTGGGCCCCCTCGGTGGGTGTGTCAGCCTGAACGCTCGCTGCCCTTCCTCCCAGCACTGAGGGGGGCGGGGCTCAGGCGGCCACTCTGCTCCCTTGCAGGACAGGTGCAGCCCGCCCCCCAGTACCGGTTCCGGAAGAGAGACAAAGTGATGTTCTACGGCCGGAAGATCATGAGGAAGGTAGCCTGGCCGTGGCCCACACTCGGCCTTGACCCCGAGGCCTCGGCCCCTGCTAGCCTGGCC
>NW_006300164.1:1106127-1106692 GCF_000327345.1 Myotis davidii | reverse complement strand
GGGATCTGAGGGGATCTGGGGGGCTGGGTGTGACTGGGGGGTTCTGGGGGCCTGGGCGGGGCTTGCCGTGGGCTGAAGCCCTGAGCTGCTCTGGCACGTGTGCCGGGACCGAGGCCCTGTGGCCCTGGGGTGGACATTAGCTGGAAAAGAGGTCGAGGCTCCTTCTGGAAACATCTCGAGGGCGTGTGGGCACAGCGGGTCCCTGCCCCAGGGCTGAGGTGGGCGGTCCTGCCAGGATTTGGGGCCAGGTCCCCACGGGTGGAAGCCCCTATCTGGGGATGAGCAGCCCGACCCAGCCGGTCCTGGTGACCCGAGCCCACTCCCAGCTCTGAGGGCGGGGAGGACTCCAGACGCCCAAGGCCGCTGTGCTCAGAGTACAGGCTCCGAGGAACCCCGCGAGCTGTCTGGTCACACGGGTAACTTGCGCTCTTCATAGACAACTCGCGTCAGACAAGAAGTGTGTGCTCCTGGCCTGGGGCCTGTGCTCGGACCAGTGTCGGGTGCTGGGACGCGAGGTCAGCTGGGGCTGCTCCTGGCGTGGTGGCCGCTCAGAGCCTGGACACGC
>NW_006300164.1:1105531-1105753 GCF_000327345.1 Myotis davidii | reverse complement strand
CCCTGGGGAAGGGGAAGGGCTTTCCAGCCCCGGGCGATGGCGCAGAGCCGGGCTGGAGGGAGGCGGCAGGGCAGGCTCCAGAGGCTGTGGGAGGAGGTGGCCATGCCTCCTCTCGGGGAGGGGTCAGGCGCTCTGGGCGGCACTGGCCTGTGGGGGTCACTGTCCAGAGCACCGAGGTTGGTCCCATGTCCTGGCTGGCTGAGGGCAGGAGCTGTGGGCTGG
>NW_006300164.1:1094506-1095279 GCF_000327345.1 Myotis davidii | reverse complement strand
CTCACTCTGCAGGTGACCACGCTCCCCCACACGCTGGTGGGCAGCACGGCCGCCCCCCGGCAGCGGGTGAGGAAGAGGACCAAGGTGCTGTCCTTGGCCAAGAGGTACTGGGGCTCTCCCAGGGGCCCCTGCTGAGCTCCCAGCTGCGGGCTCTGCTCAGGGCGCGTCTCTGCTTTGTAGGATCCTGCGTTTCAAGAAGGAGTACCCGACCCTGCAGCCCAAGGAGCCGCCGCCCTCCCTGCTAGAGGCCGACCTCACGGAGTTCGACGTGAAGAACTCGCATCTGCCCCTGGAGGTCCTGTACATGCTGAAGAACGTCCGGTGAGGAGCCGCGCAGCCGCGTGCGGGGCCTGTTCCGTGGCCCCGAGGGTCAGCAGAGCCTCCCTCCTGCCGCCTCTGCCTGGCGATCGGAGGCGCCTCCTCACCCGTCTTGCTGTTGTGTTTACGTGCGTGCCAGCACTCACCTGCCACAGGGCACGCGGGGCGAGTGTGGGAGTCGCAAGTCCGGGTCCCCCCCCGCCCCCCACCTCTCCCTGACCCTTCCCTCCTCTTCCAGCCCCTCCCCTGGCCTTGGCCATGGGTGTGGCTCACGTTCAGAGTCCCAGCGCCACAGAGCTTGGAGCTGAAAACAGCTGCAGGGGCTTCTGTCCGGATGGGAACTCCAGGCTGCAGCCCTGGGGGAGCTGGGTCTCTGGGTCTGGCAGGGAAGGGCGGGACGCTGGCCGGGCCCCGTCAGCCTCTTCCCAGGCCGTCCCCCCTCCCTGAAGGCGCCA
>NW_006300164.1:1094030-1094451 GCF_000327345.1 Myotis davidii | reverse complement strand
CTCTGCAAGCACATGGTCTTCATGCAGCTGCTGGAAGGGGAGCACGTGTTCCGGCCAGGGGAGCCGGACACCAGCATCTACGTGGTGCAGGACGGGCGGCTGGAGGTCTGCATCCAGGACGCGGTGAGAGCCCGGGCGCGAGGGCGGGGCCTCGGGGTGCTCGAGGGCGGGGGAGGGCGCCTGCTGTGTGTTTCCTGGAGGTCTGCCCTCTTCACGTTTTCTTAAGTTTTTCCCTTGAAAAGTTAGTGCAAACTCTTAAGTTTTAGGACTTTGAGGAAAAAGGCACACGTAGATCCTGTCCTCGGGTGTGGACGGCCCTGTGGGTGGCCGGCGGTCACGCGGGCGGCTTAGCTGTTCTCACGCTTCCCAGTCGTCTGCTTTCGAGCACATCGCTCGGGTCCTGCAAGTCTGCCCGGGTGTG
>NW_006300164.1:1092499-1093704 GCF_000327345.1 Myotis davidii | reverse complement strand
CTGGACGTCATCACTGTGAGTGCCCCGCCCGCTCCCCGAGCCGGCAGCCAGGGCCTCCGCCCAAGACAGTGGGCCACAGACGGTGGGGCCCCGGGGGCCGTGCGTCTCCGCAGAGCTGGTTGCTCACGGCCGTGGGGTGTCTCTTAAACAACTGTGTTGGGATTGGGTCACCCCCACACGTGGTCCAAGACCAGAAAGGCCTGCAGCGTCACGGGTGGAAACGTCCCCTGTGCCCCAGGGGGACTCATCTGGCTCCTCCTGGTCACTGTCACCGGGTGGCCTTGTATGGCCGTCGATTCGTGTACAGACTGTCCAGTCTGTAGGACAGTCCTCCTGGGTTCCAGGGGCGCCCCGCTCAACGGAGGCTGAGCCCCTCACACTCCTGCCGCAGCTGGTGAGCCGTCTGAGAGGTGGTTTTGCTGGTCTAGTCAGTGACGGCACAGCATCGCCTGTTCCCTTGGGTTTCTAAGCGTTTACCATGGAACGTTCCAGCATTCGGCAGCCGGCAGGCAGGCAGGGATGAGTGTGTGTGCCGGGCGCCAGCTGCGGCTCTGCCCCTCGCCTCCCCCGCCCTCGACAGTTTCTGAGTCGAGTCCACGCCGTAACCCAGACCTTCCCGCACGTTAGCCACGCTCATCAGCGCGCACGCCTGTGTCACGCGACAGGTGCACTGATTCCAGCCTCTCCTCGGAAGTGGCACCTCCTTTGTTAACCCTCACCTGGACGTTTCCCCCTTGTGTTTTAGAGAGAGTGGGAGGGAGGGCGGTGGAGGGAGAGAGACACCGATGCTTGCCTCCCACCCATGCCCGACCAGGGCCAGGGCGGAGACCAGGCAGGTGCGATGCGTATGCGGGTCCACGGCTGGTGAGAGCCAGCGAGAGAAACGCCGGCTCCTAAAGCCCGTGCGAATGCCCACAGCAGCTTCCTGCGTGACTGTCCCGCCCTGGGAGCAGGGGTCCGAGAACCGCCCCGTTCTGGGCAGTCAGCCGTCCTGAGAGCGTGACGCGTCCGGTGTGTCGTCCCAGGGACAGGAGCCAGGCCTCACGTGCACAGAAGAGAGCTGGCCGGTTGCAGGGACAGTGGTGGGAGGAGAGGGGACGGGACTTAGCTGAGCAGAGCGGGCGGGCCACCAAAGGGGACCCTCTTCCGCGAACATCAGGCCGGGCCGTGCGGCAGGAGCCTCCTGACCAGCGCCTGGCGCACGG
>NW_006300164.1:1090723-1092346 GCF_000327345.1 Myotis davidii | reverse complement strand
CCCCGCGCCGCCGCCCCGTCCACCGTGCTCAGGCTCCCCGCCGTGGCCTTCCAGGGCGTGTTTGAGAAGTACCCGGAGACCCTGGTCAGGGTGGTGCAGGTGGGTGCTCCCGGGCGCGCGGGCGTGCGGGCTCCAGTCCGTGCAGGCAGGGGAGGGAGGCTGGGAGCCTTGTGACGTGTGCTCCGCAGTAAGAGCCAACGCCTGTGACCTCCGAGGGGCTCTCCGACCTGCAAGAGCCCCAGAGCTTCCTTAGCCTTGAGTTCCTGTTAGAAGCGATTTTAGATGGATAGGAAACTCACAAAGGTGACGCCGAGAGCTCACGCCCGGTGCTGACATCTTAGGCGACCATGGAGACTGTCAAAACGGGGGGTGGTTTCCGGCCCGTGAGGCCCCGGCGGGCTCGCGGCTCACGGCGTGTGGCCCTGTTGCCCAGATCATCATGGTGCGGCTGCAGCGGGTCACCTTCCTGGCTCTGCACAACTACCTGGGCCTGACCACGGAGCTCTTCAACCCCGTGAGTGGCTGGGGGGGCGGGGTGAGGGAGGGAGCAGCCGCGGGGCCGGGCTGGGAGGAGCGCTCCTCTCCAGGCCGGGCTGGTCTCTCCTGGCCACACTACCCATCTGCCGGTGGCCTGTGTACCCTGCCCTCCACGAGGAGTCTCGGGTCTGAGCCCGGCACCTGTCACCTGGCACATCCAAGGGATGGCTGTCATGGAGGCTGTCTCCTCCTTCCCCGGGCGCCCTTGACCCTCTTCCTGTCGGCCGGCCGGCGGTGAGCTGGTGGCTGGGAGGTGGGCTACGCCGTCTCCCACCCCGAGTCCTCGGGAAGGAGATGGGACCCGCGTGACCCGCTCTGTTCCCAAGCCTGGGGGCCGTCTGGCCCTGTGAGCCCTGGGCCCGGTCCGAGCCCAGCACCCTGCGTGGGGCCTCTCCCGCCTCGCCCTCTCCGGTGCTGGTCTCAAGCCAAGCCCTCCGCTCCCACGCTGTTTTCATCTGATGGAGAGTTACGGTTTCTGGCCATTTTGATCCTTTTTTAAGCTGGGTCTCTGTCGCCTGGAGTGAGCCAGCTCTCCTTTTACGTAACTTGTTTCAAGTCCCCCCAGCCGGCTGCCCCACTCTGAAGGTGCACACCGACCGGGCGCCCGGACACTCAGGGCAGCCCCTTCTTGCTCACGTCCCAGGAGAGCCAGGCCATCCCCCTGGTGTCTGTAGCCAGCGTGGCTGCTGGAAAGGCCAAGAGGCAGATGAGCTGTGGCCCCGAGGAGCGGCCCCTGCGGCCCCAGGAGTCCTGCGACCCAGGTACTAGCCCGGGACAGACTCCACCTGGTCCTGGCCTCCTCCCCCCACTGGCCCTCGGTCACCACTGTCTCCCTGTCTCTGCTGGGGTCTGGCCCGGGGAGAAGGTGTTGAGGGGTAGGCTCTGCGCTCTGAGCCCCAACCATGGTCATCCGAGATCTCAGGAGGGGCTGAGATTTGGGGAGAGAAACGGACCGTGGAGGCTCCTCGGCCAGGGGTCCCCTCCAGGCGACGCACTGGACTTGATAGACAGGTGGCTGACGGTGCGTGCGGTGCAGTGCAGCCTGTTGCTGGGGTCCCTCCTGCGGGCGGTGTGACCCACGTGCCT
>NW_006300164.1:1089229-1090513 GCF_000327345.1 Myotis davidii | reverse complement strand
TTCCCGCTGCCCTCTGTCCATGAGGAGATCGCAGACGACCTCGGCCAGGCCCCGGCGGGCGACCAGGCCGCTGCGGCCCCCCCAGGTGAGGACAGGCCACACGCACACGGGCTCCCTCCAGCACCCCTCGCCTTGAAGGTTACACACTGCGGTGGTGACACCTACATCTACACGCAGCCCAGGCGGGCGGCCTGGGATGGGCGCATGTCTCCCACGGGGCGAGGGGTCGGTGTGTCTTTAAAGCAGACGTTGGCGTCCTGGTACCTTGGCCTGCTAGTTCTTTACATTATGCTTTTACTCGTTTCAGAGAGGAAGGGGGAGAGAGAGAGAGAGAGAGAGACATCACCGATGAGAGAGTCATGGATATCATGGATTGGCTGCCTCCTGCACGCCCCACACTGGGGACCGGGCCTGTAACCTGGGCATGTCCCCTGACTGGGAATAGGTCGAACCCTGACCTGGTTCATAGGTCGACACTCTAACCATTTAGCCACACCAGTTGGGGCAAAATATGATACGTACTTAACATGTAGCACAGTGGTTCTCAACCCTCTGGCCCTTTAAATGCAGTTCCTCATGTTGTGACCCAACCGTACAGTTATTTTCGTTGCTCCTTCATAACTGTCATGTTGTTACTGTGATGAATCGTCATGTAAATACCTGAGATGCAGGATGGTCTCAGCGACCCACAGGTTGAGAACCGCTGCTGTAGTAGAATAATGTAAGTACTGGAGGTGCATGGTATCCCAGGATGAGAAACGTAGTTATAAGCTGTTGCTTTTTATTTTTATTACTTGTTTTTTGTTAATCCTCGCCTCAAGGGTTTTCCAGTGATTTTTAGAGAGAGAGGAAGGGAGGAGTGACAGAGAGACAGATGTCAGTGAGACATGGTTGGTGGCCAGGGGTCGAGCCTCCCCCCGCGGCGCGTGCCCTGGATGGAACAAGCCGGGACCCTCCGTCCTCCAGCCGACGTGCTACCTGAGCCACGGGCTGGGGCATAAACTGTTCCTTTAAACGTTTTGGAATCTTAGTCACGTAAGCCAGTAGCTGTACAGACTTATTTCCTATGAAACGCAACCTGGAGGACACTCGTGGGGACTGGCCGTGCGGTTCCTGGGGAGAGTCCGTCTGTTGTTTTCCCTGCGAGTGCAGGCTGTTCCCGAGCGGAGCCGTGGAGGACGGTGCGGCCCGCCCCCGGGGCTTTCCCGTGTGTCCCCCGCGCAGCCCTTGCTCCGTCTGCTTCCTCCGAGCCCTCAGCCCCTCTGACGGCTTCTCCTCCGGGGT
>NW_006300164.1:1088448-1088804 GCF_000327345.1 Myotis davidii | reverse complement strand
GGCTGTTGGCTGACAGTGGGGGGAAGAAATTCTCTCCTGAATGGTAGGCACATAGAGTGTGAACAAATCTCCTGATCCAGTCCGAGACTGAGCTGATTTTGCTGTGTTTATAAGGCATGATAATATGACTCCATGTACCTCTGGTTCGTTTCCATTCTGAGGGAGCGCTTCTCTACTGGGCCCCACTGACCCCCTCCCTGCCCCCTCCCTCTGACCGCTGTCCGTGCCTCTCAAGTCCAAGAAGAGCGTGCTGGTGGCAGAGACGCCCTCCGCCGTCTTCCACTACTCGGACTGCGACCTGGACGAGACCGTCGCCAGCACCAGGACGGACGCCATCTTCCGTGCCGCCAAGAAGG
>NW_006300164.1:1086024-1088036 GCF_000327345.1 Myotis davidii | reverse complement strand
CGGCCAGGGCTGCAGGCCGGCCTCCCACTGCCCCCGCGGCCCCTCTGGGCTCGGTGCGCACTGGGTCCACAGCAGCGGGCGTTGGACGCGTTGCACGAGACGCCGGCTCGAGTCCCCTGTCCCTCAGGTCGCCAAGGTGTCCGCTGCACGTCTGGCGCTCTGCGGGCCGCACTGTCTGCTGGGCGCCATCACACGGTGGCGCCGGGTGGCAGGGTGCCAGGGCGGCCTCCGCTTGCACTGGCTGCTCTGAGCTTCCTGTGCTGACTCCGTTTCTTTTCCTAGGACCCTTCGCTGTTGGACGGCCGCGTGACGTTCCTGCACGTCCCGGGGGGCACGGTGGTGTCCAAGCAGGGAGACCAGGTGAGCAGGAGGCCTGGCTTCAAGGGGACGCTCACGGTGCCGACGCTGTGGGAGCCCTCGGGACACGGGCGAGTCCCTCATCCCTGTCCCAGAGGGCTCTCCCAGGCTTGTCCTCTCGGGCTGGGCACGTGCCCACCCTCCCACTACTCGCACCCTCCCTTCGCTTTTGTACCCCTCAGAGGAAAGAAGGGCTTTCCCCATCCTCACAGGAGGCAGGCGCTGGCTTGCCTCCCAGACTCCGGGTTTGGGCACCTGTGGGAAGCCCTCTCCAGGGCCTCTGCGCCCTCGGCCTGACCCCCAGCTGCCCACTGGCCTGTGCCCACACGGCCTGTGCCCACACTGGCCAAGTCCATTTTGGTCTCTGGCCCTTCCTGCCCAGACCATAGGGACGAGGTCCGGGGGGCAGGGTGAGCAGGTTTGGAGAGAGGCCTCGTGCGGACAAATAAGGTGGGGTTGGCATGAGCGTGGTTTCCCTTGTTGAGGTCGGACCCGGGATGCCTGTGATGGGAGCGGGCGGGCGCCTTGTCGGGCCGCACTGACCGCCTGGCCTGGCCTGGCAGGACGTGAACGTGGTCTTCGTGGTCTCGGGGCTGCTGCACGTGTACCAGCGGAAGATCGACAGCGAGGAGGACAGCTGCCTGTTCGTGACGCGGCCCGGGGAGATGGTGGGCCAGCTGGCCGTGCTCACGGGAGAGCCCCTCATCTTCACCATCAGGGCCAACAGGGACTGCAGCTTCCTGTCCATCTCCAAGGCGCACTTCTACGAGTGAGTCCCCCCGGGGCCCATGCCCACGTGTGCCCCAGGCCCTGCCCTGGAGCCGAGGCGAACCCACTGGGCGCCCTGGTCGACACCCCAGCCCCTCCAGGCCCCAACGTGGGAGCAGCCGCTGGGGCGTGTGGCCTGGTCCCGCGTGTCGTCCCGTGTGTGTGTGTCCGTGTTGAGTGTGTGCGTGCTCACTGTGTGAGTCCCTGATGCGGCAGCTCCCTCCCTGCAGCCGTGCCCACCTGCTGTCCCAGGGTCCTCGTCCCCTCGTCCCCTCAGACTTAAGCACCAAATCCCGTCTCCCCAGCCTCGCTCCTGCATCCGGCTCGAGTGCCGGCGGGTGCTGGGCGTCTCCTGGCGGTGCAGGGGCTTCCACGCGGCCTCGGCAGAGCCCAGGTCCCCAGCTTGCTCAGCTCCTGCTTTTGTGATTGTCGCTCCATCCGCCCACGGCTGTGTCCTGAGCCTCCCTGTCCAGCCAGTGCAGCCGTGAGCTCTGTGCTCCCCCCTCCCCACTGCCTTCCGGAGCCCCCACGGTGCAGTGGGCCTGCTGCTGCCCTCAGCAGCCTGTGACACGGGCAGCCGGGGGGCAGGTGGACCATGTGCCCACGGAGCCTCTGGGTGCCCCGCCCCCCCATCTTTGTGGCACATCGTGGGGCAGGGCCCTGCAGCCGCAGCCGATGGGCCTCGTGGTGTCTGTGCTCCAGGGACCTCCCCGGGAGGGTGGCCGCTGGGAGGGGCTTTCCGGGCTCCCCCGAGGCTGCCGGCGGCCGGGCGCAAGGGCAGATGGGCAGGTGGAGGCTGTGCTCTGCGCTCCTCAGTGGGAGTTGTGGTCTGACACGTGGGGCGCAGGTCCCATGTCCTCTCGAGGGCCGGGCCTGGCGGGAGGGGC
>NW_006300164.1:1083080-1085940 GCF_000327345.1 Myotis davidii | reverse complement strand
GCACAGCCCGCGGGGCAGGCAGCGCAGCGTGTGCAGGTGCTGCTGGGCCCGGCGTCCCGGCAGAGGGAGGGCTGAGTGCAGACTGGGTCACAGCGCCCACGTCTCGTCAGCTGTCAATCAGAACCAAGGACGCTTAGGACACTGACTGGCTGAAGGGTCACCGTAGACCTGTCACGTGCTGGCGCACGTAGTCTTTCACGGAAAACAAATGTATTTTCCCAAACGAAAGGACCCAGTGAGAAGGCTCTTTCCTTTGCTGTGTGGGGTGCGCGGGCTCCTGGCCAGTGCCCTGCCCACTCCCAGCGCCCCGTCCCTGCAGGCAGGGGGACAAGTCAGACTGCACCTACATCGTGCTCAGCGGCCGGCTGCGCTCTGTGATCCGCAAGGACGACCTCAAGAAGCGCCTGGCGGGGGAGTATGGCCGCGGAGACCTCATCGGTGTGGTAGGGCCGGGCGCAGTAGGGCCAGGGTGCAGTCCCTCTGGGTGCTGCCCTGGGTGGGGGAGGAACCCTCACTGTGGCATCAGAAGGGCGTGTGCCCTGTGGTTTTCCATTTTCGGGGGTGGGTGTGCCCACTCCCAGCCGGGCGGTGGCACAGGTGGAATCCCAGGGTCAAAGGTGGAATCTCCAGACCTTTGGGGGCAGCCGCCTGGCCTTTTCCTGGTGCCAACAGCGGCCTGGCTCAGGCGCCCTGCCCTCCCCGGCGCGGCTGGTGAGCGCCTTTCCTCCCGTCCTCACCGGCTCCCACGTGCAGGAAGCGCCGCCACGCGCTCTGCCCTCTATCCTGAGCGCCGGGCAGCAGGTGTGAGCAGTGCAGCCGGCACCCAGCTCCTTTCTCTCAGGTGGAGACCCTCACCCGCCAGCCCCGAGCGACCACAGTGCACGCGGTCCGGGACTCGGAGCTCGCCAAGCTGCCGGCAGGAGCCCTGACGTCCATCAAGCGCAGGTACCCTCAGGTGAGGGTCTGCGCCTGAGCGGGCAGCCAGGGGCAGGTGTCCGAACAGGTCCAGCTGATCCTGACATGCACCCTGAAGGGAACCTTTTACACCGGGGAGGCTGCGGCTTCCGGACAGCGCCAGCTGAACAGTTAAACAGCTGAGATTGCGGGCGCGTTTGGAAAAGGGGTAAAATGATGTTTGCAGATAATGTGCCTTTTTTACTAGAAAACTGTAGCGGCAGCTGGGTGTTTAGAAGAGAGATTGGCAGGTCGTATGGGTTGGATCGGGGTTTCCGTCCTTCCCGCCAGGGAGATGGGAGTGGAGCAGCCCCGCTAAATCGTGGCATCTGCCCCAGCCAGGGTGGTTCAGTGGCTAGAACGTCAGCCTGTGGCCTGCAGGGTCCCGGGTTTGATTCCAGTCAAGGGCACCCACCTTGCTTCTGCAGGCTCCTCCCTGGCCTGGGCCCTGGTCGGGGTGCGTGCAGGAGGCAACCCGTTGACGTGTTTCTCTCACGTCGATGTTTCTGTCTGTCTTTCCCTCTCTCTCCCTAACAATCAGTGGAGAGAATGCCTGTGGGTGAGGAGTAAATACACACATGTACACGTGTGTGCGTCGCAGAGTTCTTAAAAGATCAGGTCAGCCAGGATGCTCTGCCCCGCAGGGGATTGCAGCGCGGAGGCTGCTGGTCCGTGTGGCAGCCCCTGCCAGCCCCGCCCAGGGCTTCCCCCGGGGGACCCAGGAGCAGCCGCCCCGGAGTGACTGACGGGCGGGCACGAACACAGGGAGACGCTGGGTAGAGGGACCGAGCGGTGGCATGAGCTCTCGTCACGCCCATCACCCGTGGCCTGGCGCGTCCAGCCTGGCACCTTGGGAGACACGGACCCAGGGACGTGGCCTGTTGGCTGAAAGGTGTGGTTTGGGGTCTGCTCTCCTTCAGGTTGTGACCCGGCTGATCCACCTGCTGGGGGAGAAGATCCTGGGCAGCCTGCAGCAGGGGCCTGCTACCAGTGAGTCCCCGCGGGCGCTCGGCCTCCCGACGCCCCCCCTGCACCGGGCCCTCAGACCCCTCTGCCCAGCTCCCCCGCAGTGGGCAGGGCTGCCTCCCAGACCTGGAGACTCCCTTCTCCACCCTGTCTGACCTCCCCTCAGTGGGGGTGCCGCCTCTGCTGGCTCAGGGCATAGAGAGTTGGGGTCCACCTCACACTCAATGTGGGTGTCTGCTTAGTGCTGGGGACCCCGAGAGAATCTCCCTGGAGGCAGCACCCAGGGGGGAGGGGCGGGATGGAGCCCACCTGCCTGCAGCTGGCAGGGGCAGGGTCACTGCTGACTGGCCTCAGGAGGGTGGTCTCCCCGTGCCCTTCTGAGGGCTGTGCCTGGTGAGTGTGGGATTGCCCGCCCCTCCCCCGTGGCCAGGACCAGACCCTCCCACGTGCCTTAAAGGCAGCACGGCTGCACAGAGCTAGCAGGCCCCTGTTCCTCCCTCCCTCGGAGGACTCTGACGTCAGAGGTCACTGGGAAGGATGGGAGGAAGGGGACCCCAAGGTTCTTGCATTCGTCTCTGCTCCCCTCCTGTGGGCCGAGCCCTGGTGTGAGATGTGGGTGCAGTGGCCTGGCGTCCCAGTGGGAAGGCAGTGTGGAGGGCAGGGTGGAGGAGTCCCGGTGCCCGGCTCGTCCCAGGCTGCTGGCACCAGCATGTTCTCCAGAAACAACTGGTGACACCTGGAGAGAGTCAGGGGTGCCCACCCCTCCGGCCGACCCACGACCCCGCGCTTCCAGGTCACCAGTTCGGGCTGCACTCCACCGGCAGCAAGTGGGACTCGGGGAACCCGGCCAGCAACCTGTCCACGGTGGCCATCATGCCCGTGTCGGAGGACGTGCCCCTCACCGCCTTCGCCCTGGAGCTCAAGCATGCCCTGAGCGCCA
>NW_006300164.1:1077815-1082527 GCF_000327345.1 Myotis davidii | reverse complement strand
TGGGGCTGGGCTGCCCCACGGCGCTGGCCTCTTCACCTGCTATGGCCTCTGTCTCCTGTTCGCTATAAACCTGTGGTCCGCGTGGGGACTGGCTTTTGTGTGAAGTGGGACCTGTAGGTAGTGGTTGGTTTTCTTCTGCATGTGGAGGCCAGCGAAAGAGCCTCCCTGCCCGTGGTGCGGCCTCGGCCCCGGCGGCTGTCACCGACGTCCACGAGCTCATCCCAGCTCGCTGGCCCTGGCCCTGGCCCCCACGCCTGTCCTGCGCCGGCCCTCACGGTCTTCACGAGGCGGCTTTGCAGCAAGTGGTCAAACCAGGAGGGCTGAGCGCTCTGCTTTGCGGTTCCAAGGTGGTTTGGACCCTTCAGGGCCCGAGACCCCTGGGAGTTAGGACGAGCGTGTCCCGTTCTGTGAGAGCCTGATGGGCGGGCAGGTGCACTGGCTCCATCGCTCTGGGTGCTGGCACCTGACGACTCTCCCCCCCCACCCCACCCCCCCGGCAGCCCTGACGCGCGTCCACTTAGGAGCTCCTTCACTTTCCTCAGCAGCGTCGATAGCTTCACGGCGAGTCCTTGTTACGTTTATTCCAAAGTACGGACTGGCTTGGGTGCTGCTGTCAGTGGAGTGATGGTGTAATCCCTTCAGAGTGCTCACCGATAGCGGGAGGGACCCGCTGCCTCTGTGCCGCCGGGACCCCGCAGCCTTGCGGACGGTGCTCATTCCGCCCGCTTCTGAGCGTGTGTGTGGGTGGAACCGACGGAGGTCGCCGCTGCTTCCTCTCCTGCGGGTGCCTGTCGCACCCATTCGGGTCCTGATGGTGCTGAGCAGAGCCGTGTTGGGAAGGGGTGGTGGACCAGCATCCCCGCCTTGCTCCTGGCCTTGGGGGAGCCCAGGGTCCCCCGAGTGTGAGGGTCGCTGCCAGCTGTCCACGCGCGGCCTGCGGTGTGTTGAAGGCTTTCTGCACGTAGTTCACTGAGGGTTTTGGTTGTGCCAAGAGGTTGACTTTGGCCAGTGCCTTTTCTGCGTCAGCTAAAATGGTGGTGTTTCCCTTTGTCCTGTTAATGTGATGAGTCCTTTGATGGACAGTCCTGTGTTGAGCCGTCCTTGCATTCCGGGAACAAACCCCAGGGGCTGTGTGTCAGGCCTTTATCAGGCCGCTGGACTGGCTCGCTGGCCTCCTGTTGATGTTGATGGAGGTCATTGTCTACAGCTTCCTCCTGCTGACGTGGCCTCCTGTGGCTTTGGCGTCAGGAGTGCTGGCCGTGGAGTGAGTGAGAAAACGTCCTCCTCCATTGTTTTACAAGAGTTTGAGGAGGAGGGTGTCAGTTCTTCTTTAAACGTTTGATAGAACCTCCGGCGAAGCTGTCTCGTCCAGGGCTCTCCTTTCTCGGTTACTGTTACTGTTATTGTCATTACTGATCCAATCTTTTCATGTTTCTTCATGAATCGGTCTTGGTAGGTCTTGTGTTTCCAGAAATTCCTCCGTTTCGTCTCGATCGTCCACCTTGTTGCTGTGCAGTTGCTCACATGCTCCTTGCGCTGCCGTGCGTGTCTGTGGAGAGTGATGTCCCACCGCTGTTCATTTCAGCGACTCCTTTTTATTCTTTATTCACTTGCTAAAGGCTCATCAACTTTAATTCTTTCAAAGAACCAGCTTTTGCGTTTATCTACGTCTCTATTTTAGTGACCTCTGTCCTGATCTTTATTTTTTTTCCCTCCTGTCAGCTCTGGGTTTAGTTGATACTCTCTCCTCGTTCCTCGAGGCCTGGAGCTGGGCTGCTGGCTGAGGCCGCCTTTGTGACGTCACGTTGGCGCTGTGTCCCGCCCCGCGCTGCTCTTACTGGTCCCTGGGTTTGGGACCCTGTGTTTCCTTCTACACGTGGCTCGCGACTGTCCACCTTCCCGGTGACGGCTTTCACCCCGGGGGTGTGAGCGGGTTATTTCCACATGTTTCGAGTTTTCCTGCTGTTCCTGAGGTCCCGTTTCACACGTTGTGATCAGGAAAGACACTACGATTTCGCCTTTTAAAGTTTTACTCAACGCGTTTTGTGGCCCGACCTGGGCCGGCCCTGGAGAGTGTCCTGTGCGCCTGGAGCGCGTGTTCTGTGTCGGTCTTTCCACGCGTGTGGTAGTGAGTGTGCAGCCGCCGCGCTAGGGCTGGAGCCTGCACTCCGCCTGA
Organism: Myotis davidii; assembly: GCF_000327345.1. Taxonomy (NCBI): domain Eukaryota; kingdom Metazoa; phylum Chordata; class Mammalia; order Chiroptera; family Vespertilionidae; genus Myotis; species Myotis davidii. Next base: position 1,080,351 of record NW_006300164.1, on the reverse strand, counting down.
CGGAGACGCTGGCTTGCGATTGGCCGTCAGGTGCCCCCTTCGCCGGCTGTCACTCCTCCTGCGAGGGCGGTGGTGGTGGCGGGGTTCCCCCCGTGGTTGCACACGGCTCCTTTTTGGGTGCAGATCCTGCAGATGCCTTCCCTCTCGGCGGTGCCTTTCTTATCTTAATGATGTGTTTTGACGAACAGAAGGTCTTCATTCTAACGTAGACCAATGCATCAACTCTCTCCTATGTTGTTGTTGCTTTTGCATTTTGCTTAAGACATTTTATTTTCCCCCCAAATCATGAAGATGTTCTTTTAGCACAGTCCATCTGGGCCTGGTTCTGGTTCTGATATGAGGTGGAATCAAGATTTATTTTGCCTGTTGGGGTCTCCAGCCGACCCAGAACCCTCGCTGACGAGTGGAAAGACCGAGCTCTGCCCGCAGCCATGGCGACGCCTTCGCCGAAAGGCAGGTGGCTGTGTTGGTGGAGGCCGCCCTCACTCCTCAAGGGCATTTTTGCTGAGTGGAGGTTTAGGCTGATAGTCTAACCCTAGCCCGCCCTCGGTCCTGCCCTGGCCTTCCTGGGGAGCAGGCCTGACCGCTGTGCCTGTGGCTCTAAGACAGTAGACGGGAGGCCCTTGCTGACCTCAGACAGTGGGGAGCTGGCTTCGCAAGCCTGTGCGCTAACCGGACGCCGCAGCCCGCGGGCCTGGGCTCGGGCGTCGCGTTGTCTTGCGTTTACGAGCTTGTGCCTCCCCTGCCCCCAGCACTCAGCCTCTGTGCTGCGGAGCCTCCGCTCCTCTGTGGGTAGACGAGGAGACGGAGGTTCAGAGAGGCCCCCTGTCCCCGGGGAGCTTTGAGCGGTGCAGTCCTCCCACTTCGCACCGTGGGCGCACCTGCCCCAAGGCCCTCGAGGCCACAGGCACTTCCGTGTTGAAAGGCGCAAGGCTCCTGTGGCTCAGGGAGGGGCTGCTCCTCCCGCTCCTGGCTGCCCGGCTGCCCCCGTGGTCGGCCCTGCTGTCCCAGAGGGGGGCTGCCGGGCAGCTTCCACCACCAGGTGCTGTTCCCAGGCCCCGTCCTGCTGCTGACCAGTGACAACATCAAACAGCGCCTGGGCTCTGCCGCCCTGGACAGGTACAGGCTGCAGGGGGACAGCGGGCTGCCCTGCCCGCGGGTCTGAGCACAGCCTGGGAACGGCCTGTGTCTATGTGTGCCCTGAGGCCTGTCCCCCACGTCTGCCCCCCATGTCTATACCCCACATGTCTGCACCCCCACATGTCTGTGCCCCGTGTCTATACCCCCACATGTGTGCCCCCATGTCTGTGCCCCCCTTGGCTGCATCTCCACATGTCTGTACCCCATATCTACACCCCCACATGTCTGCGCCCCATGTCTATACCCCCACATGTGTGCCCCCATGTCTGTGCCCCCCTTGGCTGCATCTCCACATGTCTGCACCCCCATATGTCTGCGCCCCATGTCTTCAGCCCTTGCCTGCACCCCATGCCCATGCTCATGTCGGCCTGCAGCATCCACGAGTACCGGCTGTCCAGCTGGCTGGGGCAGCAGGAGGACATCCACCGGATCGTGCTCTACCAGGCAGACAGCTCGCTCACGCCCTGGACCCAGCGCTGCATCCGGCAGGCCGACTGCATCCTCATCGTGGGCCTGGGCGAGCAGGAGCCCAGCGTGGGCGAGGTGGGGGCTGCAGGCAGGGCTGTGGGCCAGGCATGTGGGCAGCCACGCTCTCCTCAGATCCCTCCCTCTGCTGCTCTCCTTTGAATGAGATGTTTCCAGGGCGGGCAAAGGCGCCCACACCCAGACCTTTACCTGGTGGTTATTCAGCGTCTCCCCTGCCCCCTCGCCGTGGCCTCCTGTGCAGTCGGCGCCTCTGCCGTGTCTCACACTTGCTGCGTGTGCAGCTGGTCACAGGCCTGACTTCGGTGTCACAGTGCCTGGTTTTGACCATTTTGAAACCTCCCAGTTGGTGAGCCCCCACCTGCCCGTCTCCCGTCTCTGGCGGGGACATTGTTTCCTGACACGGGCCCACCTGGACCCCAGGGTGTGCACCTTCCATTCACCGAGGCGGGCACGGCCTCTGGGGCTTCACGGCTGGAAGCGGCTACTCGGCACCCCTCAGTGGTGTCCCTGCCTGTCCCTTCCTCTGTCCAGGCGGCTCCCACCTCAGCTCCACCCCTGGCCCTGTGGCCGCTGGGGCTCCTGCTCTGCAGAGAGTGGGGCTCCCTGCAGGGAGAGCCTTTGCAGAATCCCTCATCCAAGAAGGTTCCTGTGTTCCTGGGGCCGTGGGCCCAGCCTCACAGCTGGGCTGAGCCCCGCAGCCCCGCTGGTCACAGAGCCTGGGCGCAGCCCGGGCAGCGTGGGGCCTCTGGGCAGCCCCATCCTGGCTTCAGGCCCCCTGACCGCAGCTCTGCCCCCACAGCTGGAGCGGATGCTGGAGAGCACGGCCGTGCGCGCCCAGAAGCAGCTGGTGCTGCTGCACCGGGAGGAGGGCCCGGCGCCCGCCCGCACCGTCGAGTGGCTCAACATGCGT
>NW_006300164.1:1076732-1077750 GCF_000327345.1 Myotis davidii | reverse complement strand
CCCCTCTCAGGGCCTGGCTCGGGGTTTGGGGCCACGGGTGCTGCTGTGCCCCCGGGAGGCAGGACCCGGCCTGGCGTGAGCCTGGGGTTCCAGAGGGTCCTGGGGACCTCGGGGGCATAGCCTCCTGCCTCGGGCGGAAGCCGTGCAGACCTTGAGCCCTCTTCCCGGGGTGGCCTCGGCTGGGGGGCCGGGGGGACACACAGCCTGCCAGGCGTCCCAGCCTCCTGGCCGCTCGGGGGACAGCGTCGGACAGCTGCATCCACACTCCCGAGTCCCCGCCCAGAGCACCTGCCCTGGGGCTGGCGGGTCCAGCTGAGGTGCGGACGGGTGGGTGACAGGCCGACGGGCAGAGCCGAGGCGAGGAGCCCCGCTCTCCGCCTCTGCAGGTGGAGATGTACGAGCGGCTCTTCCAGCGGCCCCCGGACCGGCACTCGGACTTCTCCCGCCTGGCGCGGGTGCTGACTGGAAACGCCATCGCCCTGGTGCTGGGAGGAGGCGGGGCAAGGTGAGTCCCGCCCTGTCCCAGGCACAGCTCCCAGCAGATGCTGCTGAGCTCAGAGCGGCACCTGGCGGGCCCAGGGCACGTGGCCCGGCCGGACCTCCACAGGCTGATTGCGGTCCCTCCAGAAGCTTCCATCTCCTGTGTCACCACGCGTGTGTTCTGAAGGCTGCTCTGTCCTTTGCCGGCCGTCCCCAGGCCCCCAGGTCTCTCCACCGTGGCCCCGCGTGTGGAGGTGCGGCCTGACACCTGAGCCGGCTGCCGGGCCAGGGAGGGTGCAAACCCTCTTCTCTAGGAAGTGATGCCCGTGGCCTCGGAGCTGCTCCTCTAACGGAACTCGCCACATTGGAGACTGCGGCTTGCAGGCCTCACAGACAGGGCAGTGGGTGGACGGGGGCCGCCCCTGTGCACCCTGTGCCCTTCACTGCCGAGTTCCTGCCTGGAGCCCCGCGAGGGCGGGGATGGAGCTGCTGGGAGGGGAGGGCCTGCCGTGGCCCCTGTGGCCTGGCGGGGGGGGGA
>NW_006300164.1:1074648-1076068 GCF_000327345.1 Myotis davidii | reverse complement strand
TGAAAAGTTAGCAATGATCAAAGGCCGCATCGGCGCTGCGGGTGCGCGGGGGCTCCGTCTCCAGCTCGGGGTCAGGGCTGGTGCCCGACGTCGCTCTGGAACGTGTCGATCTGATCGCCCTGCTCTCGGCCTGAGGTCCACGCGCTGCTGACCTCTGTGACGGGGCGTCTGGACGGAGGGTCCTGTTCGTTCCCGGCAGCTGCTGGGAGTCCCCCTGCTCGCCTTCCCTCCCGGCCCCGCGGGGCTGGCCGCCCCTGGGCGCTCTGCTCATTGCTTCCCGCTCGCTTGGCTCGAGCTGCGTCCCCTGAACACGCTCTGAAGGGCGTGTCCTCTTGTTCCCGGCGGTGAGGCTTCTTGGTTGGCAGCCACGGAGGAACGATTTTCTTTGGTTTATGCGTGGAGTTCGTCCCGCTTCTGAATCTGATTCTTGGTTTCAGTCCTCATTTCTAAGCACTTTGAGACGTTTCCCCTCAGACACGGCGTTCGTCCCGACCCTGAACGCACCTGGGCCCCAGGGAGAAGCGGACAGGCCCCTGGCCACAGCCCACGCGGTCTCCGCCGTATCACAGGCTTCAGCCAGCCTTTCACAGGCCCCGCCCTCCCCTCCGGTCCGCTCCTGCCTCACGGGCCTCGTTGCTCTGAACCCCTCCTCTCTGTTCCCTCTCACGCCAGCTCCCTTTCAGCTCCACTTCATTGTCTCCAATCCTGTGTCAAAATCGTCACATTTTATTTGTGTGAAAACAGGTGGGCCACAACGTTTACCTTCTACCTGGGTTTGCGAAGCGATCCAGGGGCGCCCGGCACAGCACAGGCCGCGCAGCCCCCAAGTCCCCTGGGGACCCCCTCGTCCCACGCTGACTGTCCCGCCGGCCCTGCCTGTGTCTGTGGGTCCCACAGGCCCCTCCTCCAGGGCCTGGCTCTGCCACTGAGCGTAGCGCCTGGGCCCCCGACCCTGTTCCCGCTGAAAGGCACCCCACATTCGTCACTCCTCACTGTCGCGGGCAGCAGGCGGCTCCCCGGTCGGGAGCCCCGCCATCTTATAGCAGCGCCTGCACCTCCGTGACCGGGTCCTCTGGGCCCATGCTGGCGGCCTGCGTGCTCGGGCTGTGGCCATGCGGTCCTCTCACAGGCGTGTCATTGCTGGGAGGGACGGACATCGTGAGAGACATGGTAACAGAGTTCGAGGCTCAGTGACCAGTTCAGTCCGAGGCCGGCTTTCCCACCCGAGGGGGTTCGTGCGTCCCACTGACCGGCTCCCTTCCGGGGGCCTGGCCTGTGTCCCCCTCGCCCCTCCTGAGTCCACCCAAAGTCCGGCCGGTGCAGGTCTCTCGGACGCTGGTGGGAGACGAGGCCGAGTGCTGGCTGCCGCTCAGGACACCAGAGCATCTGCCTGGTGCCCGTCTGTCCTCTGAGCCGCACC
>NW_006300164.1:1073621-1073852 GCF_000327345.1 Myotis davidii | reverse complement strand
GGGGGGGGGGGGGCCCAGCCAGGTCCCTGCTCCCTCCGATGCGGCCCTGCTGGGCCTGAGGGCCGCCTGCTGCCCGGGGATGAGTCCTCACCAGCCTACTGCCCCCCCAGGACATGACATCGATGATGAAGACGATGCTGGACCTGACCTACCCCATCACCTCCATGTTCTCGGGGGCTGGCTTCAACAGCAGCATCTGCAGCGTCTTCAAGGACCGGCAGATCGAGGTGC
>NW_006300164.1:1060087-1060854 GCF_000327345.1 Myotis davidii | reverse complement strand
GTCGCTCAGGCGAGAGCCGGCAGGGCGGAGAGTGGTGGGGCGGCGGCCGGTCCGGGCTCCTGCGGGCACAGTGGGGGCCGGTCCTGGTGGTGGCACTTACCCCTGTCCCTGCTCCCGGTGGGCAGAGGCTGCGCCCAGGTAGGCATCATCCGAGCGCTGGCGGAGTGCGGCATCCCCGTGGACATGGTTGGGGGGACGTCCATCGGGGCCTTCATGGGCGCCCTGTACGCCGAGGAGAGGAGCTACAGCCAGATTCGCATCCGGGCCAAGCAGTGGACTGAGGTAGGGCCGCTCCCTGGAGCCAGCTCGTCCCGTGACCACCCGTGGGGCAGCAGGGAGCACGGGTGCGGCCACCTCATGTGGGGGCTGGCTGTGTTGGTTCCCGGTGTCAGTCCGCCCAGGTGACCGGAACCACGCAGAGGTTCACTGGACCCACAGTTCTGCTGGAAACGGGGCAGGGCCACGGGGAGCCCCAGGCCAGAGCTGCTTTGGGGGTTCTGTGGGAGAGGCGGGGTCAGCAGCTGCAGGTCAGCTCCTCTGAGCAACCAGGGCTGGGACCTGGGCTGAGCCTGTCGGCTGGGGCCCTGGCCTGGGTGGAGCGGGCGGGGGTGCTGGCTTGGTGTGAGGTTTTGATGGGGGGTGGGGAGGGCAGTGCATTAATCAGTTTGGGGGAGAGACACCCAGGGGGTTAGCAGTGTCCCCACAGCACCTCCCGGTGAGCTGCTCAGGCCACAGCATTCATCCCCCCAAGACCCACCCCCAGGTGC
>NW_006300164.1:1059591-1060066 GCF_000327345.1 Myotis davidii | reverse complement strand
CCCTCCCCATCCCTCCTGCACCCCTGCTCACCCCTCCCCACTTCTCCCCACCCTTCCTCACTCCTCCCCACCCCTCTCCACCCCTCCTGCACCCCTGGTCACCCCTCCTCCTCCTCACCCCTCCCCACCCCTCACACACCCCTGGGGTGGCAGCCAGGGAGAGCACCCTCTAAGCCCCGCCCTCCCCGCAGGACCTGTGGATCCCCTACTTCACCATCACCACGGACATCTCAGCCTCTGCCATGCGGGTCCACACAGACGGTGAGCGCCTGCTCCCCGAGGGGGTCCCACAGAGAGGACCTTCCGCACACGGACGACAGGGTGGTGGGAATGACCAGGAGCCCAGAGTGGGTGGCCTGTGGGCGGCACGGAGGCCTCCGGGCAGCATGTCTGGAGTTGCTTGACCGTCTCGGGGTGGGGGAGGGCTGGCTGAGGCCTCGCACACCCGTATGGGGCCGGCACTCGGAAGGCGGGA
>NW_006300164.1:1056497-1058601 GCF_000327345.1 Myotis davidii | reverse complement strand
TCGCCGAGATCTGCGTGAGTGCGGGGGCGGAGGCGGGGGCGGCGGTGCCAGGCCAGCGGGGCTCGTGTCTGGCTGCCTTTTCTAAAAAAACATGTTTTTATTGATTTCAGAGAGGAAGGGAGAGGGAGAGAAACATCAGTGATGAGAGAGAATCATTGACCGGCTGCCTCCTGCGCGCCCCCTACTGGGGTCATGCCCACAACCCGGCGGGTGCCCTGACCTGGTTCATAGGTCAACGCTCAACCAGTGAGCCACACTGGCCAGGCTCTGGCTACTTCTTTCCCAGCTCCCTGCCCTACTGAGAGCAGGAGGTGGGCCCCACACCCAGGCCCAGCGACCCCTGTGAGCAGGAGATGGGCCCCACATTCAGGCCCAGGGCCCCCGTTGCAGGAGGTGGGGTACCAGCACGGCCGGACGGTGTTTGACATTTGGAGGCGCAGTGGGGTGCTGGAGAAGATGCTGCAGGACCGGCAGGGCACGAGCAAGATGAAGGCCTTCAACGTGAGTGCCCACGGACACCCTCTGCCTTCCCTCTTCTGCGACCTGCCCCCGCCCATGCACCTGCGATAGGTGCCCTGCAGCCAGCAGCACCCCAGAGCACCCCTCAGCTGCTCGTGCTGCGACGCCCCTGTGGGCCAGCATAGTCGAAGGCAGCAGGCCTGGGAGCTGTCTCCCAGTCTCTCTGCCCCCTGCCCCCTGCCCCCTGCCTTTCCACCCCTTCCAAGAGAATGGGGGTCTGCGCAGGACTCTGCCCATCTTTCACGCCCCTGCCCCCACTCCAGGCTGGGGGTCCTCAGCTAGCCAGGGTCCCGGGGGTGACAGGGCACAGGGCGGGCCTTGGGCCTGGCTGGGCAGGCGGCTGTGCTGGGGACACGGGGAGCAGGGCCTGGCCTGGGGGTGTCCTCCTCGCCCCGCAGGTCCTCACCTGCCCCAACGCCTCCTTCACGGACCTCGCTGAGATCGTGTCGCGCATCGAGCCCGCCAAAGTGGCCGTCGTGGATGGTGAGTGGACACCCAGGAAAGGCACCCACACGGCCAGGGCGCTGGGAGCCGCGTCCCTTCCACACCTGACACGGACCAGGGGCCCTGGACCTGGCTGGCTGTGGGCGGGGCCTGTGCCCTCGGAGGGAACCAACATGGCCCACCCCTCTGCCCAGACGAGTCTGACTACCTCACCGAGTGCGAGGAGGGCTCGCCCGATGGCCCCCAGGAGGCCTACGCGGACTTCCAGAGCTCCCCGGCCGACGGAGGCTCCGACTCGGTGAGCTGCCTGGACCCGCCTGGCCCCTCGCCCACACCTGCTCTGAGGCCCAAGGGCAGGGGCGCCCTCAGGGTGAGCCCTCCCCTATCCCCACCCCGACTGTGACTGCGGTCTGCTTCCAGGAGGAGGAGCCCTCGCTGCATCACCAGCACCCCAGTGTGGCTTCCCCCAAACCCTCCGCGGATGCCGATGCCGCGCCCCCCTGGTTCTCTGGCCAGGACGGGCAGAGGCCTCCCTCCGACGCTCCCTGAAGCCAGCGCCTCCGTGACCTGTCCTGGAGCCCGCGGCTCCCGGGGCAGGAGACCTGGCTGGGCCCGGGCTGTGCTGGGTGTCAGGCCTCTACACTGGCTGCTCCTGGGTGCGCTTGGTCCTGGTGCCTCCTGCACACACCGCAGCCCTCTGGGTGCAAGCCCCGCCCCCCAGAGGTGTTGGAGCCTCTGAGCCCTGATGCTTCTGCTTAGGCGTGAATAAAGGAGATCTGATCGTGTGGGCGTGTCGTCCTTGCGCCCGGTCCAGGGAGCAGCTGCCCCGCTGTGGGCCGCAGTGGGGCTGCGGGCGGACATCGCCTGCCCTCCCCAGGGTCGCCCTGTGGGACCCTGGACCAGACCCCCTCTGCTGGGACTTGAAACTCCTGGGCCACAGTCCAGGCCAAGCCGGGCGGGTGCCCAGGACCTGGGGTCCCCAAAGCAAGGAGGAGCCTCGGGGGCTTCAGGCATCGTTCCCACTGGGGCACGCGGACGCTCCGGAGAGAGGGAGGCCCGCACTTCTTTTCCGGGTCATCGAGCAGCGCCCGGAAGAACTGCCACGGACCCGGGCCAGCGCGGGGGGCGGGGGGGAGGCCCT
>NW_006300164.1:1055280-1055855 GCF_000327345.1 Myotis davidii | reverse complement strand
GCAGCTGCCCCGCTGGGCTGGCTCCCTCATGCCCCTGCCCAGGGCCCCAGGAAGAGCTCATCACCATGGCACCCACCCAGCCTGGGCCGTTGGCATGGCAACAGGCCTCCTGGCACCCCCGGGGTTGGCACCGCTGTCTCTGGGGGCCAGCTGGCCGGGGGAGGGGAGGAGTTGGCACTGGGCACATGTGAGTGGTGGCAGGCTAGGAGGGGGCCTCTTACCCTGTCCCCCCATCACCCAGCAGGTAGTACATCCTGCCGCCCACACACGGGCTTGGGGCCCAGCTAGAGGGAGGTGGGAGCCGCTGGGAGGAGCCGGAGGAGCCCCCTGCTAGGACGGCAGGGGCTGGGTGGGTCGGGGCCGGGCAGTCCCAGGCCCACATCCCGCCACGCACCCACGGTGTTTCCTGCCTCTGAGCACCAGCAGACGGGGAGGGGAGGCCTCGGGCTGGGGCTCACCTGGCGCCTCTCCCCCAGATCACCTGCTGGCTGACGCCTACTCTGGCCACGAAGGATCCCCCGAGATGCAGCCCGCGCCCCAGAACAAGCGCCGCCTCTCGCTGGTCTCCAACGGCC
>NW_006300164.1:1053805-1054752 GCF_000327345.1 Myotis davidii | reverse complement strand
GCTGGCCCCAGGCCCCTCCCCTCGGGCCTGTGGGCTGGACCAGCGCCCCCTGCCCCAGGCCTCCAGCCGCCGCAAGAAGCTGGAGAGGATGTACAGTGTTGACCGCGTGTCTGGTGAGGGGCTGGGCACGGTGCGGGCGAGCTTGGGTAAAGTGCTGGTGCCAGGGTGGGGGGTGCCAGGTCACAGGCAGGGCACAGCCCGCAGAGAGTCCTGCGGCTATGCCCCATGCCCCATGGCCCATGGTTGGCCGTGACCCTGCCAGCGCCAAGTCAATCAGAGTGCTTCCCGGAGGAGGGGCATTGGAGGATCTTGAGGGCTGAGGAGGCAGAAAACACGGGCTTAGGTGGAAGGTTGTGCTGCCTCTGCCAGGCCTCAAGCAGGGCTCCCACTTACTTCAGGACACACATAGTTGTTTGGGGCCTGGCCAGCCCGTGGGCCTCTCCCCAGGTTGGTGGGCTGTGTGGGTGGTGGGGACCCCCGAGGCCGCTGTGTCTTGAACAGACCTCCCTGGGCCTCAAGCAGCCCTGCCTCCTGGTCCTGATGCTGCCTCCTGAGGAGCAGAGCTCCCACCAGCTGAGCCGCCACGTCCCCCGAGGACACCTCCTGGGCATCGGGCACTGGCCTGGCCGTGGGCAGGTCCCCTCCACAACGCAGGCTCCTGAGGGACACAGGCTGGGGGTTGGGCGAGGGTCAGGGTGAGCGGGCAGAGCGGCTTCAGCCTCTCCCCACCTCGTCTGGAAGCTCAGGGTGGACACGTGCCCTCCGGAAAGGTGGGGGGAGGTCTGGCCAGCTCACACCAGGGCGTCGTGGCTGCCGCGAAGGCACGGTCGGAGTCCCGGGGGGCTTCAGCCTTTCCCTGACCTGCCTCTCCTCTTGACGGAGACGAGCCCTTGCCCAGGGCCCCCTGGGGACAGGCTGTGCTTTCACGGGAACGCTCCCCACTGTGG
>NW_006300164.1:1051478-1053193 GCF_000327345.1 Myotis davidii | reverse complement strand
CTCCTGTCCAGAGTAGGCGTCAGCCCGTGTCACCCAGCTCTGCCCACGAGGCTCTGCCTCACTGCACCCCAGACAGCGGCCTGCTGGTGGTCCATGTGCCCCACGAGGGACAACTTAGGGCTCCGGGGTCTGCCCTTCTGCGCCTGAGACACAGCTGGGCTCTCTGTCCTCTGTCCGGGCTCTTCCCAGGGGCCCCCTGGCTGTCCTGTGCTCCACACAGGCTCCCTGCCCTGGGCCGGGAAGTGGGGCCACCACACCCTCGGGGCCCAGGGCTAGCAGGCCACAGCACCTGGTGGCGCGGCCCACAGCGTGCAGCACCGGCGCTGGGTGGTGTGGCCTGGGGAGGGATGACCGCAGGGCGCCTCATGGCGGGTGAGGGGTCAAGGCTCACTGTGTCTTCTCTCTCCCGCTGCCCTTCGGCCGTGCCTCCAGCATCTCGTAAGTACCCTGTGGACCTGCACCTGGGGCAGGCAGTTGTCCCTGGGAGCACCCCCCCCTTCAACCCCGCAAATAGGTTGGGGCAGGCCAGCCACTGGGCCTCGACTGTGAGGAGTGCCGTTTCCCCAGAGCTCCGAGGCGGCAGCGGCCCGCTAGGGGCCAGGCCAGGGCGAGGCAGGCGGGACCCTCTGCCAGGGCCTGTGCCCCGGACGGCCCACGGCCCCTGTGCTCTCGCCTCTGTCCCCATGTCTGTCCCTCTGCCCGTGGCCAAAGGCAGTGCTGACTCCCCGGTTTCCCAGGGTGTTCAGGGGCTACGCGGAGAGGAAGCGCCGGAAACGGGAGAGTGATTCCGCGTCCGTAATCCAGAGGTAGGGCCTGCCAGCCACTCGCCACCAGGGTCCGTCTCTTGTCGGTGCTGGTCTGGCCTGGGCCCCCGAGGCCCCCGCAGACCGGATGGGGGAAGGGCGGTGGCGACCACTGGCCTGGCCCTGCTCTGGGGACGCAGCAGGCAGGAGAGGGCACGTGGCCTGGGCCCCAGGCTTTCGTTTGGGGGCACAATGAAGCCAGAGCTGTGGGGTCAGTGGCAAGGCTTGACCCTCCCGGCCCTCACCTCAGATGTGGCCAGGAGGCCGCCTGTCCGTTTCGGAAGCCGGCCTTGTCAGGAGGCAACGGAGACAGGCCTCTGAGCAGGGGAGGGGCGTGGTCTGCAGGCCCAAACCCCCTGTGGGTGGTGCAGACGTGGCCCTGCCACTGAGCGCAGGAGCCCTTGACCCTGGGGAGGGAGGCCAGCCTGGCCGTGCGGGGTGGGAGGGCGTGCCATGGAGGTGGGCACTGCGTGCCCTGCACCAGGGGATGGAGGGGGCAAGGGAGGGCCTGGTGTTGTGCCTTTGTCCAGGCAGCTAAGGGAGGTCTGGAAGGGCCTCAGTAGGAGAGGGACTGGGTGGGGTTTGCCTCTGGTGGGCGCTGAGCCAGCAGGAGGGTCCGGGCTGGGAGGGCATCTCTCAAGGGGGCGAGGGCAGGGAGCGGGAGGGGCAGGGCCGCCGCTCACCCTCGCAGCCCTCAGCAGCCCCCGTGCCCCTCTTCCCCCAGGAACTTCCGAAAGCACCTGCGCATGGTCGGCAGCCGGAGGGTGAAGGCCCAGAGTAAGGGGTCAGGAGTGGGGGTGGGGGGGGCGGGGACGGGGCGCCTGCTCTTGGCTGGGCTTGGAATGCTGCTCGCTGCGGGAAGACCCCTAAGGCCCAGCCTCTGCGCAAGATACGACTCCCCAAGCCCCGCCC
>NW_006300164.1:1048913-1050860 GCF_000327345.1 Myotis davidii | reverse complement strand
ACTTGCAGCCTGGCTCCCACAGCCTGGCCCTGGGGTCCACCGGCTTCCGGCCCGGCAGCTGCTGCTGTTGGTGCCCGTGGCTCCACTCCCTCACCCCCCTGTTCCCTCGCTGGCCTGGAGGACCTCCAGGGCGTGGCCTGCCAGCTCTGCCCACCACCCCTGCTGGGAACCGCGGGCAGGTGGGCGGCAGCTGCTGCCTGGTGACCTAACTGCCCCTCAGGTGGCGACCTGCAGAGCTCGCACTGCACCTTGGGCGAGGCCTTCGAGGACCTGGACTGGGAGGCTGAGAAGGGCCTGGAGGCCGTGGCCTGCGATGCAGAGGGCTTCCTGCCGCCCAAGGTCATGGTGAGGACCAATCCCCGCGCCCTCAGCCAGTCTGGGGATCCTTTTCCTCAGGAGCTTGCTGTCTGCCTGGGAGGGAGGCAGCCACTGCTGCTGCCCGCGGGGTGAGGGGGTGTCTCATGGGGCTCCCCTGGGGGGTCTCATCGTAGCTGCTGCTGCGGGTGGGCTGACCACGGGGGCTCCTGCTGCCCCTGGGCTCCCAGGCGGCCGAGCCTCCCCTGAGCCGCTCCCTGTGTCCCCAGCTCATCTCCTCCAAGGTGCCCAGAGCAGAGTACATCCCCACCATCATCCGCAGGGACGACCCTTCCATCATCCCCATCCTCTATGTGAGTGCCCACCCAGCCCCCAGCCCCCAGCGCCGGGCGGGGGTGGTGCTGCCCGAGAGGGACTGATTCGGGGTGGCCTGTGTCTGTCCCAGGACCACGAGCACGCGACCTTCGAGGACATCCTGGGTATGTGCCCTCCATTCCCACCGTCTTCCGGGGCGGGGGCAGGGGCAGGGTGCGCAGGCTGTAGGGGAGCACTGGGGGCAGCGCTCACACCCCTCCCTCCCCAGAGGAGATCGAGAAGAAGCTGAACATCTACCACAAGGGTGCCAAGATCTGGAAGATGCTCATCTTCTGCCAGGTGGGGCCTGCACCCCGTGTGTGTGGACTGGGGGAGCAGTGGGTGGACACCCTCCAGGCTGACCACCGCTCTCACAGGGCGGCCCGGGACACCTGTACCTGCTCAAGAACAAGGTGGCCACCTTCGCCAAAGTGGAGAAGGAGGAAGACATGATCCAGTGAGCGGGCGGGCGGGGGCTGGGGAGGGCTGGGCCCTGCGCCCCCTGCACCCCGGGGCCTGGGTTGGAGATCGCCTGTGACGCGCCCTTCCCCCACCAGCTTCTGGAAGCGCTTGAGCCGCTTGATGAGCAAAGTGAACCCAGAGCCAAACATCATCCACATCATGGGCTGCTACATTCTGGGGAACCCCAACGGGGAGAAGGTACAGGGACCCTAGGCCCCACCAGGCTTCTGGGGATCCGGGCCCATGAACAGAGGTGACAGAATGCCCCTCCCCACCTGTGTCTGCTCAGACTCCCTCTCCTCTTTCCTTAAACTCTCCAGAGAGCCTGGCTGGTTTGACTCAGTTGGTAGAGCGTTGGCCTGGAGACTGAAGGGTCCCGGGTTCGATTCCGGTCAAGGGCACATGCCTGGGTTGTGGGCTTGATCCCCAGTAGGGGGCATTCAGGAGGCAGCCAATCAATGATTCTCATCATTGATGTTTCTATCTCTCTCTCCCTCTCCCTTCCTCTCTGAAACCAATACAAATATATATTTTTAAAAACCCTCGGAGGACCCCCTTGTGCCTCAGCCCAGCGGGTTGTGAGGGGTCCTGCCTCCCCATCTTGCCCTTAAGCTCCCTCCCTTCCTCCCCGCCCTGGACTCATGGCCCCGCCCCTCCTTCCAGCTGTTCCAGAATCTCAGGACCCTCATGACCCCTTACAGGGTCATCTTTGAGTCCCCCCTGGAGCTGTCGGCCCAAGGTGAGTTGGTCAGGCTGCTCCCCCGCACTGGGATGGGGTCCCGAGGCAGCGCCCCCTTCCCCGAGGCCGGCCCCAGC
>NW_006300164.1:1043913-1048190 GCF_000327345.1 Myotis davidii | reverse complement strand
AGACCTCCCCAGCCACCGGCCGCTCCATGGGGTGGGGACCCGCTGCAGGGGGTGCAGGGCAGGCCCTGAGCCGTGAAGCCGGGGGTCCTGAGAACGGGCAGGACGGGGAGTGAGGTGCCCTGCGCCTCGCCACTTCTGTCCCCACCGGGCAGTGAGGCCAGGGAGTGACCACAGGACCGCTGGCCTCCATTAGCCTCCTCATTTCCAGGTATGCCCACTGCCACCTGTCCCCTAGTAACTAGGCTGTCCCTGGGCACGGCCAGACCTGCCGACCCCGGTGACTCCTGGTCCAGTGGCCCGGGGACAAACAGCCGGTGCTAGCCAGTTACCCACAGTGGACAGACGGCGTGGTGCAGCCGGGACAAGGGGACCGGAGGGTGGCGGACCTGCTCGGGGACAGCCCTGCATCACATCACCCTGCTGGGCGGGGGCATAGAAGTTTGGGCACCAACTTGAATGGGTAAACTTTTAGGGGTTTAGATTCAATCCCACATGCTGGTCTACATGCTCGAACTTACTATATCATGCACCACAAGGTCATGTGACTTGGGAGGCCTCCGCACCCTCTCAGCTCCTGGGGCCTGAGGGACCCCCGCCCCTCAGGCCTGGCATCTGGGCGATGCTACCGGCACTTCCGTTTGTAGGTAAAACCCTGGGGCCTGAGCAGACAGCGGCCCACCTACCCGTGCACCAGTGCTCAGAGGGCCCTCAGTCCTGCCCCAGGGCAGCTGGAGGCTCTGCGATGTGCCCTGGCCCCTTGCCCGGCCTCTGCTGGGGGCCCTGCAGTCTCGGATGGGGGTCACTTCTGCGAGTGTGTCCCCGCCCCCGAGTCCTGAGGGTTGGCCGAGGCGGGGAGGGGTTCCGGGCCTGCCCCGCCCTCAGGAGGCTCCAGGTTTACCACCCGGTTCACCAGGTTCCACTCCCCACACCCATAACCACCCAGGAGCGACCTCGTGGAGGGAAAGGTGCCAAACCGGAAGGTGCCCAAGGACAGACAGTACAAACACGGGGAAGCATTCTGGGAAAAGCACAAAACCAGTGAAGTGATGGCTGACGCAGAGGCAGCCGGGGAGGGGGGACCAGCACAGGGGCCAGAGCCACCTCCCGTGACAGGCGGCAGCCCACGGCCCCGCGGAGACACGAACGCGGCCGAGGTAGCTGGGGAAGAAGTGTTCGCGGCACAGAGAGAGGGTCAGATCCTCAACGGAGAACATTTCTATGTGTGTTTTTTTAAAAATATATTTTATTGATTTTTTACAGAGAGGAAGGGAGAGAGAGAGAGAGTCAGAAACATCGATGTTTGACATCGATCAGCTGCCTCCTGCACATCCCCCAGTGGGGATGTGCCCGCAACCCAGGTACATGCTCCTGACCGGAATCGAACCCGGGCCCCCGCAGTCCGCAGGCCGACGCTCCATCCACTGAGCCAAACCGGTTTCGGCATTTCTATGTTTTGGTAAAAGACAAGCCAACAGGAAAAAACGAACAGAGATCTGAAGAGACAACTCCTAGAGAAGCGGTTCTCAACCTGTGGGTCGCGACCCCTTTGGCGGTCGAACGACCCTTTCACAGGGGTCGCCTAAGACCATCCTGCATCTCAGATATTTACATGACGATGCATAGCAGTAGCAACATGACAGTGATGAAGTAGCCACGAAAATAATTTTATGGCTGAGTCACAACAGGAGGAACTGTGTTTAAAGGGCCAGAAGGTTGAGAACCACTGTCCTAGAGGCAAGCAGTCGCCAGAGCGTCTGTATAGATAGAGCGTCTTAGCCCTGCTCGGAACTGAGGAAAAGAGCAGGAGGAGGACTGAGGTGTGACTGCTTCGCTGTTGGTCTGGGAAAACCTTCAGGGCTCTCGGTGCCTGTGCTGGTGGACGTGGGGGAAGGCCACGGGAGCGGCTGTCGTCTTGGGAAATAATCTGGCAGCAACTGTTAAGTGTAATGAATCCTGATGGATTAGGAAAGCTGGACGGACTAATTACTAGCAATGAGGTTGAATCAGTAATTAAAAACCTCCCAAAAAAACAAGAATCCAGGACCAGATGGCTTCACTGGTAAATTCTACCAAACATTCAAAGAAAAATTAATACCAATCCTTCTCAAACTATTCTAAAAAATATACCAAAACCTTACCCTGATACCAAAACCAGACAAGGATGCCACTCACACACAACATAAAGACCAATATCCCTGGTGACTATAGATGCCAAAATCCTCAGCAAAATATCAGCGAATTCAACAATACATTAAAAGGATGCTACGTCACAGTCATGTGTGATTTATTCCAGAGATGCAAGGATGAGTCAACATCTACAAATCAGAACAAACCACCCCAAAATGTGTATGAAACCACGAACGACCCCAAATAGCCAAAGCAAGCTTAAGAAAGAAGAAGGCTGGAGGCATTTCACCCCCTGATTTCAAACTATATTACAGAGCTACAGTCATCAAAACAGCATGGCATTGACAGGAAAACATATTGCTGTAACAGAGTAGGGAACCCAGAAAGAAACCCATGGGTTTCTACACGGTCAATTAATTTATGACAAAGGAGCCCAAATTATGCAATGGGGAAAGGACAATCTCTTCAATAAATGATGTTGGGAAAACTGGGCAACCACACGCAAAAACTGGACCCCTATCTTATACCACACACAAGAATTAGCATAAGGGATTAAAGGTTTGAGCAGAAAGCCCCTAGAACAGTGGTTCTCAACCTTCTGGCCCTTTTTTAAAAATATATATATTTTATTGATTTTTACAGAGAGGAAGGGAGAGGGACAGAGAGTCAGAAACATCAACGAGAAAGAAACATCGATCAGCTGCCTCCTGCACACTCCCCACTGGGGATGTGCCCGCAACCAAGGTACATGCCCCTGAGCGGAATCGAACCCGGGGCCCTTGAGTCTGCAGGCTGACGCCCTATCTGCTGAGCCAAACTGGCCAGGGCCCTTCTGGCCCTTTAAATGCAGTTCCTCATGTTGTGACCCAACCATAAAATTATTTTCATTGCTACTTCATCACTATCATGTTGCTACTGTGATGAATCGTCATGTAAATATCTGAGATGCAGGATGGTCTTAGGCGACCCCTGTGAAAGGGTCGTTCGACCGCCAGAGGGGTGGGGACCCACAGGTTGAGAACCGCTGCCCTAGAAGAAAATAGAGGCGGTAATCTCCTTGACATCGGACTTGGCAATGATTCCTTCAAACCTGACACCGAAAGCAAAAGTAACAAAAGCAGCAACAGACAAGTTCACCAAACGAAACGCTTCTGCCCAGAAAGGAAGCCGCCAGCAGAAGGAAGGGCAGCGTAGAGGACGGGGGAGGAACTGCAGGCCACGTGTCTGATAAGGGGCCAGCATGTAATAAGAGTAAAGAAGTCACACAACTCAACAGCTAAAAACAATTTAAAAATCCAACTAAAAAAATGGGCAGAAGAGCTTGTCAAAACTTATGACAGAGCCGGGCCGGTGTGGCTCAGTGGTTGAGCGCGGACCCAAGAACCAAGAGGTCGCTGGGGAGGGAGCCGAGAACTGGCTCTCTCCTGCTGGGAAAGGGGGGGCAATTAAAAGTGGCCTGACTTCAGGACCCCGTGGTCTGTGTCCTCAGTCGGTCAGGGGAGACCTGTGCCCAAATGTCCCTCACCTGCCTCTTCAGGGTCCGAATGCCTTGGACCTTGGACGGGGAGGACGGGAGGTGGGCGCAGAGGAGGGACCGGCGCCTGTGCTGAGCGGGAGAAGCCACTAATGACAATTTAAAAATCCAACTAAAAAAATGGGCAGAAGAGCTTGTCAAACTTATGACAGAGCCGGGCCGGTGTGGCTCAGTGGTTGAGCGCGGACCCAAGAACCAAGAGGTCGCTGGGGAGGGAGCCGAGAACTGGCTCTCTCCTGCTGGGAAAGGGGGGGCAATTAAAAGTGGCCTGACTTCAGGACCCCGTGGTCTGTGTCCTCAGTCGGTCAGGGGAGACCTGTGCCCAAATGTCCCTCACCTGCCTCTTCAGGGTCCGAATGCCTTGGACCTTGGACGGGGAGGACGGGAGGTGGGCGCAGAGGAGGGACCGGCGCCTGTGCTGAGCGGGAGAAGCCAGGCTCCGTCCACCCCTGGGACCTCGCCCCCCAAGACAAGCTGTGGAGAAGGAGCTGCTGTTTGGGGAGGGCGGCCAGGGCCCTGGGAGCTGTGCAACCAGCGGGCGCCCAGGCTGCAGCCCCCGCCCCCTGACCAGGGCGGGGCCGCCTCCGGCCTTTGCTCCGGCTGAGCCCTGGCTCCC
>NW_006300164.1:1042603-1043802 GCF_000327345.1 Myotis davidii | reverse complement strand
ACTAACGGGGTGGGGAGGGGACAGGCAGGGCCACAGCTGCAGGCGCCTGAGGGACAGCCGTCCAGCTTCCTCCTGCTGCCGCCAGCTCAGGTGAGGGGCCCACCAGTCCCGGGGTGCTGACCAGTCCGGAGGGACTGTCCTGGTCTGAGGGGGCCTTACCAGTCCTAGGAGGGTGCTGACCGGCCTGGGGCTCTCCTGACTCTGGGGAGTCGGCCCATTCTCTTTGCCCGCCCACTGGGTGTTCAATGCTGTATCCCCTGGAGATGGGGTGTGACATGGGGTCCTGGGTCCCGGGCTCTGACCTGTCACCTGCTTGTCTCTGAGCCGTGGCCAGGCCTGGCCTCACTGCAGCCCAAGCAGCACCTGCTTCCTCTGGGCCTCCGTCTTCCCTCCTTAAAGTGGCATCAGAGCCACACAGCAGACAGCCCGCCAGCTGTCAGCACCCCATTAGGGCTGGTCAGGACTGTGGCAGGAGAGGACAGAGGCAGCCTGCCTCCCTGCTCCCTCCTCCCCCTTCCCTCCTCCCTGCTCCCTGCTCCCTCCTCCCTGCTCCCTGCTCCCCCTTCCCTGCTCCCTGTTCCCTCCTCCCTGCTCCCTGCTCCCTGCTCCCTGCTGGCACAGTCTGAACGGAGCACACCACACTAGCTGTGTTTGCCTTCCTGGGGGAATAGATGATACAACACAAAATCACGGGGACCCCAAAGTGCTGCTGACTCTGAGATCAGGTTTCCCCGGGCAGCGGTGCCAGCTGGCTGGAGGCTCTGGGTGACCCTGGTGAGCAGCAGCTGAGGCCCTGCCCTCCGGGTCAGCCAGGCTGCTGCCGGGGTGTGGTGGCGTCAGGGGCCGAAATAAAACCTTTCAGCTCAGAAGGCAGAAGCCGAGGCTGCGTTTCCCACACAAACCCGGTCTCTGCTAACTGCCCCTCAGGTCCTGTAGAGGAGACACGCTTCCCGGGACCCAGCGACCTCATTCGTCCATCGGGGTGCAGGTCACCTGTGCCTTTCTGGGTAGGCCTGACTTCAGGGCCCAGGGAGGAACCCCGCCTGGGAGAGGCCTGGGGTGGCCCTGAGAGGAGGCAGGAGAGTGGGAGGTGGGGTCCTGGGAGGGGTCCACAGGGCCAGCTGCCAGGACAACGGGGAGGGGCAGGCAGGTGGCCCTGGCCTACCATGTGGCCTTACAAAGGCGCCGTGGGACTCCCA
>NW_006300164.1:1040795-1041753 GCF_000327345.1 Myotis davidii | reverse complement strand
CGACACCCTCCTGACCCTGTGTCACTCCCAGTTTGGGATCGTGTTCGATGCGGGGTCCTCCCACACGTCCCTCTTTGTGTACCGGTGGCCGGCGGACAAGGAGAACGACACGGGTGTGGTCAGCCAAGCCCTGGCCTGCCAGGTGAAAGGTCAGCGGCCGCTGGGTCAGAGGGGGCGGTGTTGGGAGCTGCCCCCGCCCCCGAGGCTGGACTTCCGGTGGAGGGCTGGGAGCTGCCTAGGCTGGTCTCTGTCCCTCAGCAAGTCGGCCAATCACCCTGAAGGAAAGGGGCTCCGAGAGGTTGGGGGCGTGGCCCCCGGAGGCCCAGCTGGTCTGTGGGTGCTGGGCCGGAGCCTGCAATTGCCTCCCGGGGTCTGGACAGGTCCCGCCTAAGCCCTTCCTGCCTCTCCAGCCTCGGGGGTCCCAGCCCCCCAGCCTCTGCCCCGGCCCCTGTGTGGCTTCCTCCCGGTCTGCAGGCCCCTCCCTTCCTGCATAAGGACCTGTTCACTGGAGGTGGGGCCCCCAGGGTGACCTCACCTAATTAATCTGCAAAGACCCCTTTCCCCAACGAGGCCGCATGGAGGTGCTGGCGGCGGGAGGATGTGGACACGCCTTTTGGGCACCACTGTCCACCCCCACAGGCCCTTTCAGCCCAGCCAGCCGGGGCTGGAGCCTGGGCCTGGGCTGCCGTTTCAGGGCCGGGGATCTCCTCCTACGCCAGTGACCCTGCGCAGGCTGGCGAGAGCCTGCGGGGCTGCCTGGAGGAGGCGCTGGCCGTGGTCCCGGAGGCGCAGCAGCAGCGGACGCCCGTGTTCCTGGGGGCCACGGCCGGCATGAGGCTGCTCAGGTGAGGAGGGCCGCGTGGAGCCCGCACTTGTCGCCGGGAGGGGCCGGAGCCCAGTTCTCAGTGCCTTGGGCGGGGACGGGCGGTCACGGCCTCCGCCAGCTTCCCCCGTCCTC
>NW_006300164.1:1040206-1040535 GCF_000327345.1 Myotis davidii | reverse complement strand
CTGGTCCTGGAACCTGGTGCCCGTCTGTGTTCAGTATTCCTTCTCCGGAGAGTGGATCCGGCCTCCGGAGGGGACGCTGGTGGGCGCCCTGGACATGGGCGGGGCCTCCACCCAGATCACCTTCGTGCCCGGAGGCCCCATTCGGGACGAGAGCACCCAGGCCTCCTTCCGCCTCTACGGCTTCGAGCACCGCGTCTACACCCACAGCTACCTCTGCTTCGGCCGTGACCAGATGCTGAACAGGCTGCTGGCCAGGCTGGTGCAGGTGGGCTCTCGGGGAGTTGGGGGGCCTGAGGGGGGGCCCTACCCCAGGCTGGTGCTCACGGCCG
>NW_006300164.1:1039344-1039967 GCF_000327345.1 Myotis davidii | reverse complement strand
AGCCTGCCTGTGGAGGGGACTGGGAACCCCGGGGCCTGCGTCTCGGCCATCCGGGAGCTCTTCAACTTCCCCAGCTGCCACGGCCGAGAGGACTGCGCCTTCAACGGCGTCTACCAGCCGCCCGTGCGGGGCCAGTTCTATGTGAGCGCTCGGGTCCCAGCCCCGGGGCCTGGTGCCAGGTGGGCCCGGCTGAGCCCTGGGCAGGCGGACAGGCGGGCTCCTGGGGACTGGGTGTGGGGTTGGGGGCACCTGGCCTGCCCAGCGACGCCCCATTGCAGACACCTCCATCTCCTCCCCCTCCCCCCGCCAGGCCTTCTCTAACTTCTACCACACCTTCCACTTCCTGAACCTCACGGCCGGGCAGCCGCTGGCCACAGTCAACGCCACCGTCTGGGAGTTCTGCCAGAAGCCCTGGGAGCTGGTGGGTGGGCCCGGACAGCTGCGCTGAGCAGGGACTCGGGGACCCACCCGGACAGGACAGGGTGGCCAGTGGGTTTGGGGGAGCCATGGAAGGGAGGACACCCCTTGGCCGCAGGTGGAACCAGCCCCTCGGGCCCGGGAGGCGTGGCCTCACCTGGCTCCTCACCGTCCGGCCCAGGTGGAGGCGGCCTGGCCCGAGCAGC
>NW_006300164.1:1038115-1038519 GCF_000327345.1 Myotis davidii | reverse complement strand
GCCAGGCCCTGTGCAGGGAGAGCACCAGCCGCTGTCCCCCCTGGCTGGTCCCCCAGCAGACACGGAGCTGCCTGCCCAGCGGTGGCCACCAGTCCCCACACTCAGCCCAGGGGCCCTTCAGTGCTGCGCCCTGCCACCCCGCTGGGCTCACTCACCTGCCCTTTCCCTCCCTGGTCCCTCCCTAGTCCCTCCCTGGGCTCCCTCCCTGGTCCTCCCTGGTCCCTCCCTGGTCCTCCCTGGGTCCCTCTCTGAGTCCCAGGCGGGGAACCGCCCAGCTGAGCCCCGCAGGCCACCTGAGCTGCCCACGCTGGGCCTGGAGAGGGAGGGCCTGGCCCAGCAGGGCCCTCAGGTGGGACAGGTCTGCTCCGCGGGGGGCCTGCAGGGCCAGGGTGAAGGCGCACTGC
>NW_006300164.1:1034231-1037313 GCF_000327345.1 Myotis davidii | reverse complement strand
CTCACTCACCTGCCCTTCAGAGGTGCCGGGTGCACAGGGGCCGGCCCGCCTGGCCTGGTCAGACCCAGCCTCCAGGTCTGCGTGGGAGGGCGTCCTGGGGCCCAGGGGGGTGTCGGCTCTGCAGGCGCCTGTGTCGAGGGCCCTGGGGGGAGGGAACCCCAGTCTCAGTGCTCACTTCTCCCTGACGCAGCCCCCCCCGGCTGCCCCCTCGGTCCAGGGCTCTGCAAAAGGTGGGCCCGGGGGAGCCCCAGCACCGAGGAGGGAGTAGTGTGAGCCCACACCCTGTGCAACCATGGGCACCACCAGCTGGACAGCCCTGCCTCCAAGGCCCAGGGTGGGGGTGGGGCTGACCTCACCCATAGCCCAGCCTGTGCCCCTTCCCAGAGCCTCACTCTGACCCTCCACACAGCCTGGAGCCCCTCGAGGCCCGAGAGGTGGTCCCATGGGGGCAGAACGGGCTCAGGCAGAGGGAACCTGGACCTTTGACACACTATGGGACTGGGAGGCTAAGTCAGCCGGGGTCCCCGGGGCCATTCAGAGGGACAGGGCCTGGGCTCGGGGCCTCCACGTCCCTGGGGAGTTGGGACCTCTTACCCCAGCACCTGTGGGGTCCTCAGAAGGTTCAGGGTCTGGCCCCCCTGGCGCCAGCAGCCCTGCAGAGGGGACAGAGCAGGGACTCAGGTGCCCCGAGAGGGGAATGTTTTGGAGGAACTGCCAGAACCACAGGGAGGCCCGAGGCCACCAGCTTCCTCCTTGCTCCCAGCTCCCCAATGCCGGCTCCCTCCACAGTGCTGCCACCCCGCCCAGGACACCTTACCTAGAGGAACCTGCTTGCCAAGTTGGTCCGTGTGAGGCCTCTGCAAGGGAAGCCAGGGCTGATGGGACACGGGAAGGGCTGATGGGACACGGGAAGGGCTGATGGGACACGGGAAGGGCTGATGGGACACGGGAAGGGCTGATGGGACACGGGAAGGGCTGATGGGACACGGGAAGGGCTGATGGGACACGGGAAGGGCTGATGGGACACGGGAAGGGCTGATGGGACACGGGAAGGGCTGATGGGACACGGGAAGGGCTGATGGGACACGGGAAGGGCTGATGGGACACGGGAAGGGCTGATGGGACACGGGAAGGGCTGATGGGACACGGGAAGGGCTGATGGGACACGGGAAGGGCTGATGGGACACGGGAAGGGCTGATGGGACACGGGAAGGGCTGATGGGACACGGGAAGGGCTGATGGGACACGGGAAGGGCTGATGGGACACGGGAAGGGCTGATGGGACACGGGAAGGGCTGATGGGACACGGGAAGGGCTGATGGGACACGGGAAGGGCTGATGGGACACGGGAAGGGCTGATGGGACACGGGAAGGGCTGATGGGACACGGGAAGGGCTGATGGGACACGGGAAGGGCTGATGGGACACGGGAAGGGCTGATGGGACACGGGAAGGGCTGATGGGACACGGGAAGGGCTGATGGGACACGGGAAGGGCTGATGGGACACGGGAAGGGCTGATGGGACACGGGAAGGGCTGATGGGACACGGGAAGGGCTGATGGGACACGGGAAGGGCTGATGGGACACGGGAAGGGCTGATGGGACACGGGAAGGGCTGATGGGACACGGGAAGGGCTGATGGGACACGGGAAGGGCTGATGGGACACGGGAAGGGCTGATGGGACACGGGAAGGGCTGATGGGACACGGGAAGGGCTGATGGGACACGGGAAGGGCTGATGGGACACGGGAAGGGCTGATGGGACACGGGAAGGGCTGATGGGACACGGGAAGGGCTGATGGGACACGGGAAGGGCTGATGGGACACGGGAAGGGCTGATGGGACACGGGAAGGGCTGATGGGACACGGGAAGGGCTGATGGGACACGGGAAGGGCTGATGGGACACGGGAAGGGCTGATGGGACACGGGAAGGGCTGATGGGACACGGGAAGGGCTGATGGGACACGGGAAGGGCTGATGGGACACGGGAAGGGCTGATGGGACACGGGAAGGGCTGATGGGACACGGGAAGGGCTGATGGGACACGGGAAGGGCTGATGGGACACGGGAAGGGCTGATGGGACACGGGAAGGGCTGATGGGACACGGGAAGGGCTGATGGGACACGGGAAGGGCTGATGGGACACGGGAAGGGCTGATGGGACACGGGAAGGGCTGATGGGACACGGGAAGGGCTGATGGGACACGGGAAGGGCTGATGGGACACGGGAAGGGCTGATGGGACACGGGAAGGGCTGATGGGACACGGGAAGGGCTGATGGGACACGGGTAGGGCTGATGGGACACGGGAAGGGCTGTGGGAACTGGCCCTGGGGCTCCGGCCAGTTCCGATCTGAGAGAGGACAGGACGGGAGTGACCATGCTGGTGCCCGGGGCTCCTTCTGGCCCGACAGGAGAGGAAGCTCGCAGGGGAGGCACCCCTTCCTACCTTGGGCCAGCCTGGGGCCTGGCTCCACCATCCTCACCCCGAACCTGTGGGCACAGGGTGGCATCCGGCTCAGCACAGACCCCGGGGGAGCGCCAGGGCAGGCAGCTGGCAGGGCTCCCCCAGCAGGACTGGGATGCACAGACTGTCGCATAGGAGGGGACGGCCACCCCCAACTTCCCATTAGAGGAAAGTTGGGGAGCCCGGGGAGGGCTCAGAGCAGGTGGCATCCCCCTTCCTCGGCAGGAGAGAGCTGCCACCCTCTGACCCCAAACCCCAAGGCGGTGGCTGGGGAGGTGCCCACCTACCTGGGGCTGCTGAGGCCAGACGCCCTGGTTTCGGGCCTCGAGCGCAGGAGAGGCCACCACCACCTGGGGAGGGACGGCAGGGGGGTGCTGGTCAGGGGCGCCAGCCGCACCCCAGGGCCTGTGATATCCACTCCCAGCCCTGGCTGCCTGCCCACACCCCACGTCTCCACCTGCGGGGCGGGGCTGCCCTGGCCTTGGCCTCCAGGCCAAGCGGGGCTGGCCTGTACTGGTCACTAAGCTATTTCTAGTACAACTTTTAAAGCATCCTTGCTTCTTGGGAAGTTTACTGTGAAGATGGAGTCTAATTGGACTCACTTCCCCGGTGCAC
>NW_006300164.1:1030646-1034141 GCF_000327345.1 Myotis davidii | reverse complement strand
AGCACCCAGGGCCCCGGCTCTGCCTCCAGTTCCATGGGTCCCGGGCACGTGAGCCATTTGGAGACACACCCCAGCCCTGCACCCACTCTCCACCCCCCCAAGGCCTTTCCAGGGACATGCACAGACCCCGTGTGTCCCCGTGAGCATAGCCGGGTGCTCAGGACACCCTGTGAGCCGCCCCTCTCTCCCCCCCCTCCCCCGCGCTGGGCCAGGAGAGCCCCTACCTTGGCCTTGCCCAGGAAGTCCACACGGTCCAGGTGCTCCAGGTGCCGCCGGGGAGGCCGGAAGACCTCGCCCCTGGGGACCCGCCGGGGCTGCAGGATTCTGGAACCATTTACTAGTACATCAAACTGGTTAGTGGCAACTTTGCATTCATACTGAGCCACAGTCTTCCTAAAAACAAGTTTGTATTTTGCTTGTTTTAAATATATTTTTATTGATTTCAGAGAGGAAGGGAGAGGAGAGAGAGAGGATAGAAACATCAATGATGAGAGAGAATCATAGCCCCAGTGCGCACTGCGCGGTCGCCATGTTGAACCGCACCTGGGGGCCAGGTGAATGGTGGGGCGCGGCCAGGACCCGCCCGGTCCCACCCCAGGTCAGCCCTTCGCGCCCCAGCCAAGCCCTGGTCTTGCTCCAGGCCCGTCCAGAGTCCCACGGCAGGGTCCCCCCTGGTCCAGCCGCCACACTCCCGGCCACAGCGCCAGGGCCTCCCGGTGCCTGGTCCAGTGGTGGTCGCTCCCGGACCCACCTCCCTTGCCTGGGGCGTCCTCTGGCCTATCTCACCCCGATCTGTGCCCGGCGGGACCCCTCGTGGCCCCTTCCTCCCTGCACTGCACCCCACGGGTCTGGGGTGCTGCCTTCTCGGCCTGTCCCCTCCCCCCATGGGAAAGGGCTTTTGACAGACACATGGGATTGGGGTAAGGCCTGCAGTGACATGACCCTCCCAGAGCCGCTGCTACCCCTGGGTCCCGCACCAGGGCCTGCTGGGAGCCCCTGCACTGCTCAGTGCCCTGGGCCGGGGACACAGGTGGGCTGTGGGCCCGCACCTGACAGGCCTTTCCCACGATCCCCAGAGGCTCCAAGGCCCCATGTTGCTGGGGGTGCTAGGGATGCTGGGGGCACCTGGGGGGGGGGCGCCTCCCGATGCCCCTCTCCCCTGGGGCCCCAGCCTCCTTGGGGTAGAAGAGTGACCAGCGGGGACTGGGGGCCCCCTGGCCAGAGGGAGCCTCTGTGCACATAGCCCCCCGTGACAGTAACAGACAGGGGGGCCCCCTGGGTGGCCACCTGCCCGTGGACAGCGTCCCGAGGCCTGGCCGGCCCCGCCCGGCCCTCACGCTCACCTCCCAGGCCTGCAGCTTGAAGCGCAGGCCCAGCTGCGTGTAGTCGATGGCGGCGTTCCCCCTGAGCTGGGCCAGGGCCTGCTGGAAGTCGGCCAGGGCCTCCTGGGACCTGCAGGAGCCGGGGCCGCGGCTTTAGGGGGCAGCCTGCCCAGCCTGCCCCCCCCCCCAGGCTCCAGGGACACCTGCTGGGGCCGTGGTGGTCACTCAGGTCCTAACGAAGGGCTCAAGGGGTCAACGCTCAGATGTGGCTGCATCTCAAATGTTGGGTGGTGCCCAGCTCTGAATTCTGGGCATCTCGCTCCCATGCCTGGGGCCCGCCTGTACCCCAGACCGTCTCTCGAACCCCAGCTGTGCCCCGGGCATTTCCTTCCTGCTTCTCAGGCCCCCCTTCCCGGCAGAGCCCCACTGAGAGTTCCTTTCCCCCACCAACCCCGTCCCCAGGGAGGCTCCAGCTGAGTGTGGGGCCATCTGTGGGGCTCATCTCGGGAAGGGCCACAGTGCGACAGCCTGGTGAGCAGCGAGGACCCCAGGCACCCGTGGGTCCCGGGACAGACCCCTCCAGCCCTGCCTCAGCTTCCACAGGCCCTGCTGCAGCGAAGGAGCAAAGGGGGGGGCGGGCGCCCTCCATGGCGCTGCATGTGCCTCACAGCGACTAGAGACTGTGGCTCTGCCCTGCACCCTGCTCCGTCCAGTCCCAGGGGTGACCCTGGGAAGGGCGGAAGCAGGCGCACAAGGGGCCTTCAGAGGAGGAACCCGGAGCCCTGCGCTCACCTCCCCACCTGGAGGCGGGCCACTCCGCGCTGGAAGAAGCCAACAGCCAGGCAGGCGTCCTTGGTCACCGCCTGGTCAAATGCCTGGGAAGAAAAATGCCCGTGGAATGCCAAGGTCTGTAACCCACCACCCCGTGTCCCAGACCCGGGCCGGGCGCATGACCAGGGATGGGCCAAGGAATTCCATCGGCCCTGGGACAGCCACCTGCAGGGACGGCCCCTGCACCAGTCAGGGGCCCTCGGAGCTCCCGCCTGGGCGCACAGGGCATTCAGGCCCCTGCGCTGCCAGAGCCTCAACCCCACCCCACCCTGAGCTCCCCAGGTGCCTTTCCGGGGCTCAGAGCACAATGAGGTCCTGCCGCACCATGCTGTTTGCCAGGAGGACCGGGGAGCCGACCGGAGGCACGCTGATGAGTCACCTCGGGATGCAGTTATGCAAGACTTTTGTCTTGTGGAAACCCTATTTTTGGGAGCTCACACGCAATGACACACTTATCTAGTGGAATCAGAAAGAACACACAGCTCTTCCTTAAACCACACTCGGGAGTGACGTCATCTGTTCCTGAGGAGGACGTAGGCCGAGGGTCAGGGTCCTGCTCTCGCAGCGTGGGGGGGGGGGGGGGGGGGGGGGGGGGGTTGTCGGCTGAACGTGACCCAGGTGGGAGGTGCACAGAGACTGTGCGGGGCGCGCACAGGGCAGTGAAGTCGTTTGTTTGCTCGGTGTCCCACACGGGAGCCGCCAGACCCAGGCTCCTGTGGAGCCCACACACAAGGTGAGGCCGGCGCGCCCCCTCACCAGGCCGCTCCCCAAAGCAGTTACTAATGGTAGCTGTCTTGTCTTTTTACTTTAAAAATATATATATTTGTATTGATTTCAAAGAGGAAGGGAGAGGGAGAGAGAAACATCAATGAAGAGAGAGAATCACGGAGCGGCCGCCTCCTGCATGCCCCACACGGGGGATCGAGCCCGCAACCTGGGCTTGTGCTCCTGGTTCATGGGTCGGCGCTCAGCCCGAGCCACCACGGCAGAGCTGCCTGGTTGTTTTTTAAAATCTCTGTGCAGTGGGGCCTTGACTTACGAGTGTCCCGACTAACGAGTTTTTTGAGATACCAGCTGTCCCTCGGCGGATTTTTTGCATTGAGTTGACAGAGTAATTTGAGTTAACGAGCTCGTTAATGAGCTCTGTCTCTGAACGAATTAAACTGGTAAGTCAAGGCCCCACTATATTACTAATGAGTCCCATCGACTGCTACCTGAGGTACTGACCTCAGACCACACTCAGGCTCCTCCTGAGGGCGGGGAGCCTTGCACACGGAGACGCCTCCGCCCCACCTGCGTCCCTCTCTAGTTAAATCGCAGTTTAGGCGGATGTGATGACTGG
>NW_006300164.1:1029099-1030574 GCF_000327345.1 Myotis davidii | reverse complement strand
GATTCCCCTCTGTGGACAACATTTAACGGACAGGGTCACCGAGAGCTGTGGGTCCGTATGCAATGCCAGACATGGCGGAGGGTCCCCGGTGCACTTGGCCCAGTGCCTCCGCTGGAGGAGTGTGGGAGGCCCTGACATGGATGTTTTTATAATATATATATATTTTATTGATTGCAGAGAGGAAGGGAGAGGGAGAGGGAGAGAGAGACAGAAACATCAATGATGAGAGAGAATCATGGGTCAGCTGCCTCCTGCACGCCCCCTACTGGGGATGAAGCCCGCAGCCCAGGCATGTGCCCTGACTGGGAATGGAACCCTGACCTCCTGGCTCTTAGGTCAACGTTCAACCACGGAGCCACGCCCCGCCGGCTGGGCATACTCTCTTTTTTCATTTTCACAGACAGAAGTTGGGGTTCAGCGTCGCTGGATGAGCTTTAAAGCCTTTAAAGGGCAGAGAGTTGCTCTGTGCTGCCCCCTGGGTAAAGCCAGGTGTGTGTCCCCTTGTGCACCCCTGAGTTCTTGGTTGTTTGGGGGGGCAGGTTGGGAGACAGGTGGGCACTCACATCTGGGGTTTGGGCAAAGAACCGTCTCCTACCACAGGCATCTGCTGAAACCCCAGACTTTACATCTTGGGGGACAGGTGTGTCCCTTCTCAGCGGGATCCAGCAGCCAGCTTGTTTCCGGGTATGTGAGCACCTCGCGGGGGAGCACCTGAGCGGGTGTTGGCCCTGCCACTGGGTCAGCGCACAGGGGAGGCGTGGAGGAACCTGACCCTCGTGCTGGCCCTGACTCGGCTCCGGGAGAGGGTCCCCGCCCACGGGCTCCCACCCGCCTCAGGTGTCCACTGGGGCAGAACACTGACCGGATGTCTCCAGGTGACCCCGGGAGGAAGGGCGGGGCCCTGCAGCGGGGTCTTTATCACTTGGTTGTGCACCCGGAGCGGTAAGGCCCCGGTGTCGGTGTCCGGGAGCAGCCTCCCCCAGAGGTGGAATCTCCGCGACCAACCCGGGCGCCCCGGCTCACCCGCAGCGCGGCCTCCGGGTCCCCGGCCAGCAGGTGCACGCAGCCCACGTTGAAGCACATCTTGGCGGGCGGCTCCGGGAAGCCCGAGAAGAGGCGCAGCGCGCAGCTCCAGTCCCCGCGCTCCACGGCCTCCACGCCCCGCTGCCAGTCTCGCACCTGGTCCCCGAGCGAGGGCATGGCGGCGTCCGCACCTGTCTCGCCGCCGCGGAAGTCCCTGCTTCCGGGTAGGAGCGCGGCAGGTGGCGGGTGGGGTCCAGGGAAGGGTCCGGGGAGATGACCGCAGAGCAGGGACGTCTGGGTCCGGAGATGGGCTCGGGCTGTGGGGTCCCCCCGAGGCCGGTCGGGGGGTCAGGGGAGACGGACTGACTGCTGGGCACGTGTCCTGGGGCAGGATGTCCGTGAGAGCCAGGTGCGCCACGCCACCTGCTCTCCTAGGCGACCCCCGGGGCAGG
>NW_006300164.1:1024106-1028245 GCF_000327345.1 Myotis davidii | reverse complement strand
TGCGCTTCCCGCAGTCCAGGATCAGGATCGCCCCGCGCGGAGCGAGACCTCGCTTTTATTTTTTATTTATTATTATTTTTAAAAATATATTTATTGATTTCAGAGAGGAAGGGAGAGAGAGAGAAACATCAATGATGAGAGAGAATCATCGATTGGCTGCCTCCTGCACGCCCCCCACTGGGGGTGGAGCCCGCAACGCAGGCCTGTGCCCTTAGCCGGAATCGAACCCGGGACCCCCCAGTCCGCAGTCCAGCGCTCTGTCCATGGAAACAAACCGTCCGGGGCGAGATGCGTTGAGCTTCAGGAATTCGCTCAGGCCGTGGTGGGGCCGAAAGTCCCGAAGCCACCGGCGGGCTCCCGGGCTGAGCTGGTGCCGCAGCTCCCTCTTCCCGGGACCCTCCACGTGGACCTTGAAAGCGGAGCGGCCAGGCCCCCTGCCCACAGAAGGGCTCCCGCGGGAGCAGCACAGGCTGGCAGTTCAGGACGAGCTCCTACGGCAGATGGACCTCCCTCTGGGAAAAGGGAGGAGGCTGGGGAGGCGGTGGCCACAGTCCGTGTGGAAGGGAGAGCTCGGGAAGGTGGTTTCTCGCTGGCCCAGGTGCCGGCCAGGGTCCTGCTGGCCAGGGTCCCGCTGGTGGACCCGCCCGGGACCTGCCTGGTGGCCTCTCTGGGTCTGCAACTGACATGGGGGTTGAGCGCCCCCTGCCGGCCTCGCATCCGTTTTAAGTGACTGCGCCCAGCATGCCAGCGGCCTGGGTCGCCTGTGAACACCCATGGAAACCTGGCCCCTGGCAAGTCCAAGTCATCCTCCCTGTGAGGTCAGAGGGCCCCAGAGATGGGGCGGCCCAGCCATTAGGGACCGTGGGGTCGGGCTGCCCTCTCCGTGCCCAGCGCGGTGCCGAGTCCCCCAGGAGAGGCCAGGCGGGATATGGACAGACAGGTGGGCTCATGGGAGACCCTGATGGAGAGCAGCCATGGTGGGGTGAGCAGCACCTGGACAACAGATGGGCCCCCAGCTCCCGCCCGCTGCCAACTCGGGACCCTGGAGGGTGGGGGTCTGGGGAAGGGGGATGGGGAGGTAGGGGTCCGGCTGGCCTGGAGACTGTATGGGGTGCGGTACTCGGGGCTCGTGTGGGGGGCAGTGGCTCCGTGTGGGTCCTGCTGTGGCTGGTGCCCTGTAACGTGTGGGGAAGGCGTGTGCACCTGTCCAGGCGGCAAGCAGCCGGTTTGACTGCCCACATGGGGCGCTGCCCTGACCGCATGTCTCTAGGAGAGAGTGAAAGGGAATCGGGGTGCAGTGGGAGGAACAGGCCAAGCCTTGGTTCTCTCCCTGTGTGTGGCCAGCAGCCCCCTCCTGCTCTCACAGAGGGTCGGAGAGAAGGGGCCCCCGGCTGCTGGCCCTCCCCCCCACCCAGGGCCTATGACCCTTCTCCAAACAGCTAGCATGGGGCAGCGCTGCCACTTTCGGGAGAAGGAACCATGGGTGTCCAGGTCCCCTTTTATGGCTGAACCGTGTCGACCCCCAAATTCATGTTGAAGCCCTGACTCCCAGTGGCCATATTTGGAGATGGGGCTTTTATTTATTTACTAGAGGCCTGGTGCACGAAATTAGTGCATTAGGGGGGCAGTCCTCAGCCCGGGTTTCGAGAGAGCACAGGCCAGGCCAAAGGACCCCACTGGTGCATGATTGGGGCCAGGGAGGGACGCGGGAGGTTGGCCAGCCAGGGAGGGACTGTGGGAGGGCTCCAGGGCGTGTCCGGCCCATCTCCCTCAGTCCTGATTGGCTGGACCCCAGCAGCAAGCTAACCTATTGGTCAGAGTGTCTGCCCCCTGGCGGTCAGTTCACATCATAGCAAGCGGTTGAGCGGCCTCAGCATATCATTAGCATATTATGCTTTGATTGGTTGAATGGACGACCAGATGACTGGACACTTAGCGTATTAGGCTTTTATTATATAGGATTTTTAAAATATATTTTCAATGATTTTAGAAAGGAAGGGAGAGATATAGAAACGTCAGTGATGAGAGAATCATGGATTGGCTGCCTCCTTCATGCCCCCTACTGGGGATCAAGCCCACAGCCTGGGCATATGCCCTTGACCAGAATTGAACCCGGGACCCTTCAGTCCACAGGCTGACGCTCTACCCACTGAGCCACACCGGCTTGGGCTGGAGACGGGGTTTTTAAAGAGGTGATTTGGGTAAAATGAGGTTCTCTGTAACTGGTGACCTCATGAGAGGAGGAGAGGAGGACTGTGAGGACACAGGAGAGGATAGCCTGTCCACAGACCTGCCACCTCCTCTGCGGCAGGACGCAGTGCGCCGGGCCCAGGTCAGGGGGCGTGGCTGGCAGGTCACCCCAGGCCCCCCTCGGGCCCTGCCCCACTCGCAGGAAGCAGGGCCACGTGTTGCTTGATGCCCGAACTCTGTTTTTCGGTTGATGTGTTTGCATTGGGAGGGGTGGCCGGCACCGGCGCTCCACGTGGCCAGAGCGGAAGTCTGGAGCCCACGGTGCAGGGAAGAGGCGTCGGGCGGTCCCCACGCGGCTCAGCTGTGAGCAGGGTCTGCAGGGCCGTCTTCGCAGGCCCACCGCGTGCCTGGTGCCGGGAGCCCACTGCTCTGCCGCCGCGTCCAGGAGCAGCGGTGCGTGGGCCGCAGTGAGCTCTTACCTCTAAGCTGGCCAGTCAGACAGGAACCCGAAGAAATGGCCAAGCTGTGTGTTCCTGAGAAATGTGGACGTGCCGGCCAGTATGGCTCAGTGCTTGAGTGATGCCCTGTGAACCAGAAGGTCAGGGTTCAATTCCCAGTCAGGGCACATGCCTGGGTCGCAGGCTCGATCCCCAGTGGGGGGCGTGCAGGAGGCAGCCGATCCGTGATCCTCTCTCCTCACTGATGTCTCTCTTCCTCTCCTTTCCTCTCTGAGATCAATAAAAACATTTAAAAAAGAGAAAAATATGGACGTAAATATCCACAGAGACAGCCGAGGAGCCCCTGGAGCGGCCTCCAGGTGGGCTGTCTCCAATGCCTGGGTCAGGCCGGCCTGGACCTGCAGGCGGCCATGTGTGGTCCTGTGATACCCACAGCCGCCTGTGAGCAGGAAGTCTTTATTTATTTTTTTAAAAATGTATTTTATTGATTTTTTTACAGAGAAGAAGGGAGAGGGATAGAGAGTCAGAAACATCGATGAGAGAGAAACATCGATCAGCTGCCTCCTGCACACCCCCACTGGGGATGTGCCCGCAACCAAGGTACATGCCCTTGGCCAGAATTGAACCCGGGACCTTTCAGTCCGCAGGCCAACGCTCTATCCACTGAGCCAAACCGACCAGGGCATAGCAGGAAGTCTTTACAAGGCCTCGAGAAAACAGGCTAAAGGAGGAAAAACAGGGTGCTCCCCGCAAATGCGGGAGCGCGTCCAGCGTCAACTGTGCATCCGCGGGAACCTGGTGGCCACCTGTGCCAGGTCCAGCCTGGGCGAGCCGCGGGGGCTGGTGGGTTCTCGCTGCAGGTCCACCCGGGGTCCCCTGCCCCTGAGATAGGGAGGTGGCCCTGTGTGCCTGCGTCGGGATCCCGCCGCCTCCCCAGGTGGGACCCAGCCTGATTGTCCCTCTTCTCTAGTCCCACCTTCCTCAGGCTGCCTGCGGCCTCCCTGTGCCAGCCGCCGCCCTGAGGATGGACCCCGGACACCCCCCCGCTGGTGCAGACCCCGCTGGTGACCCTGCTCCTGGTGAGTGCTGTTCTGTGGGGGGCTGTGTCCCCACAGTCCTGAGTCCAGCTGGGCTGCGTTTGGCGGGGGGAGGGGTGCGGGGTGTGGGATGCGTGCTGGGGCGTGTGTGGGGGGAGTGACACGGGTCTGTGAGTGTGGTGTGTGCAGGGTGTGTGCTGTGGTGCACGTGCATGATCCACGTGTGGGATGCATGTGCGCGTGCAGAGTAGGGGTTCTGTGCCGGGGTGCACATGGGGTACAGGTGCTGGCCCCCCGTCTGTGCTGAGCAGCTGGTGGTGAGGCTCCCCTTCGGGCTCAGATGGGGTGCACCAGGGCCCGTGGCGGCAGAGCAGTGGGCTCCGGGCGGGCGGCCTCTCAGAAGCAGCCCACGGGGGGGAATGGGGGCGGGAGACTCGCGGGGCCCACCCCGGGC
>NW_006300164.1:1022506-1024023 GCF_000327345.1 Myotis davidii | reverse complement strand
GTGCCCCCGGGGGCTCAGGGTGGACACACCCTGTGGTCTGGGCCGCCCGGGTCAGCGTTGGGACTGGGACTGGGTCCTGCTGGGCCGATGGCCGCGCCGGGCCTGGGTAGGAGCCTTTGAGATCCTGAGCCGCGAGCCGCCACCTGCCCCTGGGGTGTGCCTGCGCCGGCTGCTCGGTGGGGCTCGGGGGGGCTCCGTGGAGACCGCCCGCTGCTGGAGGCCACGTGTCTGCCAACCAGCTCTCAGTCCAGCCCACCCGGGACTCCCTGCCCCCGCTCCACCCACTTCGTGTCCCATTTCTCAGCCCAGCTGCGCGATGAAGTAACCGGGTCTGTATAGCTGGTAATTGGCAGCTGGATTTTTCTGGAACGTGTCTGTGTCTCACAGGGAAGTGGGTCTGCCCTGCCCCTCCCCATGGGGTCAGAGACCCTGCAGGCAGCCCCACAACTGTTGAGGTCTGCGGGTGCTGAGGATGGTGGGCAGGTCCCTCTCCTGGCCCTGCTGCCTGCCCCTCCTGGAGGGGAGGGTACTGTTGGGCGTGGCCTGGCTCTGCTGCCCCTCCTGGAGGGGAGGGTACTGTTGGCCTTGGCCTGAGAGGCCCCCAAACACAGGCACAACCAGCGAGTAGTTAGTGTCACACCGTGTGGAGCCCTGTCAGTCTAGTGCAGCGGTTCTCAACCTGTGGGTCGCGACCCCTTTGGGGTTCGACCTACCCTTTCACAGGGGTCGCCTAAGACCACCGGAAAACACATATATAATTACATATTGTTGTTGTGATTAATCACTATGCTTTAATTATGCCCAATTTGTAACAACGAAAATACATCCTGCATATCAGATATTTACATGACGATTCATAACAGTAGCAACATGACAGTGATGAAGTAGCAACGAAAATAATGTTATGGTTGGGGGTCACCACAACACGAGGAACTGTATTAAAGGGTCGCGGCATCAGGAAGGTTGAGAACCGCTGGCCTAGTGTCTCAGTCACAGGCATGTAAGGTTCCTCCATATTGCTTTTTTTTAATCCTCCATTGATTTTTATTTTTAAAAATATATTTTTATTGATTTCAGAGGGGAAGGGAGGGGATGAGAGAGAGAAACACATCAATGATGAGACAGAATACAGAATCACTGACTGACTGCCTCTCGCACGTCCCACATGGGGGATCAAGTCTGCAACCGAGGTGCGTGCCCTTGACTGGAATCGAACCCGGACTCTTTAGTCCGCAGGCCGACGCTCTGTCCACTGAGCCACACCGGCCAGGGGCCCAGCCTCCCTGCTGCCGCCCCCCGTGCTCCCAGCGCTGAGCCCAGGGGCCGGGGTGGCTCTGGACGGACGGAGTTTCTCGGACATTCCCTCTGGGTCCTGTGCTCAGCGAGGAGGGGCCTGGCGGGGGCGGGGTCTGTGCTGCCTGGGGTCCGTGGAGGGCAGGGGTGTGGGTGGGATGGGATGGAGAGGAGGCTAGTGAGGCACAGGTGGGGGCCTGGGTGGCCCTCTGAAGCAGCCGGGG
>NW_006300164.1:1021300-1021830 GCF_000327345.1 Myotis davidii | reverse complement strand
GCCACCGTGGGGGCTGCCGAGCCCGTCCCGCCTCCCGATAGCCCGCTGTGCCCCTGAGCCCGGCAGGGCTGGCACGAGCACGCGTGACCGAGGCGTCTCCACAGTTCAAGGAGGAGGCCTGGCGGGGCTTCGCTGCCCTGGACGACCCGCGTGCTGCCCTCCTGGACCTGCTGGAGGGCCGCAGGGCCTGGCGGCGGAAGGGCTCCTCCCTGGAGGCCTGGCTCATGAGGGAGCTGGAGCGCTGGCTGCAGGCACAGCCTTCCCCGGGGCCCCCCCAGGTAAGACCCCCTCCCCCAGGGCCCCATTGGCCACGTTCCACAGACGGCTTCTCCCAACTGCTTACCCAGCTGACGGGCCTCTGCAGCCACTGGGGTTGCCCGGTGGTGGGGCTGGGGACTCGCACCTTGGCCTGTGCCCTTGACCCTTAGCCCTGACATCTCCCTCAACGGTATCTCCACCTCTGGGCCTTGCCCGCCCTGCACCAAGCCCCTGGCCAGGTCACCACCAGCTGAGGCCAGGTCTCGGGCTTC
>NW_006300164.1:1019824-1021274 GCF_000327345.1 Myotis davidii | reverse complement strand
CACGCTCCTGGCTGAGAGCCCCCCGAGTCTCGTGGAGCCGCTGGTCAGCATCTTCCAGCTGCAGGATGCAGACCGGGGGTCCCTGCTGGCCCACGTCCACCAGCTGCACCAGGAGGGCAAGTTCAAGGAGGTGAGTGTGACCTCCCCGTGGCAGCGGTGCCTCGGGGTCACTCCCGATTCTCGGCTGCGGCTCTGTCTGCTGGTGGGGTCTGTGGGGTGAGCGAGAGGGCTGGGTTCACAGGGCCCACCCGGAAGTACCTCATTGCCTCTCCGCCTGGGGGTGCCGGGGCTCGGGGACCAGCCACCTGGGACCCAGCTAGGGCCATGCTGCTGCCGGGTCCCAGGAGCCCCGCTGTGCCCGGGTCCTTCCTCCTGAGGAGCTGGGCCCTCGCACTCTGCCCGCGCACGGGGGCACCCGGCTCTGGCCCGAAAGCCGTGCACCAAAGCCCCTGCCTGGGACGCTGCCCGGCCTCCTTTTACATCCTGCACACCCTCTGGGGGCCGGAGGGGCAGGGCCATGGGAGAAGCCAGTGATGGTCCCTCTGCCCCCACATGCCACCCCTGAGCCTGGGTCAGCCTGCTGCCCCCTCTCTCTCCTGCCCCGAGGTCGCTGGGCTTCTGTCGCCGTCCCGCCTGGCCCACCGGCTGCCGTGACGACGGGCCTCCTGTGGGTCCCTGTGTGCCCTGCGGCCACGGCCACACCAGGCTAGGCTGGGAGATGCCTGGTCTGCTCGGTGACAGGGCACATCCGGCCTCTATCGCAAGAGCCCTGGGCACCGCGTCTGCCGCTCCCGGAACTCCCAGGCCCTGCCCGGAGCCGAGGGCCAAGCTGTGGGCGTCCCCCTGCGTTTTTCCTGGTCAGGCCAGCGGTGGTGATATGAGGGACTGGCTCCCCGAGGTCCTGGGGCTCCTGGCCGTCACCGGCTCAAGCAGGACCCACGTCCCACCTGCACCAGCAGCCCCGGGACCAGCCCCCAGCATCACACTCCTGTTGTGGACGGAGGTTCAGTGGGGGGCACAGGGCTGGCACCTGGGGCACAGATCACCGGCCGTGTGGGTGAGGCTGCCCCGTGTGAGCTGTGCGTGTGGTGCCCAAGAGGCGTCCTCTGCCCCCTGCTGGGGGGAAGGCGGTCACAGAAGCGACTGGAAATGGGGCTACGGCGTGGGCCTCGGGTGAGGACGGAGGGCGAGGACCGAGGCTTGGTGTCGGGGGCTCGCGGGGCTGCCCTGTGAGCCTGGAGATGGGAGGGGAGCCTGGTCAGCGGCTCCTGGGGACTTGGGTCCCAGTGGGGCGGAGCCGGGGTCCCTGTGCAGGTGCGGGCAGGGCCGGGTGGGGGCTCCCATGGAGGGAGGAGTCCAGTGTCCGGGGATCAGAGACAGTCCTGCTCCCACACCACGGCCTCCTGGGCCCAGAGACGAGCCTGACCAGGGACGGGGCTCGCGCTGACCC
>NW_006300164.1:1016855-1018699 GCF_000327345.1 Myotis davidii | reverse complement strand
CGGTGTACGCTCCAGTGCCCGCGCCGAGGCGCATTCAGCCCGCGGAGCAGCGGGCACCCCACTCAATGCGACGCGGTATTTCATGTCCCGGTGGCGGCTGGCTCTGGGCCGGATGAATGCCCGCTTTTGTCTGCGGAGTTATTTTATTTACATTTTTTAAACAGCTTATCAAGGTAAAAAGAGAGCTTTGCTTAAAGGGGAGGCTTGGCTCCAGGCCCAGCTGAGCCTCAGAGGTGGGAGTCCTGGGTCCGAGGCCACGGCCACGGGCGGCCTGGGCACTAGGCCCCCTCCCACCATGGCCACCTGGCCCTGCGGGTTCTCTTGGTTATTTTCCCCAAAGGCAGCAGCTCTGGGCCTGTCTGGTGAGGCTCCCACAGTCCCGCCCTGGCCCCCAGGCAGCCGGGGGCTCCCCTCCGGCTCTCATCTTATGTGCGGATGTCAGAGAGGCGGGCAGGGCCGGGCGACTCAGCCCTGGGCAGTTCCCTCTGCGGGGCCCAGGCCCTCCCACCCAGGTGCCTCTCTGGGCCTGGGTCTGAGGGCGGTTGCAGCATCTGGGCGGGCAGTGATCTTCCCCCACCTGCTGGGACATCCACGTGACCAGGCACCAGGCAGTCTGGCCGGTCGTACCTCAGCGCAGTTCGTACAGAAATGCCCAGAGATTGACTCTGAGCCCAGCCAGTGGCAGAACCATGGGACCCACCCCCCGCCCCCCGCAGCCCAAGATGGGGCCGGGCCGGGGGCCTTCCTGGAGGAGGCGGTTCTGCTACCAGCGGTCCCCCAGGTCACAGTGGTCACCCCAGATGGAGTGGGGGCGCCCTCCCGTGGCTGGGTGAGACTAGACAGCCTCCCCCTGGACCTGTGCCCTCCCCCAGCTCAACCTCCAGCCACAGAGCAGGCTGCCTGGCCACCGGCCGGCCGGGAGAGGGCACCCAGGTTGCACGGAGAGCGCTGGCCGTGCCCAGGCAGGAAGCTGGCTGCTCTGGAGAGACCAGGGGATGAGCAGGGAAAACCCTTTGACAGAGTCGTGTGTGGCCAGCAGGCAGGGCATGCCCCTCCCAGGAAAGGCTTGAGCTGGAGCACAGCCCGCCCCCACACTGGCCCCACCCGGGCAGAGGCCCTGCCGCCGGCAGTGGGCAGGTGGGGTGTCGGCACAGCAGCCCCCGGACGCCACTGGCTCCTTGGGGTGAAGGGAGTCCTGGCAGGCAGAGGGGAGAGCCCGGGGGCTGGAGAACAGAGAGGGGCAGTGCCTGGCCTGCATGTGGCCTTCCCCTGACCACCTGCAGCCCAGGCCACCCCCACTAGGCCTGAGGGCTCACTCCAGGACTCAGAGGGGGTCTTGGATGGGTCGGGGCCCATGGAGGACGGGGCCTGAGGGAGGTGGTCTCATCCTCAGAGGAGCTGGACCCACCTGACTTGAGCGCTGATAACCCCTCCCCTGGCCCTGCGCCCCCTCCCCTGGCCTTGCGCCCCCTCCCCTGGCCCTGCACCCCCTCCTTTGGCTTTATGCCCACCCGGCCACCTTGTGCCCCCTTTCTCGGCTCTGGGCCCCAGGAGGCTGGTGGAGACCCATCGCTGGAGCCTGGCCAGGCTGTGGGCAGGGGTCAGTGTGCAGTGGGAGAGGCCCCGGCCTGGCCCTGCCCTTGAGATCCGGCCGGAGGCCTGGGGAGCCTTTCCCAGCCGCTATTTTCGTCCTTTCTGTGAGCCTGCGGGCGGGCGGCTGCCCTGTGGTTATTTTTGCTCATAATGGGAGCGTGATGTATGGAAAGAATTAATAGCACGGCCTGCGCTACGTGCGGGCGCTCAGGACCCGGCGTGTTCTCTGTCCAGGGCCCGAGGTCAGGGAC
>NW_006300164.1:1016520-1016783 GCF_000327345.1 Myotis davidii | reverse complement strand
GCCTCTTCCTCTGTGTCCCGGGGCGGCTCTGGGCTCCAGGGCACGTGATGAGGGCTTCTGCCCCCGCCCCATCCTCTACCCACTCAGGAGCAGGCCCGGGTTGGGGCCACTTGGATCCAGCCCCCAATTGAGACCCCATCCAGGGACGGCACAGGGTTGTCCCCACCTGCCTCCCCTCCCATGCAGAGTCTGGCTCAGAGCAGGGGCCAGGCCCCTTGACCTGGGGGCCACGCGGCTGGATGAGCCACCCTCGCTGTGCCCGC
>NW_006300164.1:995298-995601 GCF_000327345.1 Myotis davidii | reverse complement strand
ACGGGGCCAGGGCCGCCGGGGGTCTCCATGCTGCTCCGCGGCTCCGTGAAGATGACCTGCCCTTCATCACGGACATGGGACCACAGCCGCAGGGACCAGGCCCAGAGCAGCAGGGGCCCGTGCATGTGCATATGAGCGTGTGCACAGGCACGCGTGTGTTCATACGTGAGTTGTGGTTTGTGCGTGTGTGCTCTGGGGTGTGCGCGTGTGCAGGTTTCACTGAGGGGCTCTGAGCCGCGGGGCTGTGCTCCCCGGGGCAGGTCCACAGATGGGCCCAGGCCCTGTGGG
Organism: Myotis davidii; assembly: GCF_000327345.1. NCBI lineage: Eukaryota > Metazoa > Chordata > Mammalia > Chiroptera > Vespertilionidae > Myotis > Myotis davidii. The sequence continues at coordinate 995,313 of NW_006300164.1, read as the reverse complement.
TTCTGACACCCTGGC
>NW_006300164.1:993066-994352 GCF_000327345.1 Myotis davidii | reverse complement strand
GCCGGGGCAGGAGGTGCCGGAGGAGAAAGTGCCAACGAGCCTCCTCAGGGCCACGGCATCGCGGGCCCCGCGACATTCCGCGGCCACAAGAATGGCCGGTCACCGCGGCCACGCCGGACAGTTTAGAAGAGACCAAAGTCTAGAAAAACAGAACCTGCCACACGCAGCCCTGGGAGGAGGAGAGGGGACCGTCCTGTGTGAACACAGCAGCCACGTGGCTTCAGACTGGCCCGCGGAGACCACTCAGACCCCGACGGCTTCACGGTGACTTCTCTCCGGGTGTGAGGGCGAGCGCTCCCGCCGGCAGACGCCAGGAAGCAGGAGGGGGTGTCGGGGAGGGAAAGCTGACGTCCAGCATCAGGGACAAGACACAGAAATGCTGACGAAACTTCCGCGAGCAGATCGCAGGGCGGGGCCTAGATGGGGAGCGGGAGTCGCAGCCCGGCCGGGGCTCGGTGGGTTGGGCATCGTCCAGTTCCGTTCCCGGTCAGGGCATGTGCCCAGGTTGCGGGTTCGATCCCCGGTGAGGGTGCATACGGGAGGCAACCGATCGATGTTTTTCTCTGTCTCTTTATCTCTCTTCCCTCCTCTTTCTAAAATCGGTAAACTTTCCGTTCCCGGTCAGGGCATGTGCCCAGGTTGCGGGTTCGATCCCCGGTGAGGGTGCATACGGGAGGCAACCGATCGATGTTTTTCTCTGTCTCTTTATCTCTCTTCCCTCCTCTTTCTAAAATCGGTAAACAAAAAATAAAATCAATAAACATATCCTCAGGTGAGGATTTTCAGAAAAGGTGGGAGTGAGCACATGAAGACGTTCCACATCTACGCCAGAAGGGACTGAAATGGAAACAGCGATGAGATGCGCCCCCGCGCCCCAAGAAGGGCCACGCCAGCCCCGACGACCCCGGGCGCTGGGAGGACACAGACCGCAGGGCCTCCCCTACTGGGGTGCCGGGTGCAGACGCTCTGGAAGGAAGGCAGCGGGGTGGTTTCTCGCCGCTAAGCACCCTCCCCGTGCGACCAGCACCGGCGCTCCTCGGGGTTCACCCGAAGGAGCCGACAGCTTCATCCACACAACCCGCTACGCGGGGCGCATGGGAGCTTTGCTCAGAGTCGCCAGCACCTGGGAGCTACCAAGACGCCCTCGGAGCAGGTGATGGTGAGCGTGGTCCATCCGGACGGGTTAGTCAGCACTGACACCCCCCCAGCCGTGGCCAGGCCCCTTCCCACAGGCGCTGTGGGCCAAGGAGGAACCTCACATGCATGTGACTGAGCTGGAGCAGCCA
>NW_006300164.1:989977-990858 GCF_000327345.1 Myotis davidii | reverse complement strand
TTTTGCCAGGTGAGTCCTGGGGTGGGGGGGGCCAGGGCGGGGCGCAGGTGGCAGGTGCTGGGAAAGCCACACGCAAGGCCACGCGCTCGCACCAGGCGATCTGCAGCCAGGGCAGCAGGGTGAGGCCAGGCCAGGGGCTGGGCCGGCAGGAAGTGGGTGAGAGTGGATGCCCTGAGGCCTGCAGCTCGAGTCAGAGCTGGCTCCGTCCCTTCTCTAGCGACTCTTGGCGGGGCCTGCTGTGCACCCCATCCCCGCACACAGAGAAGGCGGCACACGTGGGGCCGTGTGCATACACATGTGCGTGTGTGCATGTGCATGCACATGTGTACATGCATGTGAGATACGAGGGTGTCACCCGAGCGTGGGGCACAGGGATGCACCGGGTGGCCTGAGGGTGACATGGTCTGGAGCAGGCCATTGCTGCGCCCGCCACCCCCACGCAGCCCAGGTGTCAAGCTTGAGGAGCAGCCTGGACCGCCCCCCGCCATCCCCGGAGCCATGGCCAGGCCCCTTTCCCTCACTGGGTTGTTTCCTCTTCCCTAACGTGGGGCCCACGCTGCCCGTCCCACGGTGGTGTGATGTCACAGCTGGGCTCCCCTGTGAGCGGGGCAGGGTGGGGAGTTCGATTTACTGCAGACACTGGTTTAAATGAGTGAATTTAACGTTTACTAGTTCTGGGCTCTGAAAGGGCCTGGAACACTGGCATCGCTCAGTGGTGCCCGCTCGGACCTGGGTCTCTCAGGGCCGTTCTCCCCGAAGGAGCCAGGCCTGGGGTCAGGCTGAGGAGGGAGCACCCTGTGCCTGTGCAGCTGCTGCGTCTCCAGTGGGCGGAGGGGCGGGAGGGGCAGCCGGCGGGATCCTCGTCCCCGTGGAGCCCCGTC
>NW_006300164.1:985354-989560 GCF_000327345.1 Myotis davidii | reverse complement strand
GACGGCTTCACGGTGACTTCTCTCCGGGTGTGAGGGCGAGCGCTCCCGCCGGCAGACGCCAGGAAGCAGGAGGGGGTGTCGGGGAGGGAAAGCTGACGTCCAGCATCAGGGACAAGACACAGAAATGCTGACGAAACTTCCGCGAGCAGATCGCAGGGCGGGGCCTAGATGGGGAGCGGGAGTCGCAGCCCGGCCGGGGCTCGGTGGGTTGGGCATCGTCCAGTTCCGTTCCCGGTCAGGGCATGTGCCCAGGTTGCGGGTTCGATCCCCGGTGAGGGTGCATACGGGAGGCAACCGATCGATGTTTTTCTCTGTCTCTTTATCTCTCTTCCCTCCTCTTTCTAAAATCGGTAAACAAAAAATAAAATCAATAAACATATCCTCAGGTGAGGATTTTCAGAAAAGGTGGGAGTGAGCACATGAAAAGACGTTCCATCTACGCCAGAAGGGACTGAAATGGAAACAGCGATGAGATGCGCCCCCGCGCCCCAAGAAGGGCCACGCCAGCCCCGACGACCCCGGGCGCTGGGAGGACACAGACCGCAGGGCCTCCCCTACTGGGGTGCCGGGTGCAGACGCTCTGGAAGGAAGGCAGCGGGGTGGTTTCTCGCCGCTAAGCACCCTCCCCGTGCGACCAGCACCGGCGCTCCTCGGGGTTCACCCGAAGGAGCCGACAGCTTCATCCACACAACCCGCTACGCGGGGCGCATGGGAGCTTTGCTCAGAGTCGCCAGCACCTGGGAGCTACCAAGACGCCCTCGGAGCAGGTGATGGTGAGCGTGGTCCATCCGGACGGGTTAGTCAGCACTGACACCCCCCCAGCCGTGGCCAGGCCCCTTCCCACAGGCGCTGTGGGCCAAGGAGGAACCTCACATGCATGTGACTGAGCTGGAGCAGCCAATCGGGCGAGACTCCACAGTGTGATGCCAGCTCTGCCCAGGCCGCGGGACAGCGACGTGATGGGGGGTGACCAGTGGAGCACGGGGCTCAGGGCAGTGAAGCTGCTGTGACGCTGTAACGATTCCCGTTGGGCCCAGGCCCAGGTGGTGCGCTCGGTCCCAGTGGGGCGCGCAGGAGGCAGCCGATCCATGAGTCTCTCTCATCGTCGATGTTTCTGTCTCCTCTCCCTTCCTCTCTGAAACCAGTAAAATGTATTTATACTTCAAAAGGCCTCCTGGCAGGGAGCACAGCCAGGGTGCGAGGTGCGGGCCTTGCTGGCGCTGAAGAGCGAACTGGGACCCGCAGCGGCTGGACTGGGACCCGTGGGGCCGGGCCCTGCATCCACAGTGAGCACATGGCTCAACGGGGAGCCTCGCATAGGGCCGGCTCCCTGGCGGCACGGGCTGTGTGGAGCTCAGAGCTCGGAAGATGCACTTGAAGGGATCCTCCGAGACACCCTGCGGAAATCGGGGAGAAAAGGTGAAAACAATGAGATTCTTTCAAGAAGGCCCAGCATCATGGGATGGGAATCCCAGGAAGACGGAGGGCGATCGGGCGGGAGGCGTGCATGGAGCTCAGCCAGCCCTTCCCAGCGGGAGGACGGGGCCTCCTGGGAGCAGCGCCGCCCACCTGGGGTCCTTCCAGCCCAGGCCCCTCGGCCCATCGCCCTCACGGGACGGACAAGGACAGCCTGGGGCACGCACGTCTCCAGAAACACGCCCCACCCGGCCCCATCGAGGGAAGCTTCTGGGATGTGCAGCCTGGAGGGGGGCAGGGACATATCCCTGCGGGGCCTGTGGCGCGGGGGCCTCTCACTGTATTGACGGCCTGGGGGGGCGCTCGGTCCCCAGGAAGCCACACACCCCGACAGTGTCCACCCTCAGGGAGGAGACGGCTTCGCTGGGTGCTCGGTCGTGATGCTGTGACCGCAGGGCCCAGCTGACCTGGGAGCTCGCAGGGTCTGTGTTTGCGGGGGGGGCCTTCCAGGCGAGACGTGCACACGAACACCCACCGCTGAGCCGTCAGAAGGTCCCAGTGCAGCTGTGTGACTGAGGCTCGGGGTCCAGTGGGCTGAGCCGGGCCAAGCCGGCGGGTGCAGTGACCACTGCCTTTCCTGTGAGCCCCGTGGAACTATCTGCCTTTAAGACTGTGCATCTGGGTGACTTTGATGGGAATGAACATCTTCAGGGTTGTTGTTTTTTTTTATGATTTTTATTGATCTCAGAGAGGAAGGGAGAGGGAGTGAGATGGAAACATCAATGATGAGAGAGAATCATTGATCGCTGCCTCCTGCATGCCCCCCACTGGGGATCGAGCCCACAACCCAGGCCTGTGCCCTGACTGGGAATGGAACCCTGACCTCCTGGTTCAGAGGTTGACGCTCAACCGCTGAGCCACACCAGCCGGGCCTGACAGGTGTCCATTAGACAGAGAGCAGGCTGGGCAGGAGCCATGTCTCTCCTGTTCGGCCTGGACCCAGGTGAGTGCGGCTCCCACCTGCGCTCGGGGACCCGGGGCTGCTGTTGCCTGTGGCTCAGGCCACCGAGGACCCACTGACCCAGCGTCACCTCCCGCCTCTGCCTGCTCCCCTCACCTGCCCTCCCCCGGGGCCTGGTCACGGAGCAGCAGGGGGTCTGTGAGCCCCTCTGCCCACCCAGGATCCTGGGAGGCGGGGCCTGCCCTGTGCCCCTCCCCCAGATCCCATCCGCCACTCCTGCCTCCTCCCCTCGGTGATCACTGTGGTCACGGGCATTCTTCCTTCCATTCCCCTCGAAGCCAGAGTCTTCCTGAGGGAGTTTTGTGGATCCCCCTTATTTACTTGATTATGGGAATCCTATCCAACTCGTTTCCCGGTCAGGCAGGGCTGTGGGTCTATCAGGGACTCTCTGTGCCTCAGGGTGGCGTGGCCTCCCGTTTGGTCTGGGACATGGCAGGCACCCTGGACTGAGCTCTTCGTGTTAGACCAGCCTTGCGTTCCTGGGCAGCAGGCTGCTTGCCAGCTGTCCCTGTGCCGAGGGCGGTCTGTGTCCGTGTTCAGGCGACCCCGGAGGCACCCAGCCGGGCTGTGTCCTGTGCCGAGGGCGGTCCGTGTCCGTGTTCACGTGGCCCCGGAGGCACCGGGCCGGGCTGTGTCCGAGGCTGCGCGGCCTCTGGAAGTGAGACGGACCCCAGCCCTCTTTCCTGGGAGTACACGTGTTTGGGGTTGGAATTATTTCTTCTTTCAAAGTTGGGTAGAAACGGCCTGGGGCGGCTCCTTTCCTTGGAGTCGTGCTGGCGGCCCCGTCTCGGCCGTGGAGAGTCCGAGAATGTGCCTGCAGTCCCGCCTGGGCTGCGCCGCCTGCGTTCACCCCGCGGCCTTCACCATCACAGCATCTGGAGGCCGGCGCGGGCCTTCTCTCTCCATTACCCGCTCTGGGCCGGTCGCTGGAGGGTTCACTTTTCAGAGGACCCGCACTTGGCTTTGTCCCGGGTGTTGCTTGAGATGCGACTGCCCTATAGCGTCCTGTGGCCTTAGCCGTGTGACGCGGTGACTCGCTGTGTCTGCACTGCGAGATGGTCCCACAGTGAGTTCAGCTACATGGGTGCAGGTTCTTCCCGTGTGGGAGCGTGTAACGTCTGTGTGGTGCAGGTTCTTCCCGTGTGGGAGCGTGTACATCTGTGTTGCAGGCATTGTTAACCTCGGCTACCCTGCTGTGCCTCCCCCGGACGTCGTTTCTCTTTGAACTGGAATGTGGACCTTGTGATGTCCTCCATCCATGTCCCACCCCACCCCTACCCGACCTCCCTGCAGCCGCCCCTCCTCAGTGGGGCGGGCAGGGTCAGACTCAACTCGTAGTGCCCGCCCGGCCCGTGACCTTGTGGCAGTAAAGGCAGGACTCCTCCGTTTTGCTGTTTTCCTTCTCGAATGGCTGAGTGATGGTCTGTGTACGTGTGACCCATGTCTGTCACTCGTGGGCTGATGGGCACTTCGGTGGTTCCGTGCCTGGACCCTGGGTGCTGCCGTGAGCCTGGGGCAGGGGAGGGGGGTCTCTCCACGACCCGGTCTCATGTTCTCCAGGTACGTGCCCAGAGCTGGGCTGCCGGGCCCTAAGGGAGCTCTGGTTTTTCATGGAGGAACCTCCATGCTGCTCACCTCGTAGCTGCACCGGTTCTCACCCCCAGCCACGGGCACGAGGCTCCCTTCCTCCCGCGCTCGCCAGCATGTGCCTCCTGTCCTTCGTGAGGCCGTTCAGCGGGCGAGGCGAGGCCCGTGGCTCCCGCCGCCTG
>NW_006300164.1:984529-985291 GCF_000327345.1 Myotis davidii | reverse complement strand
TTCTCCTTCTCCGGTCGGTGGGCGGACGTTCTCTCCGCAGGTGGCCGTTGGTTTTCTGGCTCGTTCCCTTGCTGTGCGGTTGTGTTAATGTGGGGCCGGCTGCGTGTTAGTTTTGCTTCTCTTGTCCTGCCTTTGGCTGTGTTTGGTCCGTCTCTGGAACGCCCGCCCCGCCCACTGAACCCCAGGCTGAGCCCCCTTCCTTCCAGCGCGGCCCCAAAGGTCGGAGCGCTGCCTTGATTGTTGTTTAACTCAGTAGTTCCCACCGTGACTTCCTCCGTCGCCCACGGGCCGATTGGGAATGTGCTTTGGGCCCAGCGCCGTGACTTTTCCGTCACCTGCCGGGTGGGCTTGCTCACCCCGTGGTGGTCAGAGGCCAGGCTGTGCGTGACCTGAGTCCGCGGGCGGGTGGAAATGGGTCGTTACAAAGACATTTAACTTATCTTTTTTTAATATGTTTTTTTATTGATTTCAGAGAGGAAGGGAGAGGGAGAGAGAGAAACATCAATGATGAGAGAGAATCACTCATCGGCTGCCTCCTGCACGCCCCCCGCTGGGAATGGAGCCCACAACCAGGCCTGAGCCCTGAGCGGGAGTCGAATGGTGACCTCCTGGCTCCTAGGTCAACGCTCAGCCCCTGAGCCCCGCGGCCGGGCTCCCCACTCGTCTCTGAGAGCATCTCTCCTCTCTGGCTACGTGGTACCGATCCCGTTGCTTACTCACCGGCATCGCTGGGCTGTGAGCTCTGCGGGTTGGCATCCGAGT
>NW_006300164.1:982250-982672 GCF_000327345.1 Myotis davidii | reverse complement strand
AGTGGCCACGGAGCTCTGCCGGCTCAGGCTCCAGGGCAGGTGAGCCCCCCAGGCTGGGGGCCAGCGATGGGGACGCGCCCTTGGGCCCCTGCCCCTGGGGTTTTATATGCCAGTGGTTTGGAAATCAGAAACAGAAAGCCATGTGCACAGCCCTTCCCAGCAAGCAGACAAGCAGAGCACGGGAGACAGGGTCCCCCTGGGGAGCCCCGCGTCAGGGCCGCACACCCCAGGAAGCTCTCACGCCACAGAGGCCTGTAGGAGGAGGACGGAGGGCAGGCCCCTCCCAGCCAGGCCAGGACGTGGGGGAAGGGGAGACACACCAGGTACAGTGCTGCCTCCTCCCAGGACGGCAGAGGCGCCCCTCGAGGACACGGCGGGCCGTTACTACCAGCTGCCCATCGCCAGGGAGGACGTCCGCGTCC
>NW_006300164.1:981628-981876 GCF_000327345.1 Myotis davidii | reverse complement strand
CACCCGCTCAGGCCGCCTCTCTCTGCAGCCCGGCCAGGTGGTCGGCCTGGACCTGGAGTGGAGGCCTTCGTTTGGCGCCTGGGACCAGCCCCCAGCGTCACTCATGCAGGTGGCCGTGGAGGGCCGCGTGTTCCTGCTGGACCTGCTCACACTCACGCAGCCGGTGGACGGGCAGGCGTCCCAGGCCCTCTCCGGGCTATTGTCCCGGCTGCTCTCAGACCCGTCCATCACCAAGCTGGGTAAGCGCA
>NW_006300164.1:977301-980606 GCF_000327345.1 Myotis davidii | reverse complement strand
GCCACCCGGCCCACAGGAGGCCTCCGCCCCACCCCAGCAGGTGACTGGAGACGGGGGGTCCCTCCACAGGATTCTTGGGTCCTGGTGAGGGTGGAGGCCCGGGGTGGGGGGGTCCGGGGTGGAGGGCCTGGGTTCCTCCACCCGGAGAGCAGGAGAGCAGGAGCCCAGAGCGTGGGCAGTTTCCTGGAGAGGTCCCAGCCCCTCCCGACACAGGCCTGGTGTCCCCGGCCCCCACCAGGTCCAGGGCTGCATCTGGCTGTGCTCTGCTCCCTGAACCCCACTTCAGGGCCCACGGGACCCCCCGGGACCGAGCAGGGTCCTCTCGGGACCTAGTGTGGGTGACTATCATTTTATCTGTTTTCTGCATCAAGCTCATTGCTCACGATTCTCTTTACACATTTTTTTTTTTTAAAGCGACCAGCCTGGCCAGCGTGGCTCAGTGGTTGAGGATCAACCTATGAACCAGGAGGTCATGGTTTGATTCCCAGTCAGGGCACAGGCCCGGGTTGTGGACTTGATCCCCAGCAGAGGGTGTGCAGGAGGCAGCCGGTCCATGATTCTCTCTCATTGATGTTTCTCTCTCCCTCTCCTTTCCCTTTCTGAAATCAACAAAATATTTAAAACAACAACAACAACAAACCACCACACAGCCCTGGGGCCGCCCTCCCCCGCCCCGGCGGCCACCCACCCCCGTCCCGGAGGCGGGCGTTGGTGGACGCCACCGGGCCAAGGGCACCGCTCCCTGCAGCCCCGGCCGCAGCTGTGGCTGACCCTCTCCTGGTCCTGTCTGTGGGCCATCTTGACCCACATCTCTCCGAACCCCGTCAGCCGTGCGTCTGCCACCCGTGCCCGCGAGCAGCGGCCCCATTCCCACTGCGCCCGCTCCCGCGAGCAGGGGCGTCTTCCCCGAGATCGTTCCTAGCGTTGGGAACCCTCGCATCCCTCTCCCCTCCCAGGGGCGCATCCCCATCGGAACTCTGAGGGGCGGGCGGGCGTTTCGTATGAAAGGCCACGTGAGCTCCCTTTCGGTTCCTTCTGTGAGAGCTGGGGGTCACGCTTACAAATGCAGCACCAGCCGGGGGCTCGGGCGGGCACTGCCTCGAGCCGGGAGCCTGCTGGCCAGGGGGCAGGAGGGCACCATGCAGTGACCGCTTCCCAGGCGTGGCCTGGAGAGGAGGCTGAGTGGCCACATGAGAACGGAAGGTCAGAGGACGTGGCGCCAGGGGCCAGGCCCTCTCCAAGGTCTTGGCAAAACGGAGCCTCAGCCACCCCCACAGGAGCCACAGTGAGGAGCGTCCCCGTGTGGGCGCGGCGTCCCCAGTGGCCCCACGGTCCCTGGCAGTGAGTCTGTTTACACGTGTGCATGGCTTCTGCTCCTCTGGGCGACTCCACGTGGCACAGAGGTTGGTGCCCAGCAGCTCCAAGCACGGTCCTCAGGCCAAGTGCTTCTGAAATCAGGCCTCCAATCTAATGGGCCTCCGATCTGATGGGCCTCCGATCTGATGGCCTCCGATCTGATGGCCTCCAGTCTGATGGCCTCCGATCTGATGGCCTCCAGTCTGATGGCCTCCGATCCGATGGGCCTCCAGTCTGATGGCCTCCGATCTGATGGCCTCCGATCCGATGGGCCTCCAGTCTGATGGCCTCCAATCTGATGGGCCTCCAGCGGAAAGAGGGCTCGAGGACCGCAGGTGGACATGGCAGAAATGGGCCGTGCCCGGTGCCCAGGAGGGGGCGATGCTGGCCATCAGGCAGTCCTGTTTGGAGGCCCCATCTCAGGAGCCTGTCCAGGCGGAACGTTCCTTCCCGTCACCTTGTCCCCAGGCCTCAGAGACAAGCAGGCTTCCCCTCCTCTCCCTTCCTGCAGCCGAGGGCCGCGGAGTCTCCTTGCGATGTCGCTGACCTCCCACAGGTGTTCCTTGTCCACCCCCCGGCCCCGCAGTCACGCCGATGACTGGGCCTTTCTCCAGGAGGTATCAGAGGGGACAGTGGCCGGGCCTCTCCGAGGAGCCGGTGGCACCCGTGACGCCTGCAGAGCCCGCCTCGTGCCAGCAGCCTCAGGCCTGCCCGCCTCACGGGTCTTTTCCAGTAACGAGCACGGGCGTTGCGGGTCCTTCTGTTGCGTTTTGGTTTCTGTCTCATTAACGTCTATTCTTATCTTTATCGTTTCCTTTGCTTTCTTGGGGTTATTTCCGAGCGGAGTGCTCAGCTCTTTAATTCTCAGCCTTTTAAATTTTATGATGTAAACAGTCAAGACCATAAATGTATCTTGAAGTCCCGTGTTCAGCTCATTCCATTTTTCCCAGTTCTGGTCATGTGTGAGTGTCTGTTACAATCACGTGTCTGACTTAAGAGTTCTCAGAAGGTGTTTTTAATTCCAGAGCACGTGGGGTCGGGCGCCTTTCAGTTTTCCTTTTAAAACGGATTTCTGACCTGACTGGGCTGTGCTCACGGCTCCCAGTGTGCGTGGAGCCTGCTCTGTGGCCCAGGGGGTGGCCCAGTCCATAAACATCTCAGGTGGACTTCATTTGTTACTCTTCACCCAAGGATATTCTTTCCATTGGTTTTTAGAGAGAGTGGAAGGGAGGGAGGAAGAGAGAGAGAGAGAGAGAAACATGGATGTGAGAGAGACACAGCACACCCCCCCCAGACCGGGGCCGGGGATGGAACCTGCAACCCATGTACATGCCCTTGACTGGAATCGAACCCGGGACCCTCCGGTGCACAGCCGACACTCTAACCCTGAGCCACACCGGCCAGGGCACAGGGCTGGCTCTTGTGTCCAGGCCACTGCAGTAGACAGAGGAATGAAACATACGTACATATGTGTGGTACATGCATACATACGTGTAATACATACGTGTGACACACCAGGAGCTGGACTGAAGGCTTCCATTCAGATGTGGGGCTCGTTGCATAATCGGTTTGGCTTTAACCCACATCTCCTCTCAGTAGCATCAGCACTGTCGCCGTTCCACACGGACACGCAGGTGACCGCAGCGTTGTCGCCAAGGGGGGTCCCCGAGGGCGCTCGCCCTGGTCTGTGCGTGGCCGGGGCTGAGTGGCCGGTGTGCTGTCTCCCTGTCGCTGGGGCCCCCCTATCTCTCCGGGGCTCATTTCTTTCGCCTCCCCTGGATGTTTAGAGATTGCATTTTAAATTTAATTTTGTCTGCAGTCACGAAAAACCTTTGCATGATTCTACGACCAAATCTACACAAGGAGGCAGCTCCCAGGCCTCGTGCTGCAGGGCCCACGGCTGCCCTGGTCCCGGGCAGAGGCGCCTCGGGACAGCAGCGGACCTGGGC
>NW_006300164.1:976440-977007 GCF_000327345.1 Myotis davidii | reverse complement strand
CTCAAGGCCCCGCAGCAGGCCAAGGCCGTGCTCAGACACTTCAACGTGCGCGTCACCCACGCAGACGTCTTCAGCCGCTGCCAGGTGAGTCACGCCCGCCGGCCTCGGGCCGGGAGTCCTGGCAGGGGGCTGGACACCGAGGCCACTGCCTTGGCGTTTCTGCTCATCCGAGCTGTCGCCACTGCGTCGTTTTCTCCTCTTCTGCCCACCCGACCCCCACACCCCACGCCAGGTGGGTGCGGGCTGCGGGCAAGGGAGCTGCTCAGATGCGATGGTGTCTGTCAGACCTGGACTGTCCTGCGCCGGCGGCCTCGAGGGCCTCGGGGGAGGGGGAGCCTGAAGTCCTGTCTGGCTGGGTCCGCCCGCCATCCGGAGGCCGGGTGAGGAGATCCCAAGTGGGGCCGGATCCTGGGTTGAGACCCGAGAGGGGTCGGGCCGGGCACCTGTGCTGACTCACCCGCCCTGCGCCCGGGTCTCTGAGCGCTGAGCCCCTGCCCGCCTGGGGGTTGTCTGGCTGAGGGGGGTGCAGCCTTTCAGCTGGTCCTGCGGGCTGGGCCGGCTCCTGGT
>NW_006300164.1:974962-976310 GCF_000327345.1 Myotis davidii | reverse complement strand
GCCGGGGCCGCGGGGCCACAGGCAGCGGAGCCACTCCGGCCTCCCCTGTGGCCGGGGACAGGAACCCTGTCGCTGCCTCGCTGCCTCGCTGCCTGTGTGCAGCAGAGCGGGGAGGGCGCTGTCAAGGCCCCAGGGCCTCCCAGAAGCGGGGAGGTGCGTTAATGAGCTTCAGAGAAAACAGGAAGTTTGGGAGCTGGGAGGAAGTCCCCCTGGTTCCCTGGGAAGCATGAGCTGGGGAGCAACCTGATGTCCATCAGCTTGAGGGCAGGCCTGGAGGGGCCGTCAGGAGGCTGTACCCTCCGCCCCTGGGAGGCAGAGCTCCCTCTGGTGGACCCGCAGTGGACGGATTCAGAGTGTCTGACCACAGGGCAGGAGGGGAGGGTGTGCAGCTGGCAGGCGCCGCGGGGCAGAGGGTCAGTAGGGTTGACGGGTGCGGCCAGGTTCCCAGGTTTCAGGCTGAGCCCTGGGGCTGGTGGGGAGGGGGGTGGGGACACGAGAAGGGGGTTTGGCTGCCTCAGCCCCCAACCTGCTGCCCAGCGGGGGCCCTGCCACCATCCCGTTTGCACGTGGTCACTGGTGAGGAGGTGGGGACAGTGCAGCTGCCCTGACTCGCACGAGAGGCCACGGCGGGAGGGGGTGGGGTCCCAGGCAGAGACCTGCGTGCGTGGCCCCAGTGGGGGCTGGCGCTGCCCGGGCAGCAGGTGATGGCACCCAATGGGCTTTGTCAGGAAGTGGGGACCCTCGGGCCTGGGGAGCCACTGAAGCGCATAGTTGTCCACAGCCCCCAGCGGGCTCAGCCCCAGAGGAAACAGGCAGGTGGCCTCGGGCAGGACCCCCGGGTGCCAGGCAGGTGTTTTGGGGGATCCACAAGGCCCCCAGAAAGGCAGGCATGAGCAGGGCCAAGTGAGCAGAGAAGGGGGTCTCTGAGAAGCCAGGGTTTCTAACTTGAACCCTGCCTAGTGACCAGGGAGGCGGGGGGGAGGCACGCTGTGTGCGATAGTGCTGAGGCCAGAGTCGGGTCCCCATTGGAGGGGCATCTGTGGGGTCCAGGCGGCCTCAGGCCTCGCTCCCAGCCCCCTGTGTGGCCCTTCCAGCAGCAGCTGGGGACAGCTGAGCGCTGTCCTGCCCAGTGCCCCGGAGACGCTGTTCCCAGGGCGGCCAGGGGGCCCCGAGGCCCTCACAGGGGTATGCCGACAGGCCCAGAACTCCCAGAACCAGAGCCACACCGTGCCCCAAGGAGGTAGGCTGAGGCGGCCCCTGCCCCCACCCGCCCGGAGGCTGGGTCTGCTCCTACACTGTCTGGACGTCAGAGGGCGCTGGCAGCAGAGCGGTGCCCTCAGACTGACCC
>NW_006300164.1:974378-974794 GCF_000327345.1 Myotis davidii | reverse complement strand
CCCCCAGCCCAGCCTGAGTGCCCTGGACGCTGGCTCCCAGCCCCTGCCCCACCCTGGCCAGAGCTGGCCGCCTCCCTGGAGAGCTCCCGCCGGGCCGTTTCCACCCCTTCCCTTCCTTCTGCTATTTTGGTGCTGTTCCCAGAGGGAAACGCACTCAGCGCACGAGCTCTCAGAGCAGGACCCCCGCCCGGGCTGTTCCCAGTGCCTTCCATGGGAAAATATTTTATCAAAGAAGTTTGAGTTTAAAAAAAAAGCCTACGCACGAACCCTGACACGGCCGGCACGGCGTCTATTTTTACTGCCCCTCGGTCCCCCGCGGTGAGAGCGCCCAGCCCGGCGGGAGGGGGTCCCGGATGTCAGCTACGTGGCCCCGGAAGGGGGCCCCAGCAAGTGGCAGGTGAGGGGGTCCGGGCAGC
>NW_006300164.1:972687-974046 GCF_000327345.1 Myotis davidii | reverse complement strand
TGGCCTAATGGGCAGGGTCAGCACAGCCCCAGGAGCGGCAGCGGGTGGGCCAGGCTGGTCACCTCATCCCACGAGGCCCCCGGCCCTCCCTCCCCACAGTCCATGGGGCCTCCCGGCTGCTCCTCCCCTGTCAGGGAACCCTGGTCCCACCAGATGGCCCCTGGGAGACTTGGACCCCTCCATCCTGGGGCGCCCTGGCTCCTGGTGGCCCTGACCCAACCCCAGCCACTTCAGGAAGGGCCCTGGCACTGAGCCAGCTGACACCCACGCCCTTCCCACCGAAGCCGCTGCTGAACACTGCGGCCTGGCATCAGCCCGGCCCTCGTGCGTCCTCCCCGGGACCCACACCCGTGCCCGGGAGGGAGGCATGCGGGTGCCCAGCCTGGTTCAGACCTGCAGGCAGCGCACTGCCCTCTGGACCTCTGTCTCCCGATGGTTCTCATGGGCTCCCATCAGCCCTCGGGGCCTCCGGCAGGCTTCTCCGGCTGCACCCTGGATGTGGACGAAAGCGTGAACACAGGCCCCATCCACTTCGAGCGGGTGACACGCTTCAAGTCGAAGCAGGGTGCGCCCAGCGTAGGAGCAGCGCGCTGCCCAGGCTGCTGGGGAGACGGGCCTGCAGGCACGTGCCACCCGTGGTTGGGGTTCGGCCTGTCCACGCTGTGACACCCGCTGGAGCCACACCCATGGCAGGGCTGATGGGCGGCTGGTGCAGCCTAACAGGCAGGGGTGGGGGCCTGTGGGACCCTGAGGCCCAGGGTTGGGGTGAGGGCGCCACAGCCTTGGAGCTAAATCACGTGAAATTCAAGTCTTGGTGGCCACAGTGCCCCTCGTGTGCCCAGGCCCGTGGCTGCCCCCCTAGGACGGAGCGGCCCTTCCAGGCCTGTGGCAGGGGTGCCCGGGGGCCTGGCTGGCATCTGGTGGGGGGCACTCTTCTTGCTTTGGAGCAGTTGCAGCCCCAGAGCAGAAGTGGGCCCAGGAGCCAGGGCTGCCAGCCTTGGACGGGGGGTGACGGGCTGACCCTGCAGACCGCTGGCCGCTGGGCCTGGAGGGAGGAGGCGGGACGGGCCAGGGGCTGCAGGTACAGGGCCCAGGGGAGGGGCCTCAAGGTGGCAAGTGTTAGGTTAGGTGGCTCAGGAGGCGGCGCAAGAAATAGAGACTCCAGTGAATCAGAAAAGAAAGGAAAGGAAAAGGTTTATTCTGCGTCCCCGGGAGACCCACGTACCCCAAGGACAGGGCACGTGGATTCACGCCAACAGGGAGGGGGGCGCTTTTTTTATACTGTGGTTGGGTGAGGGGCGGGGACATGAGCTGAGGAATTCTCAGCTGCAGGGGGTGGGCTGGGGGATGTGGCTTAAG
>NW_006300164.1:952613-953363 GCF_000327345.1 Myotis davidii | reverse complement strand
GGGGCTCAGGAGGCAGCATAGGAAATAAAGACAGTCCAGTGAATCAGAAAAAGAAAGAAAAGGAAAAGGTTTATTTCTGCGTCCCCGGGAGACCCACGTACCCCAAAGACAGGGCACGTGGATTCAGGCTAACAGGGAGGGGGGCGCTTTTTTAATATTGCAGTTGGGTGAGGGGCGGGGACATGAGCTGAGGAATTCTCTGCTGCAGGGGATGGGCCGGGGTATGTGGATTAAGGGAGAAGAAGCCAGTATCTGTGTCTGGCACCTTGATCTGTGAGAAATTCCAGGGGGGGAGTCCATTATCTTGTCACATGTCTGCATGTATCCGATCCTGGGCTCTCTCCTCTCCCCTCTCCGACCTAACAGCAAGGGGGTCTGCCGTGCAGTGACCACTCCACCCACGGTCTGACCGGCAGCAGGGCCCCCTGTGGGCGTGAGTCACCCCCACCTTCTGAGGCTGTCAGAGTCCCTGTGGGAGCAGCCTGACCGGCAGGTTCTGGGAGCCATGCCTCTGGGTGAGACCCCTGCCAGCTTGGGGGGGCGGGGGGGGAGGCCTGCTCAGCCAAGTCCGCACCCTCCTGGGTGCCCTGGGGGGTCCTGCAGAGAAGTGGGCAGAGTTGGACTTGGCAGCAACTGCTGCTTCCTCCCCATCTCCCAAACCATGTGAGAGGCACAGGCGCTCGGCCCGACGGCGTGGCCCTGGGAGGCAGGAGACCCCTGACTCACTGCCGGCCCCCTTTCCAGCCCTGT
>NW_006300164.1:951596-951969 GCF_000327345.1 Myotis davidii | reverse complement strand
GCGTGCATATGTGCCGCCTGGGAGGTACTGGGGGGGCCAAGGGAGGGGTTGGTATGTGCCGCCTGGGGACTGCTCTAGGCAAGGGGCGACCCCTCACCCGCCCCCCGCTTCCTCCAAGGGCCTGGGGTCAGAGGGCATCTTCTGGCCCCGATTCTGTTTGATTTAACCCAGGACAGGTGGTTGCCCTGCGCCCACGTCCTGGAGAAATGGGGTCCCAGGCCTGGGCGCTGCGGCTCTGAGCCGGGTGTGGTTTAGATGCAGGTGCGGCCGCAGTGCGACCTCGGGCAGCTCACTGCCCCCTTCACCGGGAACACTCGCCTCTTCTTCCAGGAGGGGCCTTGGCTGGCCGGCGGCAGGGCCGGCTGGGGCCCCG
>NW_006300164.1:950219-951547 GCF_000327345.1 Myotis davidii | reverse complement strand
GCCACGGGGCTGGGCTGTGCGGCCTCACCTGGCGGCCCTGGGCCTGCTGGCCCACACCTGGGTCTCCAGGTGGCACAGTTGGTGGAGGCTCAAGGGCCACAGCTCCTGGGGGGAGGGGCGAGGAGGAGGCCTGCCTGCGTGTCCGCTGGCCTGCAGGCCCAGGGGTCGCCCTCACATCCCGTGTCCTTGGTGGGGGCGCCCTTGGGCGGGCAGTGCCTCCCAGTCAGGCCCCAGCTGTCCTTGTGCCAGGGCAGCTAAGATGGGGCTGTCCTCCCCTGCCAGCCCCCTTCCTCCTCTCCATCGGGGGGCGCCTGGTTCACCCCGCGTTGGCCGTTGGGGACCCCACGGCTGGTTGCTGCTGCTCAGCCACTGGGCAGCGTGTGCGGGTTTAGGCCAAGGGCTCCACTCCCAGGAAGTCGGGGCGAGGGCCCTCCTGTCCCGGGCAGGAGGTGGGCCCAGGGAGCTGGGGGAGTTCCGGTCAGGGGGCCCGGCCCACACCCCTCTGTGAGGCCCAGGGCCAGACTTGGGGTCCCAGCCCTGTGAGGCTGCAGACGCCATGAGCCCAGCCTGTCAGGGAAAGTCCCAGATGCGGCTGCCCCCTCTCCGTCTGCTCGGAGACGCACTTATCTAGGACTCCTCGAACCCCCAAAATGAGCGCCCGGAACACACCCCCTCATTGCCGGGTGAGGGCACACAGGCATCTGTCCCAGCTGCTCACACGGAATGGGGTCAGGGAGACAGGCAGACACGGGCGTGCTGGGTGCTGACGCGCCCGTACACATAGGTGCTCCTGAGACACCTGGCCCCCCGGGGACTCCCTGGGTCCCAGTGCCCCCGGGGGACCTGCCCTGTGCTGTCAGCGCCGAGGCCCATCCCCCGCTCCCTCTGTGCAGACATTGTCCTGCCCCACAAAAGGGATGGGCAGTGGCCGGGCGGGGGAGGGGCTGGGCCCGTGGGAATAGACCTTCCGGGCCCAGGGGTGGGGTGTGCGCAGCGTGGACCTGCAGGGCCACCAGCCCAGGTCCCAGGTGCTGAGGGCGAGGCCCAGGGCTGGGGATCTAGTCGTTACCGGGGTCCTGGAAATAGCAGAGCCGGCCAGAGCACATTCCCCGGCCCTCCCGCCCCCACCAGCATCTCCCGGGGATGTGACACCGAGCGGGGTCTCGCGGGCAAAGCCGGGCGACATGCATATCGCGGAGGAAACCTCTGGGAGCAGATGGCCTGGGCCCACAGGTTGCTGCTGGGCCGGCGTGGGAGAGTGAGGCGTGGAGCAGACCCAGGCCTGGGCGCCTGATGGCTTCCTCCTGCAGCCCCGCCCATCCAGCGAG
>NW_006300164.1:949942-950196 GCF_000327345.1 Myotis davidii | reverse complement strand
GCCTGCATCCCAGCCCGGAGCCCAGCACCATTTGTTGAGCTTTCTGGGGGCGGGGGGTGGGCGTCAAGGTGGACAGGCTGCTGGGAGAGGCCCCGGACCCTCTGGCCTCCGGAGAGCAGCCCTGGCTGCGGGGGTGGGGGCTCAGCAGGGACCAAATGGGCAGCCCGCTGGGGACAGGGACGCGTCTCCAGAAGCTGAGGGGCCCGTGCACCCCATTTCCCCAAAGCACCTGGGACGCGGCTCAGGACAGGCAG
>NW_006300164.1:929508-930000 GCF_000327345.1 Myotis davidii | reverse complement strand
CAGCCTTCCCAGCCCCTCCTACCCACTCACCTGGCCCCGCCCTCCCAGCCGGGCTCTGGGGGTGGCAGCCAGCCCAACCCTGCCCTGCCCTGCCCTCAGGCTTCCTCGCTGGGTAGGGGGGGGCCTGGACAGTCTCTCTGCCCAAGGATGGGGTCTGCATGGGCCCCAGGAGGTAGGGTGGCTCCATGGCCCTTTGCACACTCCCCTTGGCCAGCATGGCTGTGCGGGGTCCTGGCCGCCGGGCCCTGGGACTGGGCAGGTTAGTCCCTCAGGCGCCCCTTTTCTTCCCAGCTGGAGGCCAGAGGCGCCGCTGCCCCCTGGGTGTCAGAGAGCCCTTGGGTGGACGGGTACTGAGCCCAGCCCTGAGCCCCCGGGGCAGGGCACCCCAGCAGTGGGCGGGCAGAGTACAGCACCTCGGAGTGCATGGGAGCCAGAGCTGCAGGGGAGCCGGGTGCCAGGTCTCCTGCTGTGGGAAGCAGGGGCGGGGGGAGG
>NW_006300164.1:928612-929408 GCF_000327345.1 Myotis davidii | reverse complement strand
GGGTGGGCACCAGCCGTGGGAACTCTGGCACCGGTGGTTCCCGAGGGTGTGGCCAGGGCCCTGTGGATGGCACCACGTGTGCCTGCTGCCATGACTCAGCGTGAGCTGGCCGCCCCGCCCAGGCGTGCACACTGGCTCAGGTCCTGGGAAGCTGGCGACCCTCACAGAAGCCCTCCCAGCCTGCGCTCTGTCCCTGCTGCTGGTTGGTCCTGTGCCTGCTGTCCCTCCGTGGCCTGTCCCTCCGTGGCCTGTCCCACCGTGGCCTGGACAGGGAGAGCAGGGCCATGGCAGGCGGTTTCTGATGCATCTGGATGAATATGAGGGAACGCTGAGGGGAAGAACTCTTACGACCATAATTATCCCTTTTAGAAATAGGGAACTGGACATCCCTGGAGAGGACAGGGACAGTCCTGTGAACTACTGGTCCCTGGAGAACAGGTCACATCCTTGCCCATGTGACAAAGGTGTGATGGGGAAAAGAGGTTCATAGGCTGCAATACCTCCGTGCGAGGACGTGATGGTGTGACCGAACCAGGAAAATTTGGGAAACCCAGTGCTCATTTTTTTCGAAAGGAACAAAGAAGATGAGGCAGAGTTTTGCACGGCAGTGAGGCCCCAGGTGAAGTCAGGGTGTCGAAAGGCCGTGGGAAAGGGTGTGTGGGGGCCGGGCGGCACTGCCTGACGTGGGCTCACCTGCAGCTCCCGGGCCTGAGGCCACCGCCTACCCACCGGCCCCGGAGCCATGTCACCAGGGCACTTCCAGCTCACCCAGGAGGCGTCCCTCCTGCGAGGAACA
>NW_006300164.1:928188-928547 GCF_000327345.1 Myotis davidii | reverse complement strand
CGCCCGCCTTCCACGGCAGGAAGGGCTCTGACCAGTGTACTCTGCATACCCACCCGGGAGCCGGGTCTCCATGGGCGCAGACCCTCACCCTCTCCCGTGCCCCATACCCCGTCACCCAAAGGAATCCTGGGATCCAGACCCTCCCCTGGGGCAGCTGCACGGGGAGGGCCAGGTGGACCCCCAACTGGCTCACAGGAGCCCACTGTGTGGCCTGGACAAGGACCCTGCACAGCAGCAGCGTGACTTCACCCCTGACCCCTCGGGGACTTGGTGCAGAGAGAGGCCTGGACACTGAACGGCCCTGGCTCCCCGAGATGGGCCGCCGGGTCAGGGCAGCCGTGGTGTGGGCCCTGCAGGGT
>NW_006300164.1:927859-928149 GCF_000327345.1 Myotis davidii | reverse complement strand
AGAAGCTGCCCAGGCCCCCTGGAGCCGCTGCAGGCAGGGAGGGCTCCCAGGAGGTGGTGCACCCGGGTCCTGCCGGGAGCGGGAGGGATGTGGTGTCCACAGGAAGCACCCTCCAGACCCAGAGCTTCGAGGAGCAGGGCGGGAGGCCCCCCCCCTCAGCCCTGCTCTGTCCCCAGGCCTGTAATTGTGACCAGTACCTGAAGGTCTCCAGGGACCTGATGACACAGCTCGTGGGGCTCAGTGGCCAGGGAGACCCCAGAAGCACGGGTGAGTGTGCCCCGTCGGCGGGA
>NW_006300164.1:926951-927714 GCF_000327345.1 Myotis davidii | reverse complement strand
CCGCGGCCACAGGGCCCTCTGGGTGGGGACACTCCTCTCCCGGGGGCCCTGCGTGGTGCTGCTCAGCCGCCCGAGCACACGTGGCCTCAGCAACATGAACCAGCGGGGCTGGGCAGATAGCAGGACAAGCCCAGCCGCCCACCCGCCAGGGCCGGTCCGACCCAACGCCCAGCCTCAGTTTCCCTTTTTAGAAACTTAGAAAGAGGAGGGTGGCCGTGACGTTGCCAGCTGGTCGGTGAACGGGCCTTGCCCTCGGCCACTGTCTCCTGCCTCCGGGGAGAGGGGCCGGCGAGAGCCATGCAGGGACCTCTGGGGTCTCTGGGGGGACGGGGTGGAGAAGGGGCATCTTGGGGCCCTCTTGTGGGGTCATCCTGAGGCCAGGGTGCTTCTCTGGGAAGCTGACGTCCCACCCAGCTGCTCCTGTCCTTCCCGCCTCCCTCTGAAGTGTGGGGTCAGCGTAGGGGCCCCCACACCGCGGGTGAGCCGTCCTGGCAGCCATGTCCACCCCAGTCAAGGCCCGGGAGGGAAGGACTTGGCAGTGCCCTCCGCAGGGCCCCCCGTCACCCCCAGGCTCTCGCTGGTGTGTGTGGGGGGCGCACCCATGCCCATCTAGTGCCCCTGGAACCACCAGGGAAGGGCTGGGGTCAGGCTGGGCCGAGCAGAGAGGCCAGATGGAGGTTGTGGCCTTGCTCGGCTCCAGGAGGCCACAGGCTGAGGGGCGTCCCCCACTCAGACCCCGGCCCAGCTCCTCCGGGGCCAGCTG
>NW_006300164.1:926199-926863 GCF_000327345.1 Myotis davidii | reverse complement strand
ACAGGGCGGGGAGGCCGCTCCTGCCAGCTGAGAGGCCCCTGAGCTGGGCAGCCTGGCCCTCCCGGGCTCTCGGCACCCTGAGCTCCAGCAGGGCCCCCGGGTCCCGCCACCTGCCCTGGTGCGGATTGTGCAAGGACTCCTGGCAATGGCTTATCTGCTCATCACACGCGGGCCGCCCGCAGGCCCCTGGTGCCTGAGACCTTTGAGCCCCAAGAACGGTCCAAGGTGTGCGTTCCCATGGACGGGGCCTGGGCTGGCACCGACGCCTCCTGCCCCTGCCCTTCGGCCCTTGCCCCCGGGGGTGAGGGCGAGGCTGGGCTGCTGGGGCCCTGTTCTCAGGGGTGCCTGATGTCCTTGATTGACAGGTGACAAGGCCCAGAGCGAGGACACACAGGAGCCAGGTGAGCACTGGGACAGCCCCCGGAGGACGCCTGGGCCCGCCCGGCACCTGGCCTGCCCTGAGATGGGGTTTGGGTCCCGGCCCCGTAGAGGAACCACTCGAGGGGATGGTCCTGTGCCCGGGGCTGGCGGAGTCAGTGGTGGGAGTGAGGGGAAGGAAGGGTGGGGTCCCTAGGGAGGGGAGGAGGGGTGGGCGCCGGAAGCCAGGCCTCAGTGGCTGCCTCCACCCACCCAGGCTCCGCCCCCGGGGAGAGGCTGGGCCTCA
>NW_006300164.1:923295-925799 GCF_000327345.1 Myotis davidii | reverse complement strand
CTCCCCTGTCCCCTGGAGCCCAGTGAGGCTGGAGGTGGGCAGGGGCAGGCCGGTCCCAGGCCCTTGCGGCCCACCCACCGAGCCACCCTCTCCACCCCACCCTCTGCCTTCTCACCCCAGGAGCCAGCCCCCTGGCCAGGCAAGGGCCCCCCTCCCCCACCCCGCTCCAAGGAGCATGGATGGTGGGGTCCTGGGGTCACTCTCTAAGGAATGGGCCCAGCGCGCCTGGTGCCCGCGGGCAGGCAGGACAGCCACCCTGGAGGAGGGGCCCCTGCTCTCCCTCCCTCACGCCTGGTCAGGGCTGGTGGCCTCCTCTTGGGAGAGGAACCAGCGACCACGTGACAAGTCAGGGCTCTGCACCCGTGTGCTCATGCCTCGCCTCACACCTGCTAGGCCCACTCCGGGGGAAACTGAGGCTCGGACTCCTGGCTGACCTCACGGGAGGCCTGAGGGCACCATTGCCAGGCGTGGCGCACAGGAGGGGCCAGGGGACGTGGCCCACAGTGGAGGTTCCTGCATTTGCTCCCGCCCACCCTGCCCACCCCCTCTGCTCGCCCCAGGAATGCGCCCCCCTCCCCCTCACATCCCTTTCCTGTCCTTCCTGCCTGGAGCGGAAACGGCGCAGAGTTGGCCCAGGAGCCCGGGCGGAAGCCTCCGGGGTCGGCGGCCTGGGGCTGTGCTGGGCCTGTCTCCCCCGGGGCAGGCTCACCTGCAGGCCCAGGTGCCACGGCCTCAGTGCAGGGCGGCACCGGCAATGCCAGGCCAGCCCCTGCCCCAGAGCTGGCCATGGACCCTGAGCCCCAGGGGTGCAGCCCTAGTGGGGGTCAGACTGAGGCGTGTGCAGGGGGGGGCCCATGGGCGACCTACCACCCTCTGAGTCCTTCCTGTCTTCCAGAGCCCACCTTGTGCCAGGTGCCAGCCCACTTAGCACCCCAGCAACCCTGGCCTTCCACTCCCCGTGGGCACTGCGGAGCCCAAGGGCCAGGCAGGGTGCCAAGATGAGCGGGCAAGCTGGACCCCATCATGGAGGGGGACCCTCTGCAGCTGGGGTGGGCTGTCCTGGGGCAGACTGACCACACTCCTTCCCTGGGAGGTTAAGAGGAAGCTGGAGGGGTGCCTGGCCCGCCTGCTTCTTGGGGGCTCCCTCTGACCGAGCCCTGGTGTAGCCAGCCCTGGACAGACAGAAGCTGGAGCCGGGAGGCCGGGACCGCGAGGGGCGAAGGCTGTGTCCTTCCCGTCCCACAGGTCTGACCCCCACCGCCCTCTGCCCTGCCACAGGCACAAGTCTGAGGGGAGAGGGCAGCTGATGGGGTGCCTGCCCCGTCCAGCCGGCCTTCCTCCGCCCCGTCCTCTGCTCCCAGCCTGGCCGCGTCCCTCCGGGACCCCCTGGGCTCACAGGCTCGTAGCTCGCCTATGAAAGCTCAGGATTTGGTTGAAATCAAAGAAATGCAGACAAGAAGAAATTTACCGACAAGATGAGTCACTCCTCCTTTCCTGGAACAGAGTGAGTTGGGGAGGCTGCCTTTCCCTTCTGGAATGTGAAGTGGAAATGCCCGGGCGGGCGGGCGTCCTTCCTGCGCCCTGGCCGCGCTGGCCGGCCGAGTGTTTGTTATTTGATCCGTATCCTCGCTCGGCCCCTCTACCAGGTGCCTGGGCTGCTGGGAAGAAACCCGCTCCTCTTTCCCACGCTCCCAACACATTTTAATGAATTAGCTGGAAGCCCCGCCCCCACTGCCCGCCTGCCCACGGCCTGTTCGCCCTCCTTCGCCTGCCCAGTGCCTTTAAGGTGGCCACAGGCCTCGGCCCGGCTCTGCTGCTGCCCCATCAGTGCTGCCCTCCCCCGTGAGACCTTCCCAGCCGGGGTCCAAAATGTCCTCCAACCTGCCCCCACTCCCACGGCTCTGAGCCTCCAAAAAATGGGTCCCCAGGGAGAGAAGGGGTCTCTAACTCCGGCCTCCTCCTCAGCCACCCCCCGAAGGACAGGGTCCAGCCTGGTGGTCAGGGTGGGTCTGTCCCCCCTTCCCAGTGTGGGCTTCTTCAGAGCCAGCAAACCGCCACACACACACTCACACACACACACTCTCACACACACAAACACACACACACACACACACACACACACACACGCTTCTCAGCCCCGGGGAGCCCGCCCCCTCCCCTGGGGCATTTGGAACAAATGTCCCCCTTTTGGACTGTCCTTCAGCAAACACAGGCCGTGTGTTGGGAGCCCGGCCGCACCAGGTCAGCTCGGCCACGGGGTGCGGACCAGCGAGATGCAGGCCACCCTGTGGGGAGCCGGGAGGCCGGGACCGCGAGGGGCGAAGGCTGTGTCCTTCCCGTCCCACAGGTCTGACCCCCACCGCCCTCTGCCCTGCCACAGGCACAAGTCTGAGGGGAGAGGGCAGCTGATGGGGTGCCTGCCCCGTCCAGCCGGCCTTCCTCCGCCCCGTCCTCTGCTCCCAGCCTGGCCGCGTCCCTCCGGGACCCCCTGGGCTCACAGGCTC
>NW_006300164.1:921792-922326 GCF_000327345.1 Myotis davidii | reverse complement strand
GGAGGGCCCTGGGCGCGCGGGGGCCCTGGCAGGTGCCTGAGAAACAGGCCTGAGGGGAAGAGGCCTCGGCCCATCCGAACACGTTCCCCACCCACCCGTTCCCGGCAGCAGGCGGGTCCCTGCTCAGCCGCCAGGCCCTGGTCCTGGTGCTGGGGGTTGTGGGCCGGGTCAGCACCCCCTCCAGGTGTTCACAGCTCAGCAGCCACGGACCCCAGGCCCTCTGTTGAGCCAGGGGCGCCCCCTCGCAGGATGAGTGGGACCAGGATGGGCTCCCAATGGCAGCGGCACCGCCAGGTCACGCCCATGGCCCGCCTGTGCCGCGCTGGGCTCACCCCCCTGCTCGGGGGCAGGTCCTGAGGGGAGCAGGTCTGAGCAGACCAGCTGGACCCCCCAGCCCCAGGAGCGAGGGACTCGGGGGGGCCCTGGCTACCAGGAGGACCCCAGGGGAGCCGCCCGGCGGTGGCCCTGCCTCGCCCCTCCCAGAGCCCCGAGGAGGTGGGGGCACCCCCACGGGTCGTGTGGCCTGGGGAGAGC
>NW_006300164.1:921282-921642 GCF_000327345.1 Myotis davidii | reverse complement strand
GCCGCAGGCAGCGCCCCCAGAACCCGCCTCTCCCGCGCTCCCAGCGGCCACAGCCCGGCCATAAACTGGAAACCCTAATGAGGAGATTTGGGGCCGAGCCGTGTAAATTAAAGGCGGTTTATGGTTTGGAATGAGTCACTTCAGGGCTCCCTCTCGGAGCAGAGCCCGGGCCGCTCGCTCGCCTGGCTGGGCCCTCCTGTCGGCAGGCCGCCAGCCCCGGCTTCCTCCCCGGGAGCCCCAGGTCTCCGTCAGGGCAGGGGTGCGAGCCAGCCAGGCTGGGGGACAAACGGGGTGACCCGGGAAGGACCCGCGCGGCTGAGACCACACGCCCGAGATGTTCGTCGAGTGGTCACCCGAGTT
>NW_006300164.1:919079-919549 GCF_000327345.1 Myotis davidii | reverse complement strand
CCCTCTCTTGCCCCCCCCTCCCCTTCTCACACACACGGCTCCGTGTGAGTTTGGGAAGCCCTAGGCCGCCCCCCAAACCTGCTGGTTCTCTGCTGAGTCCGCGGGAGGACCCTGGGCGCCGGGCGGGCGGGGTGGGGGGCATCCCTGATCTCGTGAGCCCTGTGAGAGTGAACAGTCGGTTGCACACTTTTTAAAAAAAGTAAATGGATTTGCCACGATTATATGTCATAACATTTATGACAATATAAACTATTAACATATTGTAAGCCAAGTGCTAGGTGTATTTTGTGAATCTTGGTTATAACCCCATTTTAAAGGGCGTTGTGTAGGCAACAGTGTACCCATATTTATATTTTTATAAAATGCCTATAAGACTGTGAATCGCTTGTGCTAATGGCCGAGTTGAAGGACTGTTTGCCCTTCCTCGGCCTCCCGGGGTTTCAGGAACCCGATTCGAACCCCAAAATCCT
>NW_006300164.1:916661-918551 GCF_000327345.1 Myotis davidii | reverse complement strand
TGTTTCCGCGTCGCTCTCTGTCGGGGAGGTCTCCCCGGCTCCCCTCGGTCCAGTTTCCTATGCAACCCCACACCCCTGGCTGTTTTGATCCCAAGAAATAAAAGGGGACTGAATTATTCACATTTAAATGAGGCTCCCTGGGTGGAAGTGCTGCTGACCCTCCCTGCGAGAATGGGGGGCACTTGAGGACACAGGTGGGGGGGCCCTGCCGGGTCGGCCTCACCGCCCTGGCTGCCTCCGAGCCCCGTCAGAACAGGCTGATGACGGGCCGCAGGCGCGGGGCGGAGGCACAGATTGCTCCACAAGGAGTTTTTCTGTATATTTTTTTCTAGATGCAAATAACGTTTTAATTATGTTAATTAATGTCAAGACTGCCTAGGCTTATGGAAGCTGTGTGTGGGCCCGGTCTGATCTTCTCACTGGATGAAGTCTGCAGCCCATCCCCGCGTGTACGATACCCTGTAGCCCAGCGTGGGAAATTTGTCAATAAATTTTTCATTGATCTTTTTATATTAAAAAGCAAAAGGGTTGTTGGTGCTTCTTGGGCTGGGCCCGGGGTCCGGCTGCACAGTGCGTGGCTCGCTTTCACCTCCCGACGGTGGGCCACACGCAGGACTCGGAGGGGCCAGGGCGGCGGTCGGCACCTGAGCGCAGCCGCTTCCCCCGCTCCCTGCAGAGCCGCTGAGGCCTCCGCGGGGGAACTTCTGCTCGGAGCTCTTCCCTGACCCCCAGCCTGAGAGGTGAGGTCGAGGGGGACCCGCTCGGGCTGCTGTGGGTTCATGCTGGGGCACCTTCTAAATCTGGGGGAACATCATGGTTGCTCGCTCCTGATAGGGGGGGCCCTTCTCTCTGACCCGGGGGTGGCCTCCGGGAGCTGAGGAGGCCGGGCCCTGGAGCCGGCCCCTCCCCCGAGAGCACAGCCCTGAGCTGGACGCGTGGAGCCTCGGGGAGCAGTGACTGTGTCTGCACCTGCTGAGCGGAGCTGGGGGTCCCTGCGGAACCGCCCGCCCGGGGCCCCTGGGGGGCGCTGGACGCCCACCAGCAGGATGTGCTGGGGAGCCAGGCAGGCGAGGGAGGTCACACAGCCCCCATCTCGGCTCCCTCGTCAGCAGGTCGGACACAGGCCACTCCCTCTCCCGCCCTGTCACCCTCCAGCCTTCCCAGCGCTGGTGTCAGGCATTTCCTGTCCGCCCAGCTCCCTCCTGCCACCTGCGGAGGTGAGTGGACTGTTGGATGCAAATAAGCCTGGGGGAGGGGTCCTGGCCGCGGAGCAGGGAGAGAGGCCGCGGGAACCCGGAAATTTCGGTCCCTGGAGCCAGAAGTCGGCCTGGGCACCGTGGGCATGGGGGCCGGGCCTCCGATGACCGCCCACAGCACTTGGCCCCAGCGGTCGGCACCACCTGAAGACCAAGATAGCGCTGGTTTGGGCCTTAGCCTGGGAGGGGGGGGGTGCACGGCCCCGACTGTGCTCTCCTTGGGGTCTCCCTGGTGGAAAGGCAGCCTGGGGGCAGGGGGCCGGGGAGCTGGGGGGCTTTCCAGGCACGTGGCTGCCGCTGGGGGAGATAGGGGCTCCCTGAGGCCTCTGCTCAGAGACGCGGACTGAGCAAGGCTTTGGTCTCACAGAGGCACCGACCGGGCGCTCAGCCCCACGAGGGGGGCCTGGTGGGTTCCTGTGCACAGACCCCCTTCCAGCCGGGTCCCCGCAGCAGCGAGGGGCCCCGGGACAGGCTGCCCTACACCATCCTCTACACAACCCTTTACTATAGGGATGATTTTACATGCTATAGACCAGGAGACTGACCTCAGAAAGACTGAGCAAGTAGCTCACAGTGATGAAGTGGCACTTCCCCCAAAGCGTTCTTTATCAGAAGTGGGAACTTTGATGACTTA
>NW_006300164.1:911170-915339 GCF_000327345.1 Myotis davidii | reverse complement strand
TGGGTTTGCCTGTGGGCAGGAGCCGGCGGGCGGTGGGGGAGTGGCGGGGAGCCCCAAAAGCGTTCCAATAGGCGTGGCCAAGCCGAGGCCAGCTCTGAGCGGACAGGACAGGAGGTGAGGGCGCCCAGGAGAGAGCGGAGGGTGAGGGTACAGGAGGGGCCCAGTCTCGCCGGGATGACCTGGGGCCCGGGCCGTCTTCTAAGGGACAGCCCTACCCGGCCCGCCCGCGGGGCTCAGCGGTTGAGCGGTGACCTGTGAGCCAGGAGGTCAGGGTTCGAGCCCCGCTCAGGGCACAGGCCCGGGCTGCCGGCTCCATCCCCAGTGGGGGGCGGGCAGGAGGCAGCCGATCCAGGATTCTCCCTCATCCTGGATGTTTCTCTCTCTCTCCTACTTCCTTCCTCTCTGAAACCAATAAAAATCTATTTTAAAAATAAATAAAGTGACAGCCCCGACCTGAGAGCATGTGGGGCCGGGATGGGAAGGGACCAGGCACAGAGGCACCGGGTGAAGGGCTGGCATCGCGGCCGGGCCAGGTGGGCAGGGCAGGCAGGATCCCGCCGCCTGGCCCTGGCATGGAGGGCCCTGGGGGTGGCACTGTCCCGGGACTCGGGGAAGGGCAGGGAGTGGACCCCCAGTGGCTCTGGCTTCTGCAGGCTCCACAAGGAAACCAGACCCACGGCCTGGACACAGCCCATCACCGTACGGTCGGTGACTGGTAACGGGCACTCTCCTCCTTTGGGGTTGAACGGGGCAGAGAGCCCACCCCAGGCCCACGAGTGGACAGGCAGCCGGACACGGATCCCGCCCAGCTCCGTGGACACGCCACCACGTGTCGCACCTCAGGACACCCAGGAACCGTCGGGCCCAGTCACGGGGTGCTACCAGGTCACCGCACGAGCCTGGGCCGCAGCAGAGGGGGCCCGGGGCAGGGCGCAAACTCTGGGGGAGGTGGGCATGGGACCTGCAGGCTCTTCAGGCCCCCCCACCCCCCCAGGAAGTGCCTGTGCTGGGCGTGTGCAAGGAGGAACTCACTGGTTCGAAGCCACACCCGCTCAGATGGAGCCTGCAGACCCCGGTTACCCACTGGGGCCTGTGGTGTCCTGACACCCTGTGGGCCAGAACCCCAAGGGAACCAGGCCCAAATGTTCCACCAACTTCCTGGAGAGACGATGAAATGCAAACTAGCAGAGGCGTGCGCGCGGTGGGTCTCGCAGCAGCTGCGGAAGGCGGCCTGGCATGCCTGCGGCTCAAAGCAGCGCCTTAGAGTCAACCATCGCGTCCACATGCCAACCACCAGTGAGGAGCAGGGACAGGTCACTGGCGTCCTCTCCTTCCAGGACACTGCCTGGAAGTTGCTCTTGCTACATCCCCTGGGCTAGAATTTGTCCCATGACCAAGCTCTGCTAGGGAGGCTGGGAAATGTAGTCTGTTGTTTAAAAAAAAAAGGTACGGCCCTTGCCGGTGTGGCTCAGTGGATGGAGCATCGACCTGCAGACTGAAGAGTTCCAGGTTCAATTGTGGCCCAGGGCACAGGCCCGGGTTTCCGGCCGATCCCCAGTGGGAGGCGTGCAGGAGGCAGCCGAACAATGATTCTCTCATCGATGTTTCTATCGCTCCCTCTCCCTTGCTCTCTGAAATCAATAAAAATATATTTTTTTAAAAAAACATATTTGTTAAGCAAAATGGGTTTATTCCAAAATGAAAAAGAATTATAATTCAGGATGTGCAGGCTTGTGATGAACATGCCCCACCTGTCCCAGCAGCGGAAGCAGAGACTGCCCTGTTAGAAATGAGGGGGCGGGGCGCTGGGAGGGACAGGAAGAGAGAGTCCCTGAGAGGAGACTGGTCTGGGAACACAGTGGCTCCTCATTGGCTGAGCTGTTGCCAGGCGGGGAGAAAACCTTCCGCAGGATGGGCTAGTGACTAGGAAAAGGTCTCTCGGAGAAGCAGGTGTCTGCTGTTTGCGCTGATTGACAATCAGTGGTAAGTCCCCCGGGAGGACCTTCCCAAGCCAAGAAAAAGGACGGCTCTGCTTATGGACCTCACACATTTCCTCAGAACTCTGCAGCTGAAAAAGGGCTCAGAGAAGAGCTGGTGGGACAGGGGTAGGGAGAGTGCGTAGTCCTGCATGCCTCCCATAGTGCATTCAAAATCCAGGCTCCCCACGCTGTGTGTTTGGCCTAAGTCTTCCCCGTGATAATGAACACGGCACTCCAGGCACAGAGGTTTGTGTGAAGAACTTTCTAAGAAGGGAAACTGCTGGGTATGTGAAAAAAAACACTAACCCTAACCCTAACCCTAACCCTAACCCTATCCCTAACCCTAACCCTATCCCTAACCCTATCCCTAACCCTAACCCTATCCCTAACCCTATCCCTAACCCTAACCCTATCCCTAACCCTATCCCTAACCCTAACCCTATCCCTAACCCTATCCCTAACCCTAACCCTATCCCTAACCCTATCCCTAACCCTAACCCTATCCCTAACCCTATCCCTAACCCTAACCCTATCCCTAACCCTATCCCTAACCCTAACCCTATCCCTAACCCTATCCCTAACCCTAACCCTATCCCTAACCCTATCCCTAACCCTAACCCTATCCCTAACCCTATCCCTAACCCTAACCCTATCCCTAACCCTATCCCTAACCCTAACCCTATCCCTAACCCTATCCCTAACCCTAACCCTATCCCTAACCCTATCCCTAACCCTAACCCTATCCCTAACCCTATCCCTAACCCTAACCCTATCCCTAACCCTATCCCTAACCCTAACCCTATCCCTAACCCTATCCCTAACCCTAACCCTATCCCTAACCCTATCCCTAACCCTAACCCTATCCCTAACCCTATCCCTAACCCTAACCCTATCCCTAACCCTATCCCTAACCCTAACCCTATCCCTAACCCTATCCCTAACCCTAACCCTATCCCTAACCCTATCCCTAACCCTAACCCTATCCCTAACCCTATCCCTAACCCTAACCCTATCCCTAACCCTATCCCTAACCCTAACCCTATCCCTAACCCTATCCCTAACCCTAACCCTATCCCTAACCCTATCCCTAACCCTAACCCTATCCCTAACCCTATCCCTAACCCTAACCCTATCCCTAACCCTATCCCTAACCCTAACCCTATCCCTAACCCTATCCCTAACCCTAACCCTATCCCTAACCCTATCCCTAACCCTAACCCTATCCCTAACCCTATCCCTAACCCTAACCCTATCCCTAACCCTATCCCTAACCCTAACCCTATCCCTAACCCTATCCCTAACCCTAACCCTATCCCTAACCCTATCCCTAACCCTAACCCTATCCCTAACCCTATCCCTAACCCTAACCCTATCCCTAACCCTATCCCTAACCCTAACCCTATCCCTAACCCTATCCCTAACCCTAACCCTATCCCTAACCCTATCCCTAACCCTAACCCTATCCCTAACCCTATCCCTAACCCTAACCCTATCCCTAACCCTATCCCTAACCCTAACCCTATCCCTAACCCTATCCCTAACCCTAACCCTATCCCTAACCCTATCCCTAACCCTAACCCTATCCCTAACCCTATCCCTAACCCTAACCCTATCCCTAACCCTATCCCTAACCCTAACCCTATCCCTAACCCTATCCCTAAAACCCTAACCCGAATGATAATTGAAACCTTGCTCAGTATTTGCAAGGGCGTCTGACCCCACACCGCTCCTACCAGTGTGGAGCAGCAGAAGGAAAGACAGCCCCCAAGGCCGCCAAGTTCCACCTGCTTGGCCCTCCACCTGTGAGACTAGGTGCCCTGCCGGTGTGGCTCAGTGGTTGAACGTTGACCTATGACCCAGAAGGTCATGGTTTGACCCCCGTGCTGTGGTTCTCTCTCATCATTGATGTTTCTGTCTCTCCTATTCCCTTCCTCTCTGAAATCTATAAACATATATTAAACAAACAAACAAACAAACAAAACAAAACAAACAACAACAGCAACAAAAAATCCTGGAGGTCCAGATGTAGGGGGAGCCTCTCTTTCATGAATTCTATCTGTAGGAGCCCTACCAGGTTCTTAGGATGAAAATACCCTCATAATTTTAGCAGGGAAAGGGTAAATGCAACCCAGGGCATTCTTTTTCTTCCTTAACAAAGGATTTCCCTCAAAGGAAACTAAATATCTACCA
>NW_006300164.1:908861-909407 GCF_000327345.1 Myotis davidii | reverse complement strand
TGACCGGAGCTGCCTGCATCGAACCAGCCGCTGCCGGGCCTCCACCTGTTTCCTTCTCTGACGCCAACCGCTGGCCTCTCTGGGCGCGTTGCTCAGTGACCAGCTCGGCCAGCAGCCTCTGGACGGGGCGGGGTGGCCGCGCCGCTTCCTCTGAGGGCTGCTCCCTGCGGGGTCTGCTTTCCTTGGCACCAGGAGTCAAGCGTGGGACGCGCGGGACCTTTTTTCCATCCTCACCGTGAGACGTTTTTACTGATTTGAGAGAGAGAGGGAGGGAGGGAGAGACGGCGACCGGCTGCTCCCCGCGCGCACCCGACCGGCCACGCTGCCCGTCTCCCAGGGGAAGGAGTTGGGGCCGGACCGTCACTCTAACGAACGCGAGAGATCGGGGACCGAATGGCAGCCACAGCCGAGTGCCCCCAAACCTGGCCACCGACGCCAGCCTGGCCCAGGCGACGTGCAGGACGCCCGGAGGCCTGTGGTCCAGGTGCAGCCTGGGGCCCCGTCTGACCCGAAACCTCGAACCCAGGTTGGGACAAGCCGCCCTTT
>NW_006300164.1:908272-908813 GCF_000327345.1 Myotis davidii | reverse complement strand
GGCGTCCCGAGGCCCCTGGCTCCTGCCCCGTGGGGACCGGACGTGTGAGGACAAGAGGGGCCTCAGGGAGCCGCGGCCTGTGTCCCCGTGACTCATTTCCTCCCCCCGTGTCAGGCCGGACCGCAGAAGGCGCCTGAGGCCGTTCCCAGAACAACTCCTGTGGGCGGGAGGTGGGGAGCGACGGGACCCGAGGCAGGGTGTCCGGGAGGTGTCGCCGGGGAAGCCGCGTCCGGGAACAGGTGCTGGGCCCGGGCGCCCGCATCCAGTGATCCCGGCGGCGGGGAGGGAGCCGGCGGCCTCGAGGAGACGGCACGAGTTCTGCTGGAATCTGGAAGTGGGTGCGGGGGGCGCTGCCGAGTCAACTGCAGCCCGAAAACTAGGAAATGAGCTGCTTCCCTTTCCATCCATCCTGACACGGTCACTGCTTTGAGAGAAACAGCACGTGAGAGAAGCATTGATGGTGCCCTGGCTGGGGCTCGAACCCACGTCCTAGCTGTGTGCCCTGGCTGGGGCTCGAACCCACGTCCTAGCTGTGTGCCCT
>NW_006300164.1:907512-907889 GCF_000327345.1 Myotis davidii | reverse complement strand
GGCCCTTCTCACCGGTGAAGGCCCCCCACTGGGAGGCACAGCCCGACGCGCCTTAAAAACCCCCTGAGGCTGTGTGGCTCAGCGGTTGAGCGTCGACCTTTGAACCAGGAGGTCAGGGTTCAATTCCCGGTCAGGGCACAGGCCCGGGTGTGGGCTCATCCCCAGTGTGGGCGTGCAGGAGGCGGCCGGTCCACGATTCTCATCACTGATGTTTCTGTCTCTCCCTCTCCCTCTCCTTTCATCTCTGAAATCAATAATAATAATAATAATAATAATAATAATAAAAGTAGAAAAGAAAAAGTTATTAAAAAAGAAAGAGCGTCTGAGGCCGATGGTAAGAGTCACGCGGGCTCATCGGGCTCCGGCAGAACTTTGCT
>NW_006300164.1:906176-907488 GCF_000327345.1 Myotis davidii | reverse complement strand
CGGGGGGGGGGGGGGGGCTGCCCTTGGCAGTCAGGCCAGCGCTCCAGCTCTGGGATTTGCCGACAGTTAGGGAGGGGGAAGGGGTGTTTTTTCCCTTCTTCTTTTTTTTAAAATGAGCCATAATCCCAGGAACTCGTTAATCTTTTTATTTTTTATTTTTAAACTGAGGTAACGTTGGTTAATACGATTCTACAAATTCCAGGTGTAGGACACTAACTGGACCTCTGTCTGGCTCCGCACTCACCACCCAGTCTCCGCTCCTTCCATCACGCGGCCCCCCCCGCCCCCCCCATCCCCGCGTCCACGCGCTGACACGCGCAGAGCAGGCCTTCTGGGCCGAGGGGACACCTGGGCCTGAACCGTGGCCGGTAAGTGACGCCGCAGTCTTTTTAAAATAAATCAACCAAAAGCTCCCGCACTACAGGTCTTTCTTAAAGAAATGAAACCAGAGTGTTTAGGGTTACACAGCTGGGTGGTTAGAGTGCGAAGAAAACAAGGTCATTGTCTTAAAAGTTGGGGAGCTACTGGTGGGGGGGTAGTGCGCAGCGGACCGAGGGGGACCCGGGGACGGTGGGCGCCCTGTTTCTCAGCGGCAGGTGCGCCTGCTTCCTGAGAGGATCGGATATTCATCTGTTTGACACACGCCTCGTGCGCTGGTCCCACCAGCGCCCTTCACACCCCCAACCCAACCGCACGGACCGGGTGCACACGGGAGGAGCACACGCTCCGTCAGGCGCCCTCGGCCTCAGCGAGAGGGGTCCGTCCACCTGCAGGCAGGGCGGGTGCAATGGCCCCGAAAACGATTGCCCAAGGGGGTGACAAAGCCACGTCCCAAGGAAAAGCCAAGCCAATCGGCTCCTGAAGAGACGGCTCCTGTAGACAGGGAGGCCCCAGGAGGCGCCAGGCGGGACCCGCGGCTGGGAGCTCCGCCTGCGAGGGTCCTGACCTGGGGGTGCGGGCCCTGACCTGGGGGTGCGGGCCCTGACCTGGGGGTGCGGGCCCTGACCTGGGGGTGCGGGCCCTGACCTGGGGGTGCGGGCCCTGACCTGGGGGTGCGGGCCCTGACCTGGGGGTGAGGGTCCTGACCTGGGGGTGAGGGTCCTGACCTGAGGGGTGAGGGTCCTGACCTGGGGGTGTGGGCCCTGACCTGGGGGTGAAGGTCCTGACCTGAGGGGTGAGGGTCTGTGACCTGTGGGTGAGGGTCCTGACCTGGGGGTGAGGGTCCTGACCTGGGGGTGACGACCCTGACCTGGGGGTGAGGGTCAGTGCCTGGGGGTGAGGGTCCTGACCTGGGGGGGAGGGTGGGCAGGGG
>NW_006300164.1:905224-905914 GCF_000327345.1 Myotis davidii | reverse complement strand
GTCCTGAGCTGAGGTGTGAGGGTCTGTGACCTGTGGGTGAGGGTCCTGACCTGGGGGTGAGGGCCCTGACCTGGGGGTGAGGGTCCTGACCTGGGGGTGAGGGTCCTGACCTGAGGGGTGAGGGCCTGTGACCTGTGGGTGAGGGTCCTGACCTGGGGGTGAGGGTCCTGACCTGGGGGTGACGACCCTGACCTGGGGGTGAGGGTCAGTGCCTGGGGGTGAGGGTCCTGACCTGGGGGTGAGGGTGGGCAGGAGCCAGAGGAGCTCCAGGGGTAAATGCCAACCCACTAAGGAGAAAGATGAAGCACCGTTTTGGGGGGACCACTATCCCCAAAAAAGCAAGAAATAAGAAAAGAAACGCACAGAAAAGGCAGGACTAAAAGGCCCAACACGCAGTCACGCGCATGCGCACACCTTGAGCAACGCGACTGCAGGGCAGGGCTGGGCAGTGTGGGCTCCTGTCCCGGGTTTGGCCTCAGAGGGTGGACTCTTCCCCCAGCCGCCCAGCCAGTGGGTTTGGGGTGGACAGAGCTGCGGCTGACACAGTCCTGGGGCTCCCAGCCCTAGAGCCCCCCGAGCCCCCAGGCCGCAGGGAGCATTTTGGCCATCCAACTGAATGAAAATAGCCTTGCTATTTGAATGCAGATATTGGTTTTTTTCTTTTCTTCCTGTGACTGATTTATTTTTGGC
>NW_006300164.1:902026-902512 GCF_000327345.1 Myotis davidii | reverse complement strand
GACTCCGCCCCCCCCCGCCGCTCGCCTGCCCGGCGCCCAGGGCCCTCCGAGGACCAGGAGCAGCCGCTGAAGCGCTGGCCGAACACCCCCTGGAGTTGGGACGCCCCACTCACTCGGGGGAGGGTGGGACTGGCCGGAACTTCTGCTTTTGAGACGGAGCCCCAGCCCTGTTCCCAGGCTGAGCCCAGTCCTCCCAGCCCCGCGCCCCACAAGATCCTCCCAACACCCCTCCGTGAACACTGATGGAGGGTCGGCCGGGGCCCCCGAGACTGTGGGAGACGGACAGCAAGACGGGAGCAGGAGGAAAAGGGAAGAGCCACTGAGGAGATAGCTGGAGAGAGGCGGGGTGCAAACCCCTGGCCCCCAAACCACCCCATACCTGCAGCTGCGTCAGGCCAGGCTCCTGCCGGACCCCAGCCCCCCAGGGCAGCCCCTGCCTGCGCCAGACACAGGCTGCGACTCAGGAAGCAGGAAAGGCCGGCTGCC
>NW_006300164.1:900183-902005 GCF_000327345.1 Myotis davidii | reverse complement strand
CTCAGGCCGCAGGGCAGCGGCACCTGCGGGTCCCCAGGGAGTGTCCGGCGCGGAGGGAGCCGGGGAAAGTTTCCGCTTCTACGCAAAGGAAGTGAGTCAGGGGTGTGTCCAGGGCGGGACTTGGGCTGGACGGAGGCGCCAGGCGGGGAGGCCGGGCTGGCTCGTCCTGGTCCCCTGACCAGTGGGTCGCACTCCCCTTAGCCCTGCGGGCCCTGGGCATGGCCTCCACCGGGACCCCAGGGGCACTTGCACCTCCATCTGCCTCCAGACACCAAGCACCCAGGACATCTCTGGCCCCCCGACCCTCACAGGCGCCCAGTGGGGGAGGGGAGCCCACATCCCTCCCTGTTCTCCCCCCCAGCCCTTCCTTCCCCTTCCCTGACCCCAATTGGCCCCCAGAGCAGGGCTCATTTCCTGTCCCCCCTCCCTCCCTGCTCAGGTCACTGTCCTCTCGGCCTCCCAGGTGCTGACCTGCTCAGCGGGCTGCTCCCTGCAGGAACCGCGGTCCCCCCTCCACCTGGGGGCCCCCAGTGCCATCCACCCAGATGGATGGGGCCTCCCATTCCTTCCTCTGGGCTGGAGGAGCCCAGCTTCATGGACCCACCTGTCCATCTTGACCTTGAGCCTCAGGGCACCCAGGGGTCCAGTCTGATCCCCGACTCCTCCCTTAGCTGGGCTCACCTCCCCGATTCCCCGAGGTGGAAGCAGCCCCCACAGAGCTGCCTCCCCGAGCTGCCCGCGCCCACAGGGCCTGCCTGCGCCTGGCCCCACCCCCTCCAGCCACTTCTCCCACTGGGTCCTCCCATCAGTGTACAAACACGTATTTCTTTTAATATTTTTTTCATTGCAGAGGAAGGAAAAGGGAGAGAGAAACATCAGTGATAACAGTCATGGATGGGCTGCCTCCTACACCCCCCACTGAGGATCCAGCCCGCAACCCAGGCCGGTGCCCTGACCAGGAATGGAGCCCTGACCTCCTGGTTCATAGGCTGATGCTCAACCTCTGAGCCACGCCAGCCGGCTAAACATGTATGTCTTCCATCTTAAAAATCCACACACAAGCAAGCCCCGGACCTGCCCCACTGTGTCTTTGCTGTCCATGGCCCCTCCCAGGTGGCCCGTCCCTCTCCCTGCAGAGCTGCACCCGTCAAGGTCACTGACTTCCGTGGAGCAGGACCCTCACGTGTCACTGAGGGGGGGGGCAGTGTCTCATCTGGTGGCCTCCAGCCACGCCCTGACCTTCCCGGCGACACGGCCCACAGAGACGGACAAGGTCGGACCCGGTGCTACCGCGACCTCCACCCCTCAGCACAGAAACCCGCACCCACTTTTACCAAAACGCTTTTATTTACACGAGTCACCGCGGACGACGCGGACCCTCACCTGCTGAGTGCGCCTGCGCAAGGAGCACACCTCTCCCAGGGTAAACGGAGGCAGCAGGTGGAGCCTGGGTAGGGGCACCCTCTGCCTGGGGTCCCAGTACAGTGGACTGTCCACTGTTAAACACGCAGGAGTCCTCAGAGGGCCAGGCTGACCAGCAACGCTGCTAACCTGTGCCCATGCCGGCTGCCCGGCCCCATGGCGAGCAGGGGGTTCCCCCCACTGCGCCCGCAGGCCCCACAGTGCACACCCGTGCGAGGCAGAGCTCACAGTCCGAACGGTCCGTGCCCACGCACACGACTGTCGGGTCAGGGTGGGCTGAGGCGTGGAGGAGGCACCTGTCCAGGGGACCACCCTGGGCATCAGCTTAGTCACCACCTGCCCACGAGCACCGCTCTGCCTCCGGGAGACACGGGTCCCAATGATCTCAGGCCAGGGCCTC
>NW_006300164.1:897632-899971 GCF_000327345.1 Myotis davidii | reverse complement strand
TTGGGGAGGCGGTGAGCAGGAAGCCATCGAAGAGGCTGCTGCAGAAGTCCTCTAGGGCAAACTCCTCGGCCAGCAGGGCCAGGTTCCCCGTGAGCAGGTGCAGGAAGATGTCGCCGAAGGCCAGGTCGCTGAAGGTCTCCACTGCAGGCACAGCAGGGTCAGCCCGCCCTCGCCCACCTTGCTGGGCTGACAAGGGGCACCCCCCTTGGCAGGGGCACCCTCGGCCTGGGGTCCCAGTACAGTGGACTGTCCACTGTCACACACCCAGCCCTGAGCCAGCGAGGCCATGGGCCCGCCTGCCCGTGGGAAGCCGATGCTCCCAGAAGCCCCTTCTTCCTGACGCAGCCTGAGCTTGCTCAGGGTGACTGGAAGGGGTCCACTCAGACCACGGTTTCTTCTTCCCGCTCGCACCCCACCCCCCCATCCTCCCAGGGACGCGGCCTCCTCACTTTCGGGGGCTCCCTGATGTCGGGGACCTGATGGCGCCTCCCACCACCTGGAAAGGACTCTGACAGCAGGTGATACGGACAGAGGGTCTGAGAGCAGAGCTCCTCGCTTTTTACCACAACTTCCAGGAGACGTGCACTTGGGGGGAAGCCAGCTGGCTGCGGGGGGTAGGGGGGCAGTCAGCGACTCCTGCGCTCACCGAGCCCGGGCAGCAGGCGGAGGAGCGCGTTCTTGTTCCTCTGCTTGGTGATGTGCAGCACGTAGTAGAGCCCCACCTCGCAGGCCATGCGCTGCTCCTGCAGGAACCTGGTGGGAGCACCTGCCTGAGGAGCACCGCCCCAAGGAGCGCCCTACACCAGCCCCCAGGCCCGGCCCCAGCCCCAGGGGTACCTGGTGAAGCTCTCGGGAAGGGCGCTCGGGTAGGCGGCCGGGGCCCTCTCCTCTGCTGGGAGCTTCTGGTCCACGTTGAAGGCGTAGTCGTCCACCACGAAGGACATGAGCGTCGGCAGGAACTTGGTGATGAGCTCCACCTCCTGGGGGACCGGGAGCTCAGCGGGGCACAGCCCCGCCCACACCTCCATCCTGGGCTCCTTGAAGACCTGGCTGTCGATCATGTCCCAGGCCCCCTGGCCCAGCGCCAGGAGCCTGAGCAGCAGCAGCAGATCAGGGCTGTCCTGCGGAGAACGGGCCTCAGTGCTGACCCCGGCGCCTCCCTCTCCCCCGCCTCCCTCGTCGCTCAGTGGGGTGCTGGCCGTCCTGGTCCCCTCACACACGCCCTGCCCGTCCCCGAAGGCCGCCTGTGGCCAGCACAGCATACTCACCCTGGGCAGCGTCTCCTGGCCGACCAGCTCCTGCAGGTGCCGGACGGTGCTCAGGGACAGCGTGCTGATGGCGAAGGGGTCACACAGGATCATGGACAGGTCCCTGCAAGGAGCAGCATTCGTGGAAGCTGCAGGTCCAGGGAGGGCAGCCACGGGTGGGCGGGCTGCCTCCCTCCTGCCCGGGAGACGGCCCTCCACGTGGAGGGAGCCCACCCCTCTGCTCTCCTTCCCCAAAGGCTCACAGTTTGAAGCCTGTCTCTGACTTAGAACACTGAGGAGTTAGAAAGTTCTCAAGGAAATTAGCCATGTTGGTTCTGGGGGCCTGACCCTGACTCCGCCTTTCAGCCGCGTCCCAGAGACATCCCAGGGTGGCCCACACCTCCCAGCACGCGGCAGGCCCACAGCTGCAGACAGCCCGCCCGGGGCCCGGCCCAAAGTCGTGTCTCCACCGTGGGACGGGGTGCCCGGGCCCCCCGGACACGCTGGAACCTCCACCACCGTGGACAGAGCGTGCGCATCTGGACACTGGACAGGACCCACAGGGCCAGCCCTCACCCCAGGACTTGCTCCTGACCCTTCTTCACGCCGTCGAGAAACCCCTGCAGCTCCCGCGCCCGCTTGCTGTCCACAAAGCGCTCCCGGATGCAGGCGTCCAGGCACCAGGTGAACTGCGGGCAGCAGGTCAGAGCGTGAGGAGGGCCTGCTCGCCCTCGGCTCTCGCTCCCAGGCCTTGGAGGGTCAGGGCCCCGCATCACCTCGCCAAGACCCGGCTGAGGGCCAGGACCTGTCCCAGGAGCAGGACGCAGAGGCAACCAGGACTGGGTCCCGCCCACCTGCCCGGGTGTGGGAGACGATGTCTGAGTTTGTTCTAAAGGCCCCCCTCCGGAGGCCCCACTGTGGGCCTCTAAGTGACACCGTCTCGGCTGCCCAGCACCCGAGGGGCGGAGGGCGGTGCAGAGCCCGGGTCCCAGAGCAGCCCGAGGCCCGAGAGGGGAGGCCCAGGCCCGGAAAGCCTGAGGCTGCAGAGGCCTCCAGGGGGGCGCCCACAGCACCGGGGGAGTGAGGGGGTGA
>NW_006300164.1:896637-897022 GCF_000327345.1 Myotis davidii | reverse complement strand
GGTGGGGGCAGCCCGAGCCCAGGTACCAGGACCTGCAGCCACCAGGGAGGGGAGACCAGGG
The DNA here is from genome assembly GCF_000327345.1 of Myotis davidii. Taxonomy (NCBI): domain Eukaryota; kingdom Metazoa; phylum Chordata; class Mammalia; order Chiroptera; family Vespertilionidae; genus Myotis; species Myotis davidii. The sequence goes on along the minus strand of NW_006300164.1, from coordinate 896,961 downwards.
GGAAGGGCGGGTGGGCGGCAACTTGTGGCACGGGTCCACCGAGCAGATGTCGCCCACGTCCAGGTCGTGCAGGGACATGAGCAGCTCGGCGCGCAGCGTGCAGTAGTGCACGTTCCGCGTGCGCAGGAACAGGGTCCGCAGGAACTGCAGCACCATGTCGTACAGCTTCACGTTCTTCCCCACCATCTGCTTCTGCACCAGCACCACCTGCGAGAGAGACCAGCCGCCGTCACACGCCCGGCAGCCCGCACGGCCGGCAGCAAATCCGGGAGGTCACACGCAGCAGGTCACCCCCGGCCGCGCGTCACACACCCCGGCAGCCCG
>NW_006300164.1:893523-896465 GCF_000327345.1 Myotis davidii | reverse complement strand
CACGCGTCACACACCCCGGCAGCCCGCACGGCCGGCAGCGAATCAGGCAGTTCACACGCAGCAGGTCTGAGGGCATTTCCCAAACCTGAGAAGGGTGCGTAGGTGACTGCCTGCTGGGACAGCCGAGGGCATCTTAGTCTACGTGTTATTGCCTCCTACTGGCCGAACACCTGAACAGCCGTAGGCAAATTTTTCTAACCTGACAACACCTCTGTATACTAAACCTTGTCTTTGATATGTGTATCTGCTTTAGGACAATCTGTGTTAATGACAATCAAGGGTCCAGAGAGACAGGAGAACTTGGTTCCTTTAGCTAAGTCTTCTCTGGCTCCCCAAAATGCCTTCCAAAATTATGTTTTGTCTCTGGACTCTAGTCATTTACACACAGCCCTCCTCCAGACTCCTGAACCCTTCTAGATGCCGAGAAACACCACCGGCACCACACGACCCCAGCATCACACAGGGCCACGGCGGCACACAGGACCACGGAGTCACGCAGGGCCACGGCGGCACACAGGGCCACGGCGAAAGGAAGGGCCACACGCCCCTCCTACTTTGGGCTGGAAGTCTCCTCTCACCGGATCCTGGCCTGTGTCGGTGGCAGTGTTTTTGGTTCGTAAGGAGGTGAAGCCCATGCCAGGCCCACGGGGTCCCTGGAAGGCCACCGGCCTGTGACCTCAGCTCCACCCAAGGCCCCAGGTCCGGCCCTGCCCACCCAGTGACGTGGGGAGACGGGCCCCCCACTGAGGATGGGTGAGCTTTGCTGCTGTCCTCTCAGGCCCTTGGCCACGACCCCAGTCCCTGCACCCACGTACTGGGCCCCTCAATGCCAGGTGCCAGCCCTGACCTGGGTCCGCCTAGCCTCAACTTGAAAAGGGGGCACAACCTGGGCCACAACCAGGGCTGCGAGGCACCCCACCCCGCGGGCCCCGGGGCAGCGGGACGTGCAGGAGGGGCCTGGCGAGGAGGAAGGACGGGAGACAGCGGCAGACACAGCCTAAGGCCCAGCTACCCAAGGCAGAGCGGGCGGCGGAGCGGGAGGCGGAGCGGGAGGCGGAGGGCTGCACAGACCCTCCAGGCCGGCTGGAAGCAGAGTATCCGACCGGCCAGATGTTTGGGAGGAACATGAGGCCACGCCCTACCTCCCACCAAACACACACACTCCAGGTGAAAGCGGCGTGAGCGAACGCCATGGACACCAGCGCCACTCTGCCCGCCTCGGGCCTCCCTCCTGGAACCCAGGTAGGCACCTTAGCGACCCCACCTCACAGGAAAGGCCGTCTCCACGTGGCTGCCAGCCTCCAACCTTCCCCGCTCCCCCGCAGGCCCTGGGCTCTGGCCACGCGGCCTCCATCGCCCTCACCAAGCCCAGCCGGCCCTGCTCACACCTCCCCGGCTCCCCTGCCACTTCCCGTCCTCACCGCCCTCGCCACCCGCCCAGCCCTCGGTGACCAACACATGGCATTCACTGCATAGCGTCGAGCCCCCCATGGGACCGAGTGCCCCACGCAAGCGCCCCCAAACCCCAGGGCTGCTGAAGGGTCCAGGCACCTATGGCAGGCAGTCGGCACTCGAGAGATGTCTGTCAAAGCAACTAATGAGTCCTGCATGACACAAGTCATCCCAGAGCCAAGAGGACACGCTGAGCGAAGGGAACGGACTGGCCACGGGCAGAGTCCAGCCCGACACCCGACAGGTCCACCCGGGCGGGAAAGCCCACTCCCAGAAGCAGACCACCCACACACTGGGGGACACTCGGGAGGGACCACAGTCACCCCACCTACCCGGCCCCTGGCCGCCTCACCTCGCCCTGGCGCCGCGTCCGGGGGGACGGACTGAAGAAGTTGTGCAGCACGGAGAGCTCCGAGCTGAAGAGCGCGCGCTCCTTCTCCAGGATGTACTGCTTCAGCAGCGGGGACACCTCGTCGCCAAAGAGCGCCTGGTTGTCCTGCCAGATCTGCCGCTTCACCTCCACGGCGCAGGCGCGGTACAGCTCCTTGTCGGCCATGACCAGCTTCAGCTTCTTCTCAGGGACCTGGGGACCACGCAGGTGCCGTGAGCAGCGCCGGGCCCAGCATCTGCTTCCAGGCAGGTCAGTGGGCCTCGCGCGGCTCAGGGGTTGAGCATCGACCTATGAACCAGGGGGTCACGGTTCGATTCCCAGTCAGGCACATGCCCGGTTCCAGGCTCAGTCCCCAGTGGGGGATGTGCAGGAGGCAGCTCATCCATGATTCTCTCTCATCATTGCTTTCCTATCTTTCTCTCCCTCTTCCTTCTACTCTGAAATCAATAAAAAATATGTGTTAAAAAAACAGATAGATCAAGAGGCCTCAGCACCAGGCCCCCTGGCGGGAACCTCCCGGCCAGGCTGCTGTGCTGACCTCTCGCTCTCACCTTGGGCAGGTGTTTCATGACGCACATCACGACCGGCTGCAGCGACGGCATCTTCACCAGAGAAAAGCTCTTCTCCAGCAGGTCTTCCAGCTTCTTGTACCTGGGAGACAGGGGGACTGAGAGCGGCGCAGGACCCAGTCGGCTGAAGGCACAGCATCCACAGGCGGGACCCGGGGGGGACAGTAACCGAGGGGACAGTAAGTGCTGCGGGCCGTCCCCTCAGAGGGCGCTGCACTGCCGCCTGCACCCACCTCTCCTCCGCCTTCCCCTCCGCGGCGATGGCCGACACTCGCTCCAGCAGCTTCTCCCGCAGCTCTTCCAACACGGACTGGTGGAACTCCAGGCGCGGCGTCCTGTGCAGGTCCAAGAAGGGCAGGGCCGACTGCAGGGAGGGCAGCAGCACGCCGTTCTCTGTCTGGGGAAGCAGAGGGTGGGCGCGGGGTCGATTCTGCTCACTCGGGGCGACACAGAAAGCACAGGGGCGGCCACGTCTGGCCAGGCCTCCGGACGCGCCGCCGAGGAGACGGAGGCAACGGCGAGGGTGTTCC
>NW_006300164.1:888288-892986 GCF_000327345.1 Myotis davidii | reverse complement strand
GTCCTGTCGCCGCCCTCACAGCGGCCTCGGGACGCGGAGAAAGGATCTCATTAAGCGCAGAGACCTAGACGGAATCAGGAGGGCCCGTGGGAGGAGCTCGCGGGTGGCGTCAACGGGATAGCCGTATGGGCGCGTCAGCTCAGTGTCGCCCCAGCTCTTCCCCAACATCCGCTTCCGGTCCGTCCCACCGGCGCGGGAGCTCGGGCCTCCCGGGGGCCCCCGCTCCCGCTGTGTCGGGGCTCCCGGGCTCCCCTCCGGAACCGGTGGTCTGTCTGCCCCGATCGCTCGATCCCACAGTCACCCCGTTGCCTTGGGTGTCAGGCTGTTGGGAGACGGGTAGCCTTGGCCCGAGCTTTGGGAATAGGGGGCGTCCGTGCTGAACCCCGCGAGCCTTTGTTTCGGCCCCCGGCCGGACTGTGTTGCTAAAAGCGTCCAGCGGTTGCCCCGACTCCCCGGACCCTGCCTCCGCACGGGCTGCTCTGCCTTGGGCCTGCGCCCCCCCAACCTTCCACCCCCCACCCGGGACCAGGCCGCCTAGAATCTGACCTTTGGCCCTCGCTCTAGAGAAGTCTCCGAAAAGTGGGGTCTCAGTTATTTAAGTATTTTAAGGCCGCCCCTCCTCCAGGAACTCAGGTTTGAAAGATGAGGCCACGCTTCAGGGGCATGTTTCACTAAACGGACAGATCTAACCCTAAAGCAATTCAGAATGCAGTGGCCACTGAGGGGAACCTTGGAGATTCCCAAACTTTTTTTTTCTTTAATTGATTCTACAAAGAGGGGGTGGGGGAGAGAAATGTTGGGGTCCAGCCCCAGCAGGTCCAGGGGTTCCCAAAGGTGTGGACGGAGTCGGCGAAGAGGGAATGACAGGGAGACAGCGTTCAGATGTCCAGCATAGCCAACTTCTCTCTTTATTGTCCTGTTACATCTGTATTTATACCAGTTGATTTTAACCCTATCCCTTGGGAAACAACCTTTCTTGGAGATGTGACCTTTGTTAAAACACATAGTTCTAAGAAGGGGAGCAAACATGTTAAGAACAGTATGCCATGTACGCCAGGTCCCTTGAAACATACACTGTGCAGATGTTTCTTCCCTGCAGCGACTGTGTCAAGCAGCAAGGATGGACCAGCCTCCGGCAGAGAAACATCAATTGGCTGCTTCCCCAACTGGGGACGGAACCCACACCTGGACATGTGCCCTGACTGTGAATGGGACCTGTCCAGCACTCAGGACAACCTCCAACCACCTGAGCCACATCGGCCGGAGCCCGACTGACTTTCTTAAAAGCGAAGTGGACAATAAGGGCGCTGAAACTGGCAGTTGAGCTTTTAAAGGGGGCGAGGGGCCTGGAAACAGACCCTCCTCTCCCTGCTCCCTCGACTCCAGCCTCAGGTGCCGTTCTCCGAACTTAAAGTCACCCTTCCGAGGGTCCCCACCGGCCTGCGGTTTCCTACACTCCCTGCACTGGCGCTGAACAGCCAGCCATCACCAGAAACCCCGTGGTGCCCCAGGAGCCTCACAGACTTGCCGAAGGGTCTGACGTGGACATTCCGACCACCAGCCGGGGCTCCTGGTCTGCGTCAGCCAGTTCACTTGCTCGTCTGTGAAGACGTGCTGAGCATCGGAGACGTGTTGTAACCATCCGGAAAGGGATCGAGAAAAACAAGCCTTGTCCGGCTGGCGTGACGGTTGGTTGAGCACCATCCCCTGCCACTTTGACCCCAAGGAAGGGCACGTGCCCAGGTTTAAACACGTTGATGGGAAAATCCGAGAGGCCTGGCTGAGACCCCCGGGAGCAATCCCAGCGGCCTTTCCCGGAGGCTGGGGATCGGAGCTCAGGTCTGACTTGCAGCCGGAGCCCCAGGAACCCGTGCGTGACTGTTATCGTCGACCTCAGCTGTGGGTGTTTTTTTGTTTTTGTTTGTTTGTTAATCCTCACCTGAGGATAATTTTCCATTAAATTTTACAGAGTGGAAGGGAGGGGAGGAGAGAGAGAGAAACATCAGTGAGAGAGACACATCAATTGGTTGCTTCCTGCATGTGCCCTGACCAGGGTGGGGGGATGGAGCCTGCAACCAAGGTATGAGCTCTTGACCTGAATTGAACCCAGCACCCTTCAGTCCGAGGTCTGATGCTCTATCCACTAGGGCTGACCTCATGTGGTTTTTAAGAAAATTCTGGCCCTGGCTGGTTTGGCCTAGTAGATAGAGCATCATCAGTGTGTGGACTGAAGGGTCCTGGGTTCAATTTAGGTCAAAGGCACATGCCCAGGGATTGGGCTCGATCCCCAGTAGGGGGCGTGCAGGAAGCAGCTGATCAATGATTCTCTCCCTCTCTGACATCAATAAAAATATATTTAATAAAATAAAAGGCCAGCATGGAGTGGGAAACCATGTCCACTGCAGATTTAATTTGGCAAGCGGCTTGCTCGCATCCAAGGTGAGGCACCTGAAAGAAAAAACTGTTAAAGTTCCTCCTTTCGGTCCAGCCAATGAAGGCCCTATCCAAAACCCTAGTTTCTACCATGATGGCAGAGCCCAGACACTGGAAAGGGACTGCTACGAACGTAAGCGCTTCAGGCACCCGCAGCCCCAGCCAACCTCCTCCTCCCCAGTTCCTGGTGACGGGCTCAAGCACCACAGGCTCTGGCCCGCCCTCTTCACCTGCTCGGAGAAACCACCCTGCAGATGGGAGTCCCCTCCATGGGTGTGAGAGCCCCCCCCTCCCCCCGCAAGAACGAGCGTTACAACAGGGCCCAGCCCTGACTTCCACGCCCTCCGCAGGGACTTCGCCTCTCCTGTTCCGCCTGCTCGCCTGGCCCGCACTCACCCCATGACGCCCTTTCCTGTTCCCGAACCAACTCTGGTTGGTGAGGCGACACCCGTCGATTCTGCTTGGCGGCCGACAGAACGCTGCTGCGGGAGGAAACGGAGCGCAGCCGCCCCACGCTCCCCGTCCCAGGTCCCGCCAGGCGCACGCCGCCCTCGCCCTGCGGGTGCTCTGGTGGGCGTGCCCTCGCCCTGCCGGTGCTCCCAGTGGGCGTGCCACAGACCGGGGCTGGCAGTGGGAGTGGGCACGGGAGGGCTGTCCTCTCGTCACCACGGGCATCGACCCCGAGGTGGTAGGCCCTCTGGCCGAGGCTGAGACCTGCGATGCCAGACGCCCACAGGCCCGGCCAGCACTGCCTGCTCTGCCCGCCTCGCTGGGTTCCCTGTTGCTAAGCAGGCCAGGCCCTGACCCAGCACCTGCAGTCCCTCCCACCCCTTCCGGTGAGCCTCCATCCCCCCAGCCCAGTCCCCACCTCGTCCTCGGCATGTGCCTTGGTCCCCAAGCTTTGCTCTGCGAGGCACCCCTTCCCGCGGACCAGCACGCTCGCGCCCATGCTTGTGCGCCCTTCCCGCTTCCTCCCCAGGAAGCCCTCCTCAGCCCAGCCTTCCTGCCCTCCAGCCTCTGGCTTTGAGCCCTCCTAGGGTTTGCTAGGGGGGCAGCTATGGGTGGGGCCCCCGGTCCCCCCACCCTGGGCCAAGCTCCCAACGCCAGGGCTCCCACAGCTCGCTGTTGCCCCTTGGCCAAGCTGGTCAGGCCCAACAACAACAACTGATTGCCTGGGGGAGCTGGGACTCAACTCGACCCCCAGCTGGTTCACCCCGAGAGGTCCCAGGTGAATGCACTAGGACTCCCTGGGCCCTGGCCTCCCTGCAGAAGGGTTTAGGGGCCCCATGGGAACCGCTGCTGCCGTCCGCCATGGGGCTCCCCTAGGTAGGAGGGCAGGCTGATACCCCGATGGCCAAGCTACTGCAACAGAATAGGCCCTCACCGGGGAGTCTGGTGGCTGTGGCTTGGCCTGCATGGCCCTGGGCGAGTTTGTGGGTCTGTGGGCAGGGGCTGGGGTCAGGGGGGCCAGGCCCTGACCAGGTGGTCCTCTGGGCCCTCCTAGTGGCTGTGCAGCTGACCTCGCCTCAAGATGGCAGTTCAGGGAGTCTGGCCCCCAGCTCTGCCAGTTTCTCAGCTCAGCAAGCAGCCTGGCTCTTGGCTAGACTGGTAGCCTGTGGGGCTCCCCGAGTGGAGTGGGGGGTCCTGCTGTCCCCAGAGGGACCCCTCCCATACTGTCTCAGGCCAGGAAGTCTCAGGCTGTTCCCCACCCGTCCTGGAGAGGAGAGCAGGTAAGGGGAGCAGCGGGAGCCCCTGCCAGGGAGACAGCTTCAGGGCAGCTCACCATGAGTGACCGCAGCCAGCGCACGACAGCTCAGCTCAGAAGCACCAACACCATCTCTATGTAGCTTGGTGGGCAGGTGGGGGCTGTGGCCTCCTTGTCCACAGCCCACAGAAGGGTTAGCCGGCCGGGAAGGTGGGTCAGAGGTGCCCAGAGGGTTAGAAGCCCAGGCTGGGGGCCCGGCTTCAGAGGGAGGCGGGTCCGGGTGATACCTGGCCGGCCGCTGTGTCCAGTGGGCGCTACAGCGTGCAGAAGGGGCCTGTTTCATGGCGCTTGGGCCTTCGCACGCCCTGGATGACCACTCCGGGCGCCGAGGGGAAGCTCGCGTTATAGCCATCCTCCACGTGGTAAGCGGCGGGGCCGGGGCTGCGGGCTGCAAAGGGCGAAGGCAGGAGCCCATGCGGCTACGCGCCGGCCGCTGCCCAGGTTCCCCGCCCCCCGCTCCCCTCCGGGGTCTCCTTACTGGAGTTAACCCAGGAGGCAAA
>NW_006300164.1:881157-886676 GCF_000327345.1 Myotis davidii | reverse complement strand
CACCCTGTTGCCGGGAATTCCAGGTCCATCCCTGGAGGGGCTGTGGCCATAGGATCCCTCCACTGACCTGCCAGGTGGGTCAGCCTAGGGCACCTTGGCAAGGAGGATCCCTGGCCTGCCTGGCTTAGTCTCCTCCCCCTCCTTCCGCCCCCCTTCCTTGTCCCAACCCTTCTCTTTGCTGGACTCTGGGGGTCCACTCTAGCAGGGGTTCTGGGTGGACTGACTCTGGCCGTAGAGAGGACAGGGCGTGGGTGCCATGCAATGCCCAGCTGCACAGGGCCCGCTGGGAGGAAGCATCAGGGAGGCGTGGGAGGTCAGGGAGCTCCCTGGAGAGGAGGATCCCCCCTGGAGATCCAGGCCTCAGAAAGGCGAGGCAAGGCCCCTGGGTCTGAGGGGCCTGTGCTGACCCCAGAGGCAGTCTGGCCTTGGTTGCCTGGGCTGAGGTGTGGAAGCCTGCATCTGCCTGGGGGCATGGAGCCAGAAAGTGCACAGATGGGGGGGCTGCCCAGGCCGAGGTGCAAACGAATAATGGCCCCGACTGAGTGTGCACCCATCTGGGCACCACGCCCTCCAAGTGCCCTCGCAAGCTGACCCGCTGGCCAGCCCCAGCCCTGGCCGCCTTGGTCTCACCCACCGGCAGGACCTGGTCAAGCACATCTCCTCCCCTGGGCCCTGCCCAGCCTGACTGTCCTCCTGTCCAGACTCCTCCTGTCCAGCGGGCCCTGCCTGGCGTGGGAGGCATCCGGATGGAGACTCGCTGGGGAGACGGGATTCATCCGGCGAGCGCTCAGCCGGGGCTCTGGGCCCTTCGGGTGCACAAAGTTCCCTGAGGGCAGAGGCCACGGGTGTTTGTGAGCAGAGCCCTGGCGTGGACACTGGGCGGGCTCCCGTTTCTCTCTGGCAAACACTGCCGTGGGGGGCGACATCGCGCGCGTCTTGGGCTAAAGGCCTCTCATTCCTTAGGAGACGTTCCTACGAGTGGAGGCAAGGGGCCCCGGTGTGTTCCCAAACTGCTTTCCGGACGGCACCCACCCGAGGAGTGCCAGAAACAGCCGTTGTCAGCATTGATCTGATTCAGTTCCACCTCCCGTCTATACGTTTATGGACCCCCCACCCCCCACCAAGACCTCACATTCTGTGTGCATTTTTCTGTTGGGAGGGTACTTTTCCATCGTTCTGTCATGTAAGGCTTTCTATACTGATATCCTATCTGTTTGTAACACTTGTTATAAATTCCCCGCCCCCCCACACTGTTTCTAGTCTGCCTTTTAGTACTGCTTATGCCGGTTTTTGACATGTACTTGAACCTGCTCATCTCTCTGTTATATTGTCTTTGTATCATTAGAAAGTCCTTCCTTACAAAAAGAGTCGGGATTTGTTTAAAATGGAAAACAGTGCCAGCTCCAGGGAAGACGCCCCCTCACCGCGGGACTTATCACCGTGCCCCTGGAGCTTCCGGGCCTCTGGTCTGAGAAGGGGACTTGGGGTGCACGGGGTTCTCTTAGCCCAGCCGTGGGCAAACTACGGCCCGCGGGCAGATCCGGCCCGTTTGAAATGAATAAAACTATTGAAAAAAAAGACCGTACCCTTTTATGTAATGATGTTTACTTTGAGTTTGTATTAGTTCACACAAACACTCCATCCATGCTTTTGTTCCGGCCCTCCGGTCCAGTTTAAGAACCCATGGTGGCCCTCGAGTCAAAAAGTTTGCCCACCCCTGTCTTAGCCTCACTCTGGGGGACCCTGGCCTCCTGAGGGGAACCCTGGCCCCAGGCTCCGGCAGGGCCAACTTGGAACCTGGCTGCAGCGATAGTCCCCGTTCTCTGGACCCTGAGGTCCTCGGCATCACACCTCCCAGCTGCTGCTGTGGGCCTGTGTTCCACCTGTAAGACGGGCCCTCACAGGGCTGAGGACGGGCCTGGCCAGGGGTGCCCAGGGCTGAGGACGGGCCCGGCCAGGGGGTGCCCCGGGCTGAGGACGGGCCCGGCTAGGGCGTGCCCAGCAATGGGGCTTCCTCACAATGGTTGTCAAGCAACAGAGACTCCTCCCAGGGAAGCAGCTGGCCAAGAGGAGGGACCACACAGCAAAGGTGAGTTGAGGCAAGATGACAGCTACTCGGAAACACTACCTCTTCACGCCGGAACCTCACTATGTGCCAGGGTAAGCACTGGACGCCTGTAGGGGGCTGGGGAGCGGCTCAGGCCAGCGGTGAGGGCACCCCAGAGTGGGTCTTCAGGGAGCGGGCAGGGCCCAGGCCTCCCCTCCCTGCTGGCGGTGTGAGTGCCATGGCGGGTGAGCAGCATGTCGCGAGCAGAAAGCTGGGGACAGCCAGCAGGGGGCGGAGGCTGGCGGGAAAATGCCTGCCGCTCACACCATAGTGCTCCACACTCTAAAGACGAGATAAGCACCCACACGCCAGGCTGCCTCAGGGGGCAGCCTCCCTGTAAACCCCGACCACGCCCTCCGCGGAGTGTGCTCACCCACACACCACGCTGTGCTGTGAGCCAAGGAAAAGGGGCCAGGAACCAGACCTACCTTCCCAGTAGTTCTGGGGGCCAAGGTGGGGCAGGAGAGCCTGAGGAGGGAGGGCTCTGAACCCCCCTCCCCCCGCAGCCCTCCAACCCGCTCCGAGATATGCCCACAGCACCTCCCACATGGTTAAGTGTCACTCAGCTCCGCCCTCACTTCCACCAGCAGCCCTCCTGCCTGCCTCCCAAATCCTGGTCCTTTCCTGGACTCTTGGCCTCCTGGGTGGCAAAGTTCTGAGGCAGTTCCCTGCCAGGCCTTCCCGTGGCGCCACCTTGCTGTGTGCAGCAGGCCTCCCGGTGCCTGGGCAGGACCCTGTCGCCAGCCCCGTCCGTGCGTCCAGGCATTCCGTTCCGTTGCCTCTGCCATCTGTCAGCCCCTTGCTGCTGTCCGATGGTGGTGGTGACACGGCAGGTTTGGTGCTTGGCATGTGCTGCCCATTCAGCCTCGACAGCCCCGGAGCCCCCCCCCCCCGTCTCTGTGCCCTCCACCCTGAGGTCCAGGTCGGGTACCTGGCCGGGGACTGGCAGGCTGGCTCCTGCCCTCGCCCACGGGCCCTGCCTCCTCCTTCCTTCTCTCCCCACCCCCAGCTATGCCGGCTTCTACCCGCAGCTGCGCTACCAGGTGGGGAACACCTACGGGCGGACCACGGCGCAGCTGCTTACAGACCCCAGCGTGCAGAAGAGCCCGTGCTCCGTGCTGTCCCCCATCTCCAAGCCCAAGTTCGTCGAGGACTTCAGCAAGCCCCAGCCGCCCTCGATCCCCTGCCGGGACCTGGCCGAGCCCTACATCCCCCACTACACGGGTGAGCCGGGCCCCGCCGCCCACCCTCGGCGACTCCAGCCCCGCTGCTGCTCACGCTGCCCTGTCCACACAGGTCTGAAGCCCCTCAAGAACCTCGAGGTCCTGGGCCAGTTCTCCCCGCAGCTGGCGGAGGCCGAAGGACTTCCGGGCGAGGAGAGCGCCTGCTGGCAGGTCCCACTGCCTCCGGGCTTCATGCCCTACCCCCCCTACCCCCCGTGCCCCCCGGGCAGGAAGGTGGACTCTGGGGACCTTGGGCACCCGGGCTTGCGGCTGGCATATGGGGAGGAGGCCTGGAGGCCCACCATCCCCCTCCGAGAGGCCCCTGGGCAGCACCAGGTAACGGACACGGGGACCAGCCTCACCCCAAGACTCGGGTGGGAGTGGGGGTGGGGGCCGGGGGTGCTGACCCGCCCCCTCCTGTCCCAGCTGTACCACTGCAGGAGGGATGAGTGCCCCAGCCCGGGCCACCAACAGGTCGAGACGCTCGACGTAGCCAGGTTCCAAAGACTGCCCCAGCTGGACCACCCCAACCTGATTCAACGCAAGGCCATCTCAGGTGGGTGCCGGGCCTGCGCGGGAGGACACCCAAGGCCCGGGGGCCCAGCAGGAGGGTGAGAGCAAGGGCTGCCCACGTTTCCGCGAGGCTGGAAGCGCCCAGAAGCCCATGCCTATCTGGCCCCAACATGGAGGTGCCCATGGGACGGACTTCCCGGGCACTAGGAGCAGTGGGCGGTGGAGGGGACCTGAGGCGGTACTCGACCTCTTCCTCCCCAGGCTACGCCGGCTTCATCCCCCGCTATGCCTGGGTGATGGGGATGAATTACCAAAACGGGGTCACACAGGCCATGGACGAGTTTGACAAAAGCCAGGTACGAGGACAGCAGCCCTGGGCCCACCCCCTGGGACTGGAGGACTGGCTCCCCACCCCCAGCAGGGTCAGGGCAGCCTCCAGACGTGGTGAGGAGGGGATAACACCTCCAAGCATTAACCACTCAAACAATGTCAGCCCCGCCCACTGGGCACTTTGCAGCTGGCTACCTGGTGGGGGCAGCCCGCCGGTCACACCTGCCCTTTCCCCAGTTCATGTCTAGAAACCCCATCTGTGCCCTGGGCAAGAGGCTGCCCCAAACGTATTGGCCCAGCAACACCATCTACAACAGCCAGGGCCTGATACCCTTCTACATGGGGTTCATACCATGTGAGTGCAGGGACCACTGGGGCGGGCAGGTGGTTAGGGCCCCTTCCTCCTGCTGCTCCACAGGCACAGGGCCAGCTGGGTGTCCCTGAGTCCCTGAGGGGGGACGGCCCAGCACCCCTTCCCCAGCGAGGGCCTCTTGTGCAGTCACAGAGAGACCACCTGCCCCAGGTTCCCGGGGCCCAGGGCAGCCGCAGTGCCTCAGCCAGTGCCCCTGGCCCGGTTGAGTGGCTCAGTGGGCGCTCCCCTCGCAGACATGCAGGACCACTACGGGATGACCTTCGGCAACAGCACGCGCCAGGCCTACCGGAAGGAATGCAAGAGGAAGCACCAGGCACTATGAAAATGCTTTAATGGTGTCTGTACAACTCAGATGTCAAGACAGGAAGAGCAGTGCACACAGTGAGACAGGATCATGAGGACAGACTGAGAGTGAATAAAGAGTTCTCACGCTTCCGGTAGCAGGTGCTCTAGGCCACCTCCTCCTCGGCCTCCTCTTCAAACTCGCCCTCCTCCTCGGCCGTGGCGTCCTGGTACTGCTGGTACTCGGACACCAGGTCGTTCATGTTGCTCTCGGCCTCGGTGAACTCCATCTCGTCCATGCCCTCGCCCGTGTACCAGTGCAGGAAGGCCTTGCGCCGGAACATGGCCGTGAACTGCTCGGAGATGCGCTTGAACAGCTCCTGGATGGCTGTGCTGTTGCCGATGAAGGTGGCTGACATCTTCAGCCCCCGGGGCGGGATGTCGCACACGGCCGTCTTCACGTTGTTGGGGATCCACTCCACGAAGTAGCTGCTGTTCTTGTTCTGCACGTTAAGCATCTGCTCGTCCACCTCCTTCATGGACATGCGGCCCCGGAACACGGCAGCCACGGTCAGGTAGCGGCCGTGGCGCGGGTCGCAGGCGGCCATCATGTTTTTGGCGTCGAACATCTGCTGGGTGAGCTCGGGCACCGTGAGGGCCCGGTACTGCTGGCTACCCCGGGCGGTGAGGG
>NW_006300164.1:879501-880885 GCF_000327345.1 Myotis davidii | reverse complement strand
GGCCCCGTGCCCCCGCCCAGCGAGTGGGTCAGCTGGAAGCCCTGCAGGCAGTCGCAGTTCTCGCACTCCTTCCGCACCACGTCCAGGACGGAGTCCACCAGCTCGGCGCCCTCCGTGTAGTGCCCCTTGGCCCAGTTGTTGCCGGCGCCACTCTGACCTGCGAGAGAGGGCAGCAGGTCACTCTGTGGCCAGGCAGGTGTCACCCGTAACCCCTGGGCCAAACATCCTGGTGCGAGGTGACACAGCTCGCCCTACAGGTAAAGCAGGTGGACCCCAACTAAGGAAACCGCCTGCCTCGTTAAAAATTAACTCCGGGGTTGAACCGAGACACTTAACAATAAGCCGGCCCCTCCCACTCGGCCCTGCCAATTCCCAAGGACAGATGAGCCGCCACCGCGCTCTCTGCGGGGAGATTACATCGCCGCTCGCCCCGCCCGGACAGCTGGGCCTCCCTCCCAAAGCGGCTTTGGGCGGCGGATTGAGTGACACGCATGCTGCTGGGGAGGCGATCAGGAGTGAAATGAAACACTGGGCCTGGGTTAAGCAGACACAGGGCTCTCTGAGCTGGGAGTCCTGAGGGTGGGGAACCTTTGATCACCCTGAAAGGCAGGTTCACAAAGACTGAACAGCTAGGTCTCCAGGTCCGTGTATCCTGCTTAGTTCAAGTGGGAATTGCTGCACTTAAAGGTTGGGGTGACCTTACATACCCCTCCTTGGGCAGGCCTGAGCCAAACGGCTCATGTAAGCAAATGGATTCTAACCTAACGGGTGTGTGTGCATGTGCGTGTATGCTTGTGCGTGTGTGTAAGAATAAATTAGGGTTCATCAAGATTTTGGTTGAAAAGAGACTTCACAGAGGGGTGGGTGTGAGAGGGTGGAGGATGGCACGTCTGAGTTTACTTTGGTCTTGGTTTGGGCTCCGAGAGCCAGGGATACAGAGATCCTTGCATTCCTAGACGCCCAGGAAATATCCGGCCTAAGAAACGTCGCCAGCAGGCCTGTGTCGCACTGGCCGGCCTGCAGGTGCACGATCTCCCTCATGGTGGCGGCGGCGCGGATGGAAATACAGAAGCAGGAGCCGAGCAGCGGGCGCGCAGAATGCTACAACCGACGCTCCGCCGCCGTTTATATACCCGTAGCGCCCGCCTCCTCCAGCTTCCTATTGGGCTGCCAGAACGAGGCTGGCCAGCGGCCTCGTTTGATTGACTGCAGCCCCGTCAATCGAGCCGCCTAACGCCCGCCTCCTCAACTCCGCTCGCTGTTTATTGGCCAGGCGAGGCCCCTGCTCTCGCTAGTGCAGGACCCCCCCCATCGCGCTGCGGCGCTCAGCTCATTGGGTGTTTCAAATGATTGATTTTTCCTCCCATTGGCTGGCCCCGGAGAG
>NW_006300164.1:876443-879003 GCF_000327345.1 Myotis davidii | reverse complement strand
CCGGACCTCCCCCTCCCCGGGCTTGTTGCCCGCCCTGCGGGTGAGGCCCCGCCCAAGGGGGGAGCCAGCGGCGATCTCCTGTAAGCAGGAAGCCCCCAGGACGCTGCGGTGCTGACTCGGATCAAACGCATCCAGGCCGCAGTTGGGCTTCAGCTCGGGGCCCAGAAAAGCAGCAAAACCAGAACCAGCTGCATTGACTAATGACCCCCTGGCCGCACCAGTCGATGGAGGACGCACCTAGAGCCATGCATCTCCTGCAGGACCCACCGGGCCCCGGAGAATCCCCAGCCTTAGAACAAGCCCCTTACCGAGGGCTCCGCCTGCCCTCAACCTGCTCCCCGCCCCCCCTTCACCCTCCTCCCTCCTGGGCGCCGGGGCCCTTTGGCCTCCGTAACCCCGCTTCCTGAGCCCATTTCCTCCGCGGCTCTGTGACTTTGCAAATAAACTTTCTCCTGGAGGTTGAGTCTGGCATCCGAATTCTTTCTTAACCAGAACTCGAGTACGGAGGTTGCTGAGTCAAGGTCTGACCCGACTCCAATCACCGGCGACATTCTGGTGCCATTTTGACACCCACACAACCAACGTTTGGGGGCCCCGCCGACAAGTGCCTTTACTTTATCCGCTTATGTTGGGGGAAGGGGGAGGAGCAAAACTTAGGAAGGAAAAATGTTGAACACGTGGTTGCACCTTCACTGTGTCGCCTTGACAGCCGTAGGCTTGTCATACTTAACATTTACAGAAGAAAAAAGACAGGTAACACCTTAGATGGGCCCTGCACGATTTTCCTGGGGGTGGCCACCAGGCCTCTCTGGATTTTGGGTTTGTTTTTGTTTTTTCATATCTTTATTGATTTCAGAGAGGAAGGGAGAGGAGAGAGGGAAACAATGATGACAGAATCATTGATCAGCTGCCTTCTGCATTCCTACTGAGGATCGAGCCCACAACCCAGGCATGTGCCCTTGACCGGGATCCGAACCTGGGACCCTTCAGTCTGCAGGCTGATGCTCTATCCACTGAGCCAAACAAGCTAGGGCTGTTTTGTTTTTGTTTTTTTAAAATATATTTTTGTTAATTACAGAAAAGAAGGGGGAGAGAGGAACATCACTGGTGAATAATGGATCTTCTGCCTCCTTCGTGCCCCCCACTGAGGATCCAGCCCACAACCCAGGCCTGTGCCTCGACCAATAATCGAACCCCGACCTCCTGGTTCATAGGTGGATGCTCAACCACTGCGCCACACCAGCCGGACTGTTTTTTGTTAGTTTGGTTTTTTTCTCAACTTCTTACCCTCCTTGATACCCCAGCGCGAGGGTGTTGGGGGCAGTGCCTTGCCACTCCTCTCGCTGGTGGGCATGAGCTCTTGGCCTGCACTGCACACAGCAGGCAGGAAGTCGTGGCGCGCTTCGGGAGCACAGCGTTCCCTGCAGCAGCTTCCTCTGTGGGTGGCCGTTGGGACAGGCGGCCCATGGGGCATCACCCTGCGTGTCCCCGGCGGGGAGTCTGCAGCTGGCTCCTCAGCCCTGCAGGCACCAGGCCCAGAGAAGCAGCTAAACCAGACCAGTGATGGCCTAGCCCAGCGGTTCTCAACCTGTGGGACGCAGCCCCTTTGGCGGTCGAACGACCCTTTCACAGGGGTCGCCTAAGACCATCCTGCAGATCTGATATTTACATGACAATTCATAGCAGTAGCAACATGGCAGTTACGAGGTAGCAACGAAAATAATTTTATGGTTGGGGGTCACAACATGAGGACCTGTATTTAAAGGGCCAGAAGGTTGAGAACCACTGCCCTAGCCGATGCCAACCAGTGTCACTGACTAATGACCCCCCGGCCGCATCCATCAGTAGAGACCAGGACCCTGGGCGGACACACCTGGGAAGCTGATGACTATTCTAGTGGGGTTCACCCCTGTCCAAGGGCAGTCAGGCCACGGGGGCCTCAGACCAGGCCTGTCCTCACAAACAGGCCAGGAAGGTGGGCCAGGCTTCTGTTGACCACAAGCCACGGCATGTGAGGTGTGCAGGGTCACTGCCTGGACCCTGGGTCCTCCCGGTGCCCTGCCCAGTAGCCAGCTTACCTCCCAGCAGCGTGGCCGGGCCTGGCTGTGCAGCAGGGAGGCCACTGAGAAAGGGAGGCATTCAGATCTCCCCCCTCCCCGCCCTCACTGGGCAAAGCCCTCTCCAAGCTGCGTGGCCTGAGACCCCAATGGGAAAGGCTCCCTCTGGCCAGTGCCCATAGGGCTGGCAGCTCAGTATGGCACCCCCACTTTAGGGGAACAAAGGAGTGGTGTGTCGCACGCCCAGGAGTGAGCCCCAAGCTCTTCATGGCACCAGGTGGTTGGCCTTGCCCCTCCCATTGCCCCGTCGAGGGAGAGGGACCCTCCCTGTGGTCCTGGGGCCTGAGCCTGAGGACTCTGGCTGCTGTGGTGGCCGGGCTGGTGGGCCCTCCAGGTCCCTCCCTCGGCCAAGGGTGTTCCTGTCACCGTGCGGAGCCTCGAGCTGGTGGGGGCCTGTGGCCAGGGGGGAGGCCAGGCGCGGGGGGCCCGGCGGCCGGGGGGGC
>NW_006300164.1:875015-876266 GCF_000327345.1 Myotis davidii | reverse complement strand
CGTGGGAGTGCGGGGCGCCCGGCCCCCGGCAGCCAGCAGCTGTGGAGACATCCACAGGGGTGGCTTTGTCTGCTGGTGGCCATGGTCCCAGTGGGAGGGTGTGTTACCTCTTGGCGGGGCAGCAGGCAGACAGTCATTTGTGGCCTCAAAGGACCTGGCGGTCAGCCTTTGTGGGTGGCCTCACCTGCCCCGGAAGGAGAGGGGCACAGGGCACTGTCTTCCCCCTCGCTGCCTCCCCATCGCCCCGGGGAGCTGGCCAGGCCTGCCTCTCCCCGGGGGACTTCCATCAGAGGGACCGTGAGGCTAAGGAGTGTCCTGGGGCCACAGAAGTGGGGGGAAGCCAAACTGGGGTGCACAAGCCTGCTCCAGGGGTCCTGCTCCCACTAGGCCCCCCATGGCTTCCAGAATAGAGGCCACTCCCCTTGGTGGGGTGCACCCAAGCTCAGGAAGCCGAGGAGCTTGTTGGGGGAGGGGGCTAGGGCTCCATGGAAGGGGGTGAGGGACAGAGAACTTGGGGGACATGGGGGGGGCGGTGCTGAGGGAGCCTGAGGGCCAGAAAAAGGACTGGGCCTTAAGTAACAATGGCTGGCCCTGGCCGGGAGCTCAGCTGGTTAGAGCGTGGTCCTCATACACCAAGGTTTGGGGTTTGATCCCTGGTCAGGGCACACACAAGAGTAACCAACGAGCCCTGGCTGGTGTGGCTCAGTGGATAGAGCATCAGACTGCGGACTGAAGGGTCCCAGGTTCGATTCCGGCCAAGGGCACAGGCCCGGGTTGCCAGCTCGGTCCCAATAGGGGGTGTGCAGGAGGCAGCCAATCAATGATTCTTTCTCATCACTGATGTTTCTATCTCTCCCTCTCCCTTCCATTCTGGAATCAATATTTTATATATATAAAGAAGTAACCAATGAGTGCATCAGTTAGTGGAACAACAAATCGATGTTTCCCTCTCCCCGTCCCCCCTCAAATCAATAAATTAAAAAAGTCGGTGACAATAAAGTAACAATGGGCCTGGGCCATCGGCCTCCCCCATCTTCCTGACCACGCCCACCCCCCCAGCCCCAGCAGTACCCCTGGGCCAGGAGCAGGGGACCGGCCCCAGCAGCTGACTCTGACCCAGCTCTCCCCGCTCTGTGCACGGGCTGGGGGCGAGGGCGAGGGCCGGACTTTGCGAAGCTTCCTTTCCGCTGGCGGCTGGGGGTCAGGCTGGAGGGGCAGGAGGCCCAGGCGCCTCCCCGGTGTCTGGTGACA
>NW_006300164.1:872833-874126 GCF_000327345.1 Myotis davidii | reverse complement strand
CCACCGCCACCCAGCGGTAGCGCGCCGTCAGGTCCCCGAAGTGCTTGGCCAGCGGGATGGGCAGGCGCAGGACGGGCACCACGTACCACAGCAGAATGCCAGCCACGTTGAAGAAGAAGTGGATGAAGGCCACCTGGGGGCGGGGTGCAGGCAGGGACGTGACTCGGGTCCCCTGGCCCCCCAGGCTGCCTGCTCCCCCAATTGGTGCTGAGTCTGAAGTCAGCCTGGGGTCCTGCTCCTGGCCTGAGACGGGCCACCTGGGAGGGCAGGGTCCAGCCAGGTGTGGGCATGCGCCTCCTGCACTGCCCCCGCTTTTGGGGGGGCACCTGCATGGCTCCCACGCCCTTCCCCACGCCTGGTGCCCAGTGACCCTCATCCCTCGGTGGCTTGGCCACCAGCCCTGGGCTCTGGCCGGGCTGCTGTGAGGGGAGGTGCAGGGCCCCGCATGCAGGTCACCCCCCGCCCGCCACCCCCCACCCAGGGGCTGCTGGACTGAGGAGCCGAGCTGGTGGGCACCGTCTGGAGGGATCCCTGGAGGGAGGCGGAGCAGGGCCGGCACTGGCGGGTCCGAGTGGACAGGTGGGAACAGGACATTTGGAGCTGCCTGTCTGGGCCCCCAGGTGGGGGCAGAGAGGAGGGACACTCGGCTGGAGCAGTGGACCCTGAGAGTAAGCAGGACTGGATGGGATGGGGTACAGGCAGGGCTGGGGCCAGGGGGTGCTTCCTGGAGGCCTGCCATGCCCAGCACAGGGGGGCCGCCTCTCGGGGGCACAGCATGTCGTCCGGGGACCTGTTGGGTGTAGGTGATGGGGGCACATCTGGAGGTGGTGGAATAGGGGGCTCCAGCCACTCAGGGCCAGGAGGCCTGGAAGGAAGAGCCCGGGCACAGGGTGGGGAGGTGGGGGGACAGAGAGAAAGGTGCAGAGGACACCCCAGCACTGCACCAGGGAGCAGGGGAGGAGAAGCGGGACTGGGGGCCCCCGAGATGCCCACCGGGTCCCTGGGGGCCAAGGGGATGGGCAGCTGGTCAGCAGCTTTTTCTGACTGAATCTTCTTTCACCCGGTGTTCTCCGTGGCCCTGCCCCCTTGCATAGGACCAAACCCACTCATGCTTTTGTTCTCGAAGTGCCCTCCTCTTTAGAGAAGGACAAGTCCCTCCGTCGGGGCATTTCTCTGCTCCCCGAGGCTCCCTGCCAGCTACACCTGTCACCAAGCCAGGAGCTTGTCCCTCTCACCTGCCCTCAGCTCAGCCTCCCTCCGTCTCCCGGCTGCAGAAGGAAGAACAATGAGGCA
>NW_006300164.1:868449-872227 GCF_000327345.1 Myotis davidii | reverse complement strand
GGGGCGGTGGCCCTCGCGGGGCGGGGGGGGCTGGGGCGGGGCCAGGCCTCACAGGGCAGCTGCTCCCAGGTGGGTGAGCCATTCGTCTCAGGGCAGGGGCCTGAGGTCGCCGTCCTGCAGTCACTGCTGTTTCCTGGGATCTGGGGGCACAGGCTGTTGGTGGCGTTGTGCGTGGCGCTGTTGGCAATCGCGTCAGCGTCCAGCTGCAGACAGAGGGGTCGCGACCCTGAGCTGGACTGTCAGGAACTTGCCGGGAGCTCACACCGTGGCAGGGCCCAGAGCCCCCTCCTCTGTCCCCTCCGCCCAGGCCGGGGCCCACGGGGCCTCCAAGCGCAGCCCGTCCACACCTGCACGATGAGGTGGGTGAGCGGCTGCGTCAGCACCTTGAGGATGTCGGGCGCCTGCGTCCCGGGCTGCAGGCTGATGGCCCGCAGGGCCAGCTCGCTGAGCCTCTCCAGCGGGGCTGCGGCGGTCTCCAGCGGCAGCAGGATCAGCACCGTGAGCCAGTTGAAGATGCCGTGCACCGCGGAGCCCCCGAAGGCCCTGCGCGAGAGGGGGGGGGGGGTCAGCTCCGGCCGGCTCCAGGGCAGCCCCGGCCCCGCCCTCCCGGCCACTCGCCTCCGGAACTGATCCCGGTCCCCCGACTGCGCCATGGAGACCAGGGAGCTGGTGATGGATGTGCCCACGTTGACGCCCATGATGATGGGCACGGATTCCCGGACGTGCAGCACTGTGGGGGGGGGGGCATGTCAGCCTTCCATGCCCCCCCCGACCCCCACCCAGGGCAGGAGGGCACTCACGGTTGGAGGCCACCATGCTGACCACGATGGAGGAGGACGTGCTCGAGCTCTGGACCAGCACCGTGACCAGCACCCCGATGACCAGCCCGGCCACGGGGTTGGACAGCACCACGTTGTCCTTGAAGATGTCCCCGGCCACCTTGCCTGTGCCCGGGAGAGAGGGGCGCTGAGGCCCAGGCCTGGCTGCTGCCCCCCCGCCCCCGGCCGCCCCTGCGGCCACTCACTGCCCAGCAGCTGGAAGGCAGAGCTGAGGATGTCCAGGGAGCAAAGGAAGAGTTCCGGACACAGGGAGGGTTCCACAGCCAGCCCCGTCCGCCCTGCCTGCCAGCCCACCTCCTCCCCTCCACCTCCCCCCACGGGGCAGGGCTGGGCAGCCCACCCCCTCTCTGCTCCGTTGCAGAATGGCCCAGCAGACAGCCCCGGGGCCTCCCCACAGCCTACCTGCCAGCAAGGGGGGGAAGAGGGTCCCTCACTGGCAGGAAGGCAGCCGAGTGCAGGGACGAAGGTCCCTGGGGTGCTGGTCTGCGGGTGGGTTTCCTGTTGGGCAAACCCCCTCCCTGCTCAGACCCTGGGTGCACAGCCCCACGTGGCCGGTTCCCGGGCACCTCCTGACCTACCTTTCCAGGACTGGCCCGTGTCCTTCAGCTGGGGCAGGACCCAGGGGTCCGCGGGCCCCTCCTCCATGGCGGGGGCAGGGCTGGAGGTCCCTGCAGGGGCAGGGCCAGGGGCAGGTCGAGCCAGGGACTGAGCTGTGTCCTGTTCACCCCCAGGTGGGGGCGGGTGGGGGTGGGGGAAGGCCATGCACAGGGGCCTGGGGTGAGGGACAGAGGCAGGAAGTGGGAGGGAAGAGGGCCCTGACCAGGGTCATCCTGAGCCCCTCCCGCCTCCCCAGACCCGTGGCCCAGGGCTGGGCCCGGATACCTGCGTTTCCTAGACTCTGGTCCACCAGCCCAACCGTGTCCAGAGTCGGGGGGCTGACCTGGCCACCGGGGAGAGAGCGCCGCATGGATTCCGGGCAGGGACAGACCCAGGCCCAAGCCCGGATCTGCGGGGGGAAGGCAGGTCAGACCCCCTCTTCCCTCTGCGGCCCCCACCCCCAGGCCCCTGGGTCCTGCTGGCCTGGGTGACCGCCCCGTGCCCGCCCACCCCGATGGCTATAGTGACCTCAGGCGGCTGTCAGGAAGCCCAGTTCAGTTCCGGGCAAAGTTGAGCCCGGCGGCCGGCTCCCTCGCTGTCCGCCTGGCAGCAGGCCTGGTGGGTGGCCCAGGGCAGAGGGTGCTGAGGCTCGGCCGGAAGTGGCTGGGAGCCTGGAACCCGGGACCTCTTCTGGCAGCTGTCACCGAGGCCATGGCGATGACTTAGACTTTGGCATCTGATACCAAACGGTGCCGTCTCCTCTTGATAAGGGCCCCACCCCCGAGGAGGGGGCAGGGCAGGGAGCGTTGGTGCCCGCTCACCCTGGGCTCCCCCTCAGCCCGCGGGGTCTGAGGCCCCCACTCAGGTCTCCGCCTCAACTCCCCCTTCCCCAGGCCCAGTCCTGGGGGCTCGGTCACCCTCCCTCCTGCTGGCACACAGGCCGGTCCCTGTCCTGGAGGTCCCCCAGCCCTGGCTCCCGTGTTCCCCGCGCCCCTCCTGTCCTCGAGGCTCCTACCTGTGTGGGTAGTGAGGGGCACCTGTGGGGAGGAGACACAGGCGGGCTCAGCCGCAGGTCAAAGATCCACTGGGCACCCACATGACCTGCCGTGGGCTGAGCCGCATTAATGTTTACCCAGGAGCAAGGCCCCCGGGGGTACCCCGCGGAGCCCAGGCACCTGCCTGGTCCGGGCCCCACTGTCCCCCGGGCAGGTGCTCCCGGCCCCGAGCCAGGCCCAGGGCATCGTGTGGCCGGACTGGCCCTTCGTGCTGGCCCTCCACAAGCCGGTGCCCGGGTGACACTGTGACAGGGACACTGCCCGCCCGGGACGGAGCGGTGTGCTGGGCGCTGGCTGGGGGACCCGGGGGCCCGGGGAGGTCTGCCTGCGCCCTCAGACCTTATCTGGGTCGGCTTGTCCCTGCCCGGCAGATGGTGGGAGGGAAGCCCTTTGTACTAGTCGGGCGGGGAAGGCCGGCCTGGGGTCATCGGTTCAGACCTGGCTCGGGCCGGGCTGGGCAGAGCTCTCTGCAGGCTGGGTCCGGAGTGGCCAGCAACGGTTAGGGTGTCAGCTCCCCAACTGCAAGTGGAGGGAGGCGGGAGAGCACCCCCAAGGCCATGCTCTGGCCCGACTCTCCACCCAGCCCCGCGTGGACCCCGAGGCCTGGTCCAACCCGCTCCCCACAGCTGAGCCCTGACAGGCCCCTTTGCTTGTGGGGTGCCTCCTCTTGGGGTCACTCCCCTTCAGCTCCCTCAAGCCGGGTCTCCCCTGGGGCCTGCTGCCCCGCACCCTGCCCTGCCCACCAATCCCCGAGCTGGGGGACTTTGCCCAGGAGCGGAGCCGGTTTCTGAGTCTTCTCAGCAGATTCCCGTGTCCCGCCCCTGCCTGCCACCCAGCACCCGGGCGCCTGGCGTCTCTCCCAGGGGCTCCGAGTGCAGCTCCTCCCCCGGGCGGGGGTGTGGGAATGTGGTAGCCCAGCCTGGGGGTGTCTGGGCCCATAGCCACCAGCAGCTGCTGTGGCCCCTCCACCGGGTCTGTGTGTGGCCACTGGGGGGCAGAAGGCAGCTGAGGGCCAGGCCAGGCCCGGGGTGGGCGTGGGCCTGCTGAGCTGTGTGACCTCGGGCAGGTGCCCGCCCTCTCTGGCCCTCTCCTCCGACACTGTCCCAGCAGGGATGCCCCTCACGGAACAGACATGGACGGGGGGTTCAAGGAGCTTGTTGAGTGAAAACTCCACAGACTTCCTCGTGGGCCAGGGACGCAGGGGGCAGCCCTCCCTCCACGCCCGCTGGGACCTCCGGGAGGGGTCAGGGCGAGAGGCGCGCTCAGCAGGGCCGGGCATGGGGGCCC
>NW_006300164.1:866536-867360 GCF_000327345.1 Myotis davidii | reverse complement strand
CCCAGCTCCACGAACCCCCAGCCCAGGCCTGGCTTTGCTGCTCCTCCAGGCCCATCTTCCCACCTGCTCCACCCAGACCCCCTCCCTGCCCCTCCTCACACGCTCCCTCTCACACTCCCCTCCCAGCTAGAGCAGCTTCCTTGTCTTAACCTGATGGGGCTGTTCATCTCCGTTCAAGCATCGCCTCCTCCAGGAAGCCTGCCCGGACCCCACTGGCCCAGAGCCCTGGGGGCCCTGCTCCGCCCAGTTCAATCACAGTGCGTGCGAGGGTGCGTGTCCATGGGGCCAGCGTGTTCATGCCGGCCCAACCCTGGGGTGGTGCCCCGTCCCGAAAGGCCCCAAGGAGGTCCCCACACAGACACATGGACACCCCCAGAGGCAGCCCTGGACAGTCCCATCAGGGCCGCCGCCGCCGCCGGGGCCCCCTAGGGACTGGGACACAGACACGGCTGAAGGGGGTGAGTAGAGAAAGGCTGAGACGGGTCAGGACCCCCAAGACCCCCTCCTCCTGGATGGGAGGAAGCCAGAGGCCATGTGCAGCCTCTTGCACTGACCCGACAGGTTTCTGGGGCGCCTGGGTGGGGGCCGGCTGTGGGGCAGGGGCCAGGAGCCTGGCACCCCGCGTTCCCGCACAGTCAGGCCAGTGACATGTCTGTCCACACCCATGAGGCCAGTCACCATGGGTCAGGCCGGCACAGGACCTGTCTGTCCTGCGGGGCCAGCTCGACTTCCTCCCTCAGCTCTCCGCCCAGCCCCGGAAACATCGGGGTGCTGGGTGCCGGCCTCCGCTGACTCCTCGCCCCGGCATCCTGGCCTCACCCCGC
>NW_006300164.1:866034-866503 GCF_000327345.1 Myotis davidii | reverse complement strand
AATGGGATGTTTGGTGGGAAGAAGAATGCCCGCGGAGGGAGGACCGTGACTCACAGTGGCGAGCAGGGCTCCCACTCCCAGAACCTGCCAGCACCAGTCCCACCCCCTCCTTCCCACCAGCCGGGTCCTCCTCCTGGGGCCTTTCTGGGGGCTGTGTTCCCCAGATTGCATGCACGGCCTCCTGTCGGACCCACAGACTGAGGCGTGTCCTCGCTTGAACCCAGGCCTGGCCAGGGCCGGGGACAGACTCCGGCCCCTGCTGCCCAGCCTCAGGACAGACCCGCGACCTGCAGTGGGGGTCCGAGCATCGGCCTGGCTTCCCTGCCCCAGGCTGTGTGCCCCCAGCCGGGGTCCCCTCCCCGAAAGGAATCGCCCGAAGAAAGCGCATCTGCTTTATTACCCGGCGCGGGCCTGAGGGCGGGGTTGTCGGGGTACCCGGCTGCCACACGCCAGCGCCCAGGGCCCCCTT
>NW_006300164.1:864140-865831 GCF_000327345.1 Myotis davidii | reverse complement strand
GCAGCAGGAGCAGCAGGGGCAGCAGCAGCAGTGGTGGGCGATGTCGTCGCCGCGCCCGATGGGCGGCAGGCCAGTGTAGGTCAGTCCCGCCGGGCGCCCGCTGCAGTAGGGGTTGCCAGGCTGCTGCCAGGACAGCTGGCCCTGGACAGGGGCGGCCCCCTTGGCGCCCTTGGCCCCCTTGGCGCCCTTGGCCCCCTCGGCGCCCTTGGCCCCCTCGATGGGCTGCAGGAGGCGGCCGGGCTCCAGGGCGCAGGCACCCCCAGACAGAGGCTGCAGCTCTGAGGAGCAGGGGGCTGCCCCCAGCTGCTGCTCCAGGTCCGGCCGCAGGTGAGCCCGGGGGATGGTGATGTGGGTGTAGGGGTTCTTGACTGCCATCTCGTGGGGGTCCATGGCCCGGCCTGGCAGGGTGGGCAGAGCAGACTGTTGGCTCGGTGGAGGGACAGTCCCCACCCAGGGAAAGCCAGGCTGTGGAGATGCCCGGGTGCCAGGCCTGCGTGTCCGTGTGTGTGTGCCTGGGCTTCAGCAAGCGTGAGGGCCCGTCTCCAGCCGCCCCCAAGTGGCAGTCCCTTGGGGGAGCTGGGAAAGGGTGGGGGGGGGTCTGGAGACACGGCAGAGCTGGCCCTACCGGGGTGCCCCAGAGCAGGGAGGGCCCAGGACCCACCTGGAGTGGCAACCGCAGTCTGTCCTCTGGTCCTCCCAGTGCCTGTGAGCTGAGCGACTGGCGGCTCCCTTTTCCCTCCTGGGGAGGGGCGGGGCCATGGGCGGGCCTCAAAAATGGGGTTCCCGAGTTCCCAGGAGGCTGGAGCTCCTCCGACATAGCGGGCACCCACCCTTCCTTCTCGGGGGCGGTGGCCACGGCCCGGCTCTGAGGGGCACGGCCAGCCGGTGACTCAGCCCTGACACATGCCAGGCACGTGCTGGGCCCAGGAAGGCCAGGAGGGGAGCGGGGTCATCCTCAGGCCCCGGGGGCAGGTGGCCATCACTCGCCCTCAGAGCCCCCTGCCTTTCGGTGCAGCACAGCCTCTGCCCCTGGCGAGTCCAGAGCTGGTGGGGGCATGGGCTCCGGAGGGCAGGGGTGGGGAGCGTCCGGCCCGTGGGCCATGGGCCGTGGGCACCCGCGAGGCCACTCGGTCTGGCCCTGCCGCGCCTTAGGGGCAGTTAATGACATGTCTGAGCGGACAGAGCGGCGAGTTCCTCAGATGATCTGTGTGGCCGCGCATGACGTCATAAATACCAAATGGCTCCTCGGGAGAAGGCGCCGCCCCGACTCAGAGGCTTGCCTTTTATTTTAACTGATAAAAAAATTGATTTTCACACTTTTGCTGATAAAACTTATCTTGCAACTGGCGACACGCGCTTCCTACCCCCAGTGACATTCTAGTTCCCTTCTGAGACTAGGGTCCCTCTGTGGGGAGGGGTCTGGGGCCCCGAGTCCCCCTCCAGCCCCCCCCCCTCCTCCCTCGAACCCTTCCCGCCTCATCTGGAAGGTGGCACTGAGCACATGCCATGCAGAGTGGCTGTGTGGGGGGTGACAACAGAGGGCAACACTGTGAACCCCAGCACGGGCCAGCGCCCTCTGGGGGAACCGGCGCAGTGAGGTGCGGCCCGGACCCGCACCCCCCAGTCCTCGGTGGCCGGGGGAACCCCCAGGAAGGGCGGGATCTGATCAGACGTGGCCCAGGGGCCAGGGT
>NW_006300164.1:862870-863245 GCF_000327345.1 Myotis davidii | reverse complement strand
CCTGGGGGACTTCTCCCAGCTGGCCCTCCCTCACACACTCCTCCGGTACCTGCCTCCCATCCCCCGTCCCCCTCTGGGCCGCGCTGCCCTCAGCCTGCAGCGCTGGGCAGGTGCGGGTGCACCTGGAGCGGGACCCCAGGGCGCTCACCGGGGCCTGAGTGGAGGGACAAGCAGAGACCCTGCCTCGGGGGCGGGGGCCCCAGGCTGAGCAGGAACCAGCTTTCCGGGGACCACCGCTGGGCCCCGCTCCTTCCCCCACGGCCCCGAGGCCTGGGCTGAGAACAGATCTCCCTTCGCCATGGGGGTCCGGGGGGAGGCTTGGCTAGGACTCCGGTCCGCCAGGCGGGGACGCGGCGGGGGGACTGGAGGAGGGGC
>NW_006300164.1:859245-860804 GCF_000327345.1 Myotis davidii | reverse complement strand
AAGCAGCCCTGTTTATTTCTCATTCTCAACTCAAGCTGTCGTGGACAGCACCTTGCACAAAGCACAGACGCAGCGCAGCGGCAGAAGCACTTGGTTGCCGCGTAGGCTGCGTCTACACAGGCTTTGTGCCCGAGCATCAAAAGACAGCTGACAGCCTGGCTGTGTGCGTGTGCGTGTGCGTGTGCGTACGTGTGACCGTCTCACACACCTGTGCAGAGCCAGCTGCCTGCGTGCGCCAGGCAGGGATGTGCGGGCAGGTGTGCAGAACGGGCCCAGCTGGGCGGAGAGGACGCTTAGTGTGCAGTAGCCACTGGCCGTGGGGTGGCCAGGTGGGGGACCGCCTGACCCTCTGAGGTCATGTGGGAAGGGCTCTGAGCCAGGCTGACCGGGGTGGGCATTTCTGGCCAAGACGGTGGAAGGGAACAAGGACCTAGGCCAGTGATGGGAACCTTCTGAGCTCGGCGTGTCAGCATTTTGAAAAACCCTAACTTAACTCTGGTGCCGTGTCACATAGAAATTTTTTGATATTTGCAACCATAGTAAAACAAAGACTTACGTTTTTGATATTTATTTTATTTAAATGCCATTTAACAAAGAAAAATCAACCAAAAAAAAGAGTTCGCATGTCACCTCTGACACGCGTGTCATCGGTTCGCCATCACTGACCTAGGAGCTCCTGTCTGGCCCGGGCACGACCTGGGTTTGGAGGACGCTTGGGCGGAGCAGGGCCGCTGGACGGGACAAGGGCACGGAGGGCGGCACTGGCGGCCGTGGTTCCAGCGGCTGCGGCTGTTTATTGAGAAGCGTTTCCCGGGCATCGCGCTCCAGCACCAGGGCCTGGCTGGGCCTCTGTCCCTTGTCGTTAGGGGAATGTGCCTGACCCGGCCACGCGTGGCGCCCCCTTGGGTCCCGAGCTGGCTGGCAGGGAGGCCCTTTGTGGGCTGAGGGTGCAGACCAGGGGCCTCTCCTCTCGCTGCCCTGACCTTCAGGGAACACACATGGGCTCTTATCTGGGACACGGGCTCCAGCACCAGGGCCTGGCTGGGCCTCTGTCCCTTGTCGTTAGGGGAATGTGCCTGACCCGGCCACGCGTGGCGCCCCCTTGGGTCCCGAGCTGGCTGGCAGGGAGGCCCTTTGTGGGCTGAGGGTGCAGACCAGGGGCCTCTCCTCTCGCTGCCCTGACCTTCAGGGAACACACATGGGCTCTTATCTGGGACACGGGCAGCGCCTGCCAGGGCCACACCCTCTCCAAGGAGCGGACGCACTGCCAGGCCACTGTTCACGTGTGTCCTCAGCCTCTCGCAGACGTGCCGGGTGCCGGGGGGGAGGCCGCAGCATGGTGCCTGTCCCCGAGGGGAGCTTGGGGCCCTGGCCATGATCCTCTCCAGCCCTGTCCTTGGGCCCCATGGGCTACTGTCTGGACAGCAGGTGGTCTGGAGTCGGGGGCTGCACAGAGGCTCCTGGGTGACCCTGGGCCCAGTCTTGGGGCTTGGTCAGCCTTGGATCCTTTGCTTGGTCATCAGCTCAGGGCAAGGGCCCCCTCCAGCCCAGGCCCCAGG
>NW_006300164.1:858877-859103 GCF_000327345.1 Myotis davidii | reverse complement strand
CGTGAAGACCAGCAGCAGCCCCAGCAGCTCGAGGCCCAGCAGGCTCAGCAGCACCAGGCGGCGGGTGCAGGGCCCCCGTTCCCGCAGGGCCCAGAGCCGGGCACCCAGGCAGGGCGGGCACGGGAGGAAGGGCAGGCAGCCCTGGACGCCCACAGGCCCCACCAGGAAGCGCAGTTGGTAGTGGTGCTCCAGGGAGGCCCAGGGCCCCCGGCCCCGGCGGGGTGGT
>NW_006300164.1:857065-858649 GCF_000327345.1 Myotis davidii | reverse complement strand
GGCTCTCTGCAGATGGGGCACTCCTCCTCCTCCTCCTCTTCCTCCTCCCCTGTGGGCCCAGCCCCGGGGTGGGCTGCTGCTGTGGTCCCCAGCAGGGGCTCGCTGTCCGGAGACCGGGCACCCCCAGGGGTCCCCAGGGCCTGGCCGTCCACCCTTTCCTCTGCCAGCACTTGGCACAGTGGGTCCAGGTGCTCAGGACCCGGGCAGGCCGAAGGCGGATTGGGGAGCCCCGAGCTGAGGTCAGTGGGGCCATGAGTAGGGGCCCCGGGGCAGGAGTCAGGATGGGGGGAGCGGGACCCCAGGGCGGCAGTGGGGGTGGGGCTGTGAAGGTCACTGTGGCCCTCGGGCCGGTTAGCGTCTGGCACTGACCTTGCAGCAGCACTGCCTCCTTGGGCTCCTCACCCCGACGGGAAGTGGACTCCCTGGGGCGGGCCAGCTTCAGCCGCTCCTGGGCCCACACCGGCTGTCCCCCCGGGTCCGCCCGCGCCCGCACAGCCACCGCTGACCCGTGTCAGCACCTGACTTAGGCGATGGGCTCCAGGCCCGCAGTGTCGGGAGGCTGGCCTGCCCAACTGCCCCAACAGGAATTTCCTTGGCCCGGAAGGCCCATCCCAGGTGGTGACAGCGCCTGCCTGCCCGCCCCCTCCTGGCTCAGGCCACACCCCCTGCCTCCTGGGCCTCAGGCTGCTGCTCCCTGGGCTGAAGGAATGGTCCTTACCCACCTAGCCAAGCGCTCCCCACCCCCTTCCTTTCGGGGTCCTCTCCAGACTGCCCCTGCCCCGTCAGCCAGGGCAGCGCCTGTACAAGGTTGGCACACAACCCCACCCACCGGGTGAGAGTCAGACGCCAAAGCGTTGCAGCCACAGTGCTGAGCCGTGGCCCGTGGCCCGTGTCCCCGCCGGGGGCAGCTGTCCCGTCCCAGGAGCTGTGGGCCCACCCCCACCTGAGGCATCGGAACAGCATGAGAACCGACAGGTCAGAAGCAGCACCTGGGCCTGATGTTTATTGCTGAGTCCTCCTGGAACCAGGCAAGGACGGTGACTCGTCCCACAGGCCCGGGAACCTGAGGGCTGGGGTGCGACCCAGGGCAGAGCGGGGGAACTCAGCCCTCCCGGGGACCCTGCACCCCCAGATTCCTGTGCCGTTTGGAATCTGGCGTCTGGGGGGGCTCCCTGACGCCCATCAGGCTGGGGTGCCTTCCTGGGTCACCCCCTGAGCAGGACCTAACTGGGGGCCAGTGGGAAAGGCCAGCCGGAGCCAGGGACGCGGCCGCGGAGTGTAGGCCCCGACGCGTGCGGCCGCACAGGGGAGCTGGCCGTCGCCCACCCGGGGTCAGGCTGGGCCAACCCGAGGGACCGGCCGGCCGACAGCCCCTCAGGCCCACGTCTCGGTCTGAAAGCGCTGGGTCCGCTGCAGTTGGGCCAGGTAGGCGGCGGCCTCAGGGCCCGAGAGCCCCCCCTCCTCCCGGAAGACAGACTCCAGGGCTTCCGACACGTCTGCGGGCATGTCCTTGGCGTTGCTGGGGAGACAGGCCGATCGGGCTCAGTGCTGCCTGGTGCCCGGCCCCACACCCAGGCTCACCCC
>NW_006300164.1:856209-856691 GCF_000327345.1 Myotis davidii | reverse complement strand
GCACCCTGTCCACTCACCGGTCTGGCCCTGGGCCACTCGCTCCTGAACGGCTGCTCGGAAGGGGGCCACGCCGGTGCCAGGCCCCACCATGATCACAGGCGTGTCTGGGACTTGGGGGAAGCTCAGGCCCCCAGGCCTCACCCACAGGGGCACCCGGACAGGGCCTATGGCAGGAGGGAGGTGGCATGAAGAGGCTTGGAGGGCCAGGGCCCTAGCCCAGGCCCACCCCTACCTGCTGAAGAGCAGGGATCACCTTGCCCAGGGTCCAGAGACGCCAGCCAAGAGGAGCAGAGGCCCCGCCGGGGCTCCTTGAGGCGCGTCTGATACTGCACCACGGCCACGAGCACCTGCAACCTCGCGGGGTGAGCCTGGGGGAGGCGGGGTAGGGGACAGGTTGGTGGGGGCGGGATGGTGGCACCTGCCCATCACGAGCACCCAGCCTCGGAGGGTGAGCCTGGGGAATGGGATGTGGGCGCCTGCCC
>NW_006300164.1:837067-837580 GCF_000327345.1 Myotis davidii | reverse complement strand
GCGCCCTGGCGGCCCAGCAGCTCCCACACCAGCGGCCCTTGCTCCCGGAGCCGGTGCTGCACGTACACCTTCTGCTCCTGCAGGAGGCAGGATGGGTGGGTGAGTGCGCTCTAGCCCCGCCCCGCCCCCACCCTCCGCGCACACCCACCTGCTCCCGGGAGAAGGCTGTGACCAGGGTCAGGCAGCCCCTCTTCTCCAGCTCCGTCCACTCGGCCTCCCAGTAGAAGTCCTGGTCCCGCCAGCGGCAGCCGAACTGCACGTACACCTTCTGCTCCTGCAGGAGGCAGGATGGGTGGGTGAGTGCGCTCTAGCCCCGCCCCGCCCCCACCCTCCGCGCACACCCACCTGCTCCCGGGAGAAGGCTGTGACCAGGGTCAGGCAGCCCCTCTTCTCCAGCTCCGTCCACTCGGCCTCCCAGTAGAAGTCCTGGTCCCGCCAGCGGCAGCCGAAGAACAGGAGGTTTCCTGGGGAGGCGCCGGGCCTTGAGCCTGGACTTGCCACGGCTCAGCCCGG
>NW_006300164.1:836052-836434 GCF_000327345.1 Myotis davidii | reverse complement strand
CGGCCCCCGCCACAAAGCTGGTGGGAAGCCAGGGAGGGTGTGGGCGGGAGCTGGGGGCTTGGGGTGGAGGCGGCCACAGGAGAGGAGGGCCAGTGTCCAGGGAGGGCTGGGCCTGGGGCTGAGGTCGCCCGCAGCCGGGCTGCCGTGTGCCTGCTGAGGCTCTGGGAGAGGGCCAGGGTCCTCACCATGGCCATGCCCCCCGCCACCCCCTCCTGGGTGCACAGGACAGACTCCTCACCTGATGCCTGAGTCCGCGACGTCGAACTCAATGAGACGCACGTCCTGGAAGTGGGAGGGGCCGGTGACCCGCTGGTTGGCGACCATGCGCGCCAGGAAGGGCCGCTGCTCTGAAGGGGGGCTCGGGGGGTCTGCCTGGGTCGCC
>NW_006300164.1:834586-835900 GCF_000327345.1 Myotis davidii | reverse complement strand
CACGGGACTCCAGGGGGGATCATGCCGAGGTCAGGGGGTACGGGGTACAGCCCCAGCACCTTCTCCCACAGCGAGTGCAGCCAGGGGTCGATGGCGCCATCGGGCCTGGACAGAGGGCACAACGCTGTCTGAGGGCACTGCTCAGGGCTGCCCTCCCGCCCGGGGGGCGCTCGCTCCCTGGCACACTCACCCCAGCTCGTGCTGGTCATCGCCCAGGCAGACAGGCAGCAGGGCGGCGCCCCCCAGCTGCAGCAGCCGCCGGTGCAGCTTCTTGGCCACAAAGTTGAACCTGTGCAGAGAGGGAGGTTGCTGCGGGCACCGGGCGGGAGGTGAGGGAAGCAGCCCAGCCAGCCATGCAGGCAGAGGGCAGCGGGCAGCACTGTACGTGGGGTCCTGGAGGGCAGCGGGGGGCAGCCCCACGTCTCCCCATCTCCCAGGGTCGTCTGGCCTCGGTGCAGCTCCCTGAAGGAGCCCTCCCGGGGACGCTGGAAGCAGGAGGGGCACAGTCACCATGTCCCTCCTTTTCTCCAGCCCGAGCGTGCGCCTCCTCCCACGGCCTGGCTTTGAGGCGTCGGACCCCTCAGCCCTAACCCTGCTGGACGGTCAGGGTTCTGACGCCGTGACCTGCTGCCACGTGCAGCCTGAACGTTAACCCTAGGTGTTCACTTGGGAAATAACCCAGAGCAACACTGCCCCCTGCTGGGACACGCTGTGTCGTGAAGACGCTGAGAAAAACCGAGGGTTACACTGGGGCCGGAGTGGTGGCCACGGGGCTCCTGGGCCTGCGGCCCTTTGCACCCACTGCCCATCCCCCGCGCCGACCTCTGCACTGTTTGCAACAAGCCGACCGTCTCACGAAACGTGTTTCTATAAAAGTGCGGCAAGAGCTGGCTGCCCTGTCCCCTGTGAGCGCCTGGCGCTGGCTGGCGGCAGCCCTGGACATCCCCTGGGTGCCCCACCTGGGCCCGTGTCGCACCCCGCCCACCCACAGAGGCGCCCACACAGGAGCCCCAGTGGGGCGAGGGCCCAGGGCTGTGGCCCAGCCTGGCAGGAGCCCTGGAGGCTGGGGTGCCAATCCCTCTCCCAGGACAGCCCCCCGGCCAGCAGCCTGGCGCCCCACTCACTTGGCAGAGGAGGAGTCGCCGAGGCCCACGACGGCGAAGTCCACCTGGCAGAGGGCGGTGGGCGGCAGGCTCTTCCGGAACAGGAACCTCCAGAAGCTCTGCGGCCAGAGACCGGTCAGGGGCGGCTCCGCATGGCGCCCGGGGCAGGGAGGGCTGGTCCGGCCTCCCAGGGCCCGCTCTCCCGCCCCCG
>NW_006300164.1:833142-834199 GCF_000327345.1 Myotis davidii | reverse complement strand
CACTGACCTGTCCCTGCCGCACCGGCCTCCGCCCCTTCGGTGTCACGCCTCCCCCAACCGAGGCCACGGGGTGGACCGGCCCTGGGCCTGTGGAGGCACAGCTTTGCCCGCTGGCTCTGGATCCAACCCCAGCACTTGGCTGCCTGGGCCCCGCGGGCACCCTGCCTGCCCAGCCTCCCAGGCGCTGTGTTAAATCCGCGGAGAACCTCCCAGCGCACTTCCTGTGCGACCAGGGGAGACGAACTCCGGCTGCGGGAGAATCTGGGCTGACACGGCCTTCCCCGGATCCCCGGACCTGAGCTTTGTTCTGAGGGTCGGGGGCGGGGGGTCACTGCTGGGGAGTCGGTGACCCTCTCAGCCCTGCTGCCCCACGAGGACGTGCGTCGGTCGGGAGCTTTGCGTGCCCCGTGGGCCCTTCCTGGCACCCGAGGGCTCAGGCCGAGACCTGTCCTCGGCTCTGGGACGGTCTGTTCCTTTCCCTGACAACTTCCTCCCTGCGTTCTCACTCCGCGGCTCCTGGAGTGAACTCAGAGCTTTGACCTCTTCTTCCTCTTACGTTTTGTTACTTTTGGAAGAACGTCTCAACTCTATCTTTACCAACTTCCCTGGCGCTCTTTCCGAGCCTGCGTCTCCCGTGCTGGCCGTGGGGCCGAGTGTCCCTCTGCGGGGAGCCCGCCCGCAGCTCTTTGCTCCCCTTGGTCCGCCTCTCACGGGGTCGCCCCTGCCGTGGGCGCTGGCTCTGTGGTCTGTTTGTACTGAAGAAGCTGAGAGCAAAGCGGGAGCCTGGGCCTGCGTCACGCACCCTCGCCCCGGCGTGCTTGCCGTCACCCTCGTGCTCTTGGCTTCCAATGCTGAGCCGACGCCTCTGCCCTGACGGCCCAGGGGGCTGATGGGAGGGCACCCACACCCACCCCTCCGGCCCGGGCCCTGCGTCACCCACTCCACCTCTCCTCCTGCCTTTGATCCCCGCCAACCTGCCTTCTTTCCTGTCTGAGGAGACCCTGTGCTGGGGTCCTGGAGACGCCCCGAGTCTCCAACATCATCCCCACCCCATCTT
>NW_006300164.1:816838-817153 GCF_000327345.1 Myotis davidii | reverse complement strand
GCCTGCCGTTCCCTCAAAAGGCTAGGCATGTGGGAGAGGCAGGGAACTGAGAGAAGGCCCCCCAGAGCCGCTGTGGGGCGTGGGCTCCCCTCCCGCCGGGCTTCTCCGGGGGGGCAGGCTGGCGCGCAGGGAGGGCCACCAGGCCTCGCTGGGCGGGCACTGCAGCCGACCGCTCCTCCCTGGGTCCCTGGAGTCTTCTCATCTCTTCACACGAGAGGCCCAAGTTCCTGGGTCTTTCTGGGGGGCTGAGCCCATCCTCACCGCGCCCCCCTCCCTCTGGGCCCTCCTGGTGGCTGAGCCACGGGAGGGTGGGAG
>NW_006300164.1:814071-815483 GCF_000327345.1 Myotis davidii | reverse complement strand
CCTTCCTCCCGCCCCCTCGCCCCGGCGTGCTTGCCGTCACCCTCGTGCTCTTGGCTTCCAATGCTGAGCCGACGCCTCTGCCCTGACGGCCCAGGGGGCTGATGGGAGGGCACCCACACCCACCCCTCCGGCCCGGGCCCTGCGTCACCCACTCCACCTCTCCTCCTGCCTTTGATCCCCGCCAACCTGCCTTCTTTCCTGTCTGAGGAGACCCTGTGCTGGGGTCCTGGAGACGCCCCGAGTCTCCAACATCATCCCCACCCCATCTTGTTTTTAGTCTTCGGCCACTGTCCCCCACCAGCATGTCCCCTGGCCGTGTCCCTCCCGTCTTATAAAAACCTTCCTTTCACCCCTCAGCCCCAGGCACAGTCAGAGCCTTTCTGGGTTCCTAAAAGACTCTCTCCACCCCTCCCTCCCCTGTCAGTTGCCTGTCACCCTCTTATCCAGCCTCCTTCCCCGAGAGCCTTTGAAAGGGCTCCCCCCAAGGTCACCAGTCCCTTCGCTGATACGCCCCACGGACGCCTCCCGGCCTTATCTCCTCCATTCCCGCGCAGCTCTGAGCAGACACCTTCCTCAGAAGGCACCTCCCTCCAACACCCACCTCCACCCAGGACCCTGGCTGGGGCTCCAGAGCCACCTCCAGTCTCCACCCGGACGGTCCCAGGCACGGGGCCCTGGCTGGTCTATCTCCCCACGTGCGACTGAGCCTGAATCCCTGTCTGGATCCCACCACCTTCTTTCTCATCTTTGAAACCCGTTTCATTCTTGTGTCCTGTCGAGTCTACCTTAACGTCTCTAGGATGCGTCCACTTTTAGTCTCCTGCCTGCGCTGGGTACCCCACCCTGCACTGTCCTTGCTCTCCTACAGCCCCCCCTCCCCCTGTGCCCCGACAGGTGGTGGTTTCATTATGACGGTCACCTGTGAGGCCCGCAGCCCTTCACTCATGTCCCCCTGCCTCACCGTGACTCTGCTCCCTCCCCCCCCAACACGGGCTGGCTCTGTCATCCTGAACCACTGCTCGCTCTCCCCAGAGGCGGGGCTGTCTCCCTCCTTTGCCCGGGCTGCCCGCTCTCTCCTGGGGCCTGGGTAGCGCCCCCTCATCCTCAGGACTTGCCTACACCCACTCTCCCCAGCGGCTTGTACTTCCTGGCATGTCACCGCCTGTGGAACCCATTGCTTCTGCTTTGCCATGGTCTCCGTGAGGGTGGAAAGGGGGCCACTGGCTTCAGAGCTCAGCTCCTAGCCCTGGATCACGCCGGAACTATAACGTGTGCCCAAACGATGGTTAAAGATTTGAGGGTGTTCCCGGCAAGTCAGAAAGTTTTGAAATACACGTGAGACCCAGGCGAGATCACACCCGGCCGGGGCAGCAGGAGGGGAACGACGGTGCCTGGGAAGAGTGTCTGGGAAC
>NW_006300164.1:813674-813945 GCF_000327345.1 Myotis davidii | reverse complement strand
GGTGAGGCCGGGGCAGCGTCTGCGCCCCTGCGCACAGCGGGGCCTGGGGCAGCCTTACCTTCATGTTGTCAGGGGGGTCTCCTTGGCCTGTAGTTGCACAAACAAATATCACCAGGGGCTCGTTAATCAGATTCACCTCAACAAAAAGACACACGTGTCAGACCTCAGGCCGCAGGGACCAGGCAGTCCTCCCGGGCCGGGGTGGGACAGGCAGGGCGGCCCTTCCTACTGCCCCGCTTCACGGCTCTCCCCCCGGCGCCCTGGCTTCCTG
>NW_006300164.1:809760-813036 GCF_000327345.1 Myotis davidii | reverse complement strand
TCGTGCACCTGCTGGCCCTGCTGGCTTTCTCCGTGCTGCTGGCGCTGCGTGTGGACGGCCTGGCCCCCGGCCTCTCCTGGTGGAACGTGTTCGTGCCCTTCTTCGCCGCCGACGGGCTCAGCACCTACTTCACCACCATCGTGTCGGTGCGGCTCTTCCAGGACGGCGAGAAGCGGCTGGCCGTGCTGCGCCTCTTCTGGATCCTCACGGTTCTCAGCCTCAAGTTCGTGTTCGAGATGTTGCTGTGCCAGAAGCTGGTGGAGCAGACTCGGGAGCTCTGGTTCGGCCTGATCACGTCTCCCGTCTTCATTCTCCTGCAGCTGCTCATGATCCGCGCCTGCCGGGTCAACTAGCCTCGCAGAGGGGCCTGGACGCGAGCTCTCCGCAGCCAGAAGGCTGGGCCCAAAGCTGAGGGCCACCCCGGAAGGGTGAGGACCCGGTCTCTCGCCGCACCCGGAGGAGAAGTCTGGGTGTGAAAGCAACTCCAGCTTGTACCCCGCCGAGTGCCCAGCTTTCTCTGTGCCAGTCATGTCTGAAACTGCTCAGCAGGGGGGAAAAGAGCAGCCGTGGTCCTTCAGATCTATTTCCTGTTATTTCATGCGTTGAATAGCGCATCTGAATGGAGACCTTGAGAAGGACCCAAGCGTGACGGGCCTGCGCTCCTCTGGCAGCTGGAAACTGCATGTAAGCAAAATGTCCTCGTGGGCTCAGAGTTGTCCTGGATCCTGGGAAAGTAGCCCGTGTGCCAAGGCTGCAAGGCCGGCCAGCATCACTGATCTCAGAGCTCACTGTCCCGTTCACCCAGACAAGACCTCCTTCGACGTTTGAGCTCCGAGTGTAAAGCAGCGTGTATCTCCTCCCCTGGCCACTGGGGAGAGGATGGCCCTGTCTTCATTCCAGCCACGGCACCCAGGAAGGTGTCAAACAAGCATGATCGGACCGGTCTGGAGGTCTGGAGGTCTGTCCCCGAGAAAAGAGCTTTGCTGTAAAGGCTCTGCTTGGCTTCCTGTCCCAGCAGCTGCAGTGTCGCCGCTTTCCCCGCCAGCTGGCGGCCAGCACTGCCAGCGCACCCTCGAGGGGAAGGGGTGCTCTGAGGCTCAGAGGTGCTGAAACCCGCCAGCGGGAAGCGTGCAGGTGGTCTTGGCTCCCATTTGTTGGCCTGAGGTCTTTGGTTTGGTACCACAGGCACCCAGTCAGGTGCCACGTGAGGACCTTTGCTGAGATAAAAATAAAATAGGATGTTTTGCTGAAACGCAGTGGTGGCCTGACCCATTGGGAGTGAAATCGAATGAGCGCCGAGCCGCCCCCTCCTGTGGGCTGTGGTTGGTTACAGAGCGGAGGTTGTAGGAGGGCTGGGACCTGCTGGAGCTTGGGAGGGGGTGGGGGCGGTTCCCTCAGAGAATTCCTACTTCCTGCCCTGGGAGCCGCACGAAGACACGGGTAGGCCCGTGTTGAGATCCTATGAGTAGTTTGTAGCATCAGAGCCTTGGCCTCCTGCCCATGTGTGGTCTCTGTGGACCTAGCTGACACTGTAGAGAGGGTCCACCCGTCTTTGTACTAATCCTTAAAGGGGCGTGAAAACAGAAGAACGTCTGACAGAAAGCAAACGTGCCTGCCGTGTTCAGGGTCCCCGTTTCGGCGCTGCTGGTCTTGTGGGCAAGAGCATTCTTCGTTCCAGGAGGGCTCTGCTGGGCATGGTAGACTATGTAGCAGCATCCCCGGCCTTTCCTCTCTAGGTGCCAGTGGCATCTCTCGTCTGTGACAACCAGAAGTGGGTCCGGGCATTGCCATCTCCTGGGAGAAAGGCTGTCCCTGGGGAGGACCGGTGGGTTAAGATGTTTCCGTCTGGCCGTTTACAGAGCAGGTTGGTGGACCCTGTTGTCGCAGCAGCGCTGTGACCTTTCGCCGAGGACGTGTGATTGCTGCGGGGCCACTGAGATGCCTGAGCTGGAGACAGGTCTGGTCTGGTCTGAACCACGGCTACAAGAATGTTTCCTACCCAGGCATGACGTAACTGGTGCCAAAGACAAGCTGAACGTTCGGAGTGAGTCCCCTTTTCTGTTTGTTTGTTCATCTTCACCTGAGCATATTTTTCCACTGATTTTTAGAGAGAGAGACGGAGAGAAACATCAATGCGAGAGAGACACATCGATTGGTTGCCTGCGCACACGCCCCCACCTGGGCAGGGGATGGAGCCGACCGAAGTACATGCCCTTGACCAGAATTGAACCCGGGGCCCTTCAGTCCCCAGGCTGACGCTCTTTCCACTGAGCCAAACCACCCAGGGCTGGAGTGAGTTTTCCATTCATGTTGTTTCTGGGTTGTCTGTTTTGTTGTCCCATTTTATTCTGTTAGTTCGGAATCAGGGAGTTCTGTTGCTACAGAAGTCACGAGAATAAGAAGGTTTACTTTCCTTTGGATAGGTGATTTACCGCCAGGGCCTCCAGAAGCTGAGAGGGGCGCCTTGGGCTGCAGCCTGCCCTGGGCCTGGAGCTCCTCCCCTGAGGACTGCTGCTGGCTGCAGGCGGGTGGTGGCAGGCAGGCAACACCTGCTCCCCAGTTCCCCCTTCTCCCCTGAGTCCAGTGGACCCAAAAGGACGTGGTGGGCACTGGGCAGCCCATAGGGCAGCGGTTCTCACCCTGTGGGTCGTGACCCCTTTGGGGGTCGAACGACCCTTTCACGGGGGTTGCCTGAGACCATCGGAAAACACATCTATAATTACAGATTGTTTTTGTGATGAATCACTGTGCTTTAATTATGTTCAATTTGTAACAATGAAAGTGGGGGTCACCACAACATGAGGAACTGCATTAAGGGGTCGAGGCATTGGGAAGGGTGAGAACCAGGGCCATAGGGGAATACGCTTTCTCATGGCAGGAGGGCAGGAAAGCTGTGTCCTCAGGGTCAGTGGGGCCCCCCAGCCTTGGGATGAGGGGTTCAGTAGTAGGGTGGGGAGGTAACGGCGCACACACGGCCTAGCTTTTGTGGCCCTTTGGGCGTGAGAGCTTGTGTGAGGGGAGGAAGTCTGTACGCTCTGGTGCCTCCTTGCAGCTCCCACGCTCCTAGAGGGAAGTGTGGGTGGGATAGCGCTCCTCCCACTTGTCTGAGCAGCACAATCAAGTTCCGAGGAACCGACTCCTCAGCCCTGGCAGGGGTCCCGCACAGGCATCTCCGCCAAGTCCCGCGGGGACGGAGGGCCGCAGGCGGGCAGGCATGGACCAGGCAGGACTGGTGTGCAGCCTGGGGATCGCCCACAGGCCCGGGGCCAGCCTGCG
>NW_006300164.1:800188-808599 GCF_000327345.1 Myotis davidii | reverse complement strand
CAGGCCCAGCCCTGCCAGTGCCACTCCCAGCCAGCGCCGCTGGGTCTCCTCGGCCACCAGCGCCAACGACTCCTTCGAGATACGGCCGGCCTCCAAGCCCGACATGGACACGATTCCCGCGGGGGACCTGCAGGCCCGGGCCCTGGCCAGTCTCCGTGTGAACTCCCGCAACTCCTTCGTGTTCGTCCCCAAGCGCAAGGCCACCGGGGCCCCTCCGCCCCAAGGGAGGCGGCCTGTGCGGCTGCCAGAGGGAGAGGCCGTCAGGGCCTCCCAGCGCCCTCAGCGCGGAGCCCAGCCGGTGCCTGGAGCTGACGGTGCACCTGTGGGAGAGAGGAGCCCCTTGGGGGTCCAGGAGGGGGCCTGCCCCAGGCCAGCCACTGCCCTAGTGGACCAGGCTGTCAGGTGGCAGAGGCCATCCTCGCCGCCCCCATCCCTCCCGGCAGCCGCCGAAGCTGAGCCTTCCCAGGGCTTCGGGGTGTCCGGCTTGGCCAAGAATGGCGGGGAGCCCGGAAGGCCAGGGCTGCCCGTCACCTTCATCGATGAGGTGGACTCGGAGGATGAGGTCCCCCAAGAAGCCAAACTGCCCTGCTCCGGGGCCAGGGGGCCTCCCCGGTACCATACATCGGAGCTCCTGCACCAAAGTGGCAACACCTTCACGGTGGTGCCTAAGAGGAAGCCAGGGGTCCTGCCGGCCAATGGGGAGCCCGGGCCACTGGAGGCTGAGGAAGTGGAGGTGGACCCCCTGTCGGAGCCCCCTGCTGTGCTGGGGACCGGCCTGAAGAAGCGTTACCCCACCGTGCACGAGATTGAGGTGATTGGCGGCTACCTGGCCCTGCAGAAGTCCTGCCTCACCAAGGCTGGCTCCTCGAGAAAGAAGGTGCGTGGGGGGGGGGGGGGGTCACCAGCCAGGACACCTGGCCTGGGAGGGGGACAGCTTCAATGGAGACCAGAGGAGAGCTGGGGCTGGGGGATCCCTGACCTGGGCCCCAGTAGAGCCCTAGCACACAGGGGCTGTGGGCACAGCTTGCTCCTCGGCCCGGAAGGCTGTGTGCAGGGTCGGCCCAGCCCGCGCCTGTGTTGGTTCTGAGCTTTGCCTGGAGTTGGCGGGCAGGGCTGTCTCCAGAGGTCCAGCTTGGAGAGCAGTGGCTCCACCTGGCCACCGGGTCACAGCGGGTGGCCCGGCATGACCTGGACTCCCCGCCGATTCAGGCGGCAAGTGCCAGGCCGGCGGGGGACTGTGATTTTCGAGGGGCTGGAACTCTGCCTCCCCGGTCAGCTGAGGGGCTCTCAGCCCCCCAGAAGGCACCCAGCCCGCGCTCAGTGGGACCTGGTCTTGGGAGAGTGTTTCCGGAGCTCCTGGTGTGCAGGCTCAGTCTGAAGCTGGGGGGTGATGCTGGGAGAGGTGAGGACACCCCACCTTGTTGGGGGCAAGGGCCGAGGA
The DNA here is from genome assembly GCF_000327345.1 of Myotis davidii. NCBI lineage: Eukaryota > Metazoa > Chordata > Mammalia > Chiroptera > Vespertilionidae > Myotis > Myotis davidii. Next base: position 807,158 of record NW_006300164.1, on the reverse strand, counting down.
CAGAGACCCATACAGGGCGGGAGCCTCATTCCCTAAGCCTTGCCCTGCCTGGTGGCCTGGAACCCTCTGGGCACAGGACTACGTTCCTCAGATTCTTCTGGTCACTCGATCACCTGCGTCGGCCCGGAGGCAAATTCCAGGCCAGCTCCCGTGACCCTCTGGCAGGCAGCGGGCAGATGCCCTTCCTGTGGAACCCGGGCAGTGATGGCCTCTCCCTCAGCTGCTGGGCTCCAGGGCCCTGAGGCCCCTCTGCTCCAGCCAGTTTCCCTGGACAGGCCCCCTCCTCTGTCTGCTGCCTGGCGTGGCCTTGGCATTGCCTCTCCTCCTGGGGCCATCCTCCCCTCCTTCCCTGTGAGGGCACCTGCGCTCCTGCCAGCTCCCAGGGCTGGGTCAGGCACCCACGCCTGGGGCCTCAGGCCACGATCCCCCCGGCCCTTCCCGTCCCCTCCCTGCTGTCCTTCCAGTAGCCGAGGATCCACCCAGTAGCCATGGCCACCAGCCCCACCTGATACGGGCAGGCCCTCGCTGCCCCTCCCTCCTTTGCTTTCTGACCCTTGACCTCCACTAGAATTGGAAGTGAAAGCACTCCCTGCTCTGTAGATGACAGTGAGGTCATGGGTTCATGGGTGGTCCCGTCCCCAGAGCTGTGTGGAGCCTGGCTCCTGCCTGGGGCTGGAAGGCTGCAGCCTGGAGCCTGTTCAGCCCACCCCCAGCTGGACACAGAGCGTGGGGGTCGCTCGTGGGTGAAGAAGGGAAGGCCGGGGCCTAGGGCCAGCAGGGCAGGAAGAAGTGATCCACGGAAGCCAATCTGGGCTTTGTGCCATCCTGAGGGGTCCTGGTCCAGATGGATGATGCCTGGCATGACCGAGTGGCCTGGCTGGTGCCCTGCCGGAGCAGCGCAACCTGCTGGCAGCGACTTCCTGCCTGGGCTGCCCCAGCTGCCCTGCCCAGGAAGGGCCAGACTGATGGAGGGTGGGTTGGGTTGGGGGGTGGGGCTGCCCAGCTCTCAGAGCACCCCATCAGCCTTGAGCTGCCCCTATCTCTTCTGTCTGTGGTCCCTGGGGGCCCCTCAGGCCCTGGGCCACTGGCCTTGTCCTCACCTCGACCACTCCAGCCAGCCTGTGGTGTGATCACTGCCCTGCTCCCTCATCCCCTGCGGGGACACCGTGGGCTGCAGGCCTGGAGGATCTTGGGGCTGACCGCGCACACTCTGACCCCCAAGTGGCTGCTGACCTGGGCAGTGGAGGGAGGTGGTGGTGCCTTTTCCAGGGCGGGTTCGGTGGATCTCGAGGGGGCTCTTGGAGCAGCAGGGTTTGGGGAGCTTGCCCCTGGCTGGCACCTTCCTGGAGGGTGCTGTGCCCTTGTGTGGCTTCAGAGGGCTCCAGCTCTGCCCTGGGTGCACCGGGAGGCCTGCCTGGCGGGCACATGTCCCCACTTAGTTATCTCTTTGCAGAATCACAGATGCTCTATCGCTCTCCCTGAGGGACCAGGGGTGGCTGCTGCCGGGCTGCGGCCTTGATCCCTCACCCCGCCGGCCCCAGGCCACGGGTGGGGCTGGCCCTGAGCGCTCCGCCGCCTCCCATGGGATCCCCTGGCCTCCCCTCTGTGAGGTGCCGCCAGGCCCGGCTCCTGCCTGTCTGCTGGCTCCATTCCCTCCTCTTTCTCTCCATCTCCTCACCTGCTGGTCCCCTGCCCTCACCTCATGCTGGTGACCGCCACCCCAACCCCCCAACCCACTGGCGTGGCCTTGGCCCTCAGACCCGAGGTACCACTCCTACCACCTCCCTGCCAGGGTGCAGCCCACACCCTCCTGCCATGTGGGGCGGGATACCAGGTGCCTGGCTTTGCCTCTCATCCTCCCTGCCCACCCCACCCAGCTTCCTGCAGGTGTTCCCCTAAGGTCGCCCTAGAACCCAGACCCGGGGCAGGTCTGGACCCTGCTCTGCTCAGCTTCCCCTCCCTCACCCCCCCCCACCCCGCCCGCAGGGGATCGGCCCTGGGCTAGGGCTGCACTGGACTCAGGGGCAACCCTCCAGCTGTGAGAGTTACCTGGGCTGGGTGGGGGATGGGACCCAACAGGTGTGTGGAGAGTGAGGGTGGGGCCCTCATCCCAGCTGGGGCTGGTTGAGCCCAGTCAGCCCAGAGTCCAGGGTGGCTGTGCGTGGGTGGGCGGGGCCAGGGGCACAAAGGCCCAGTGAGAGTGGGAGGCGGGTGAGCCGGAACCCACCTGCCGGCTGGCTGCGGGCAAAGTCCCCAGAGACAGGTGACTGGGTGTGTGCAAGTGCCAGCCCCTCACTTCCCTCCTGCCTCCTGGCGTCTGGGGGTGGCCCCCCAGCAGCATGAGTCACGGGGCATCCTGTGACCTGAAGACAGGCACCCACAGAGGGGGGGCTGGTGAGGATCCTGGAGACTGGAGGGGCCTGTGAGCACTGCCCCGCCCCCACCCGGCCAGCCTGTGCCAGGCTCGGGCCTGCATGCGCCCAGCCCCCAGCCTCCCGCTAGGAGCAAGTCATGTGGACTAATGAGGGCACGCTAATCCGGCCTGTGTCTTCAGCAGGGGGGATGGGCTGGAGGACTCAGGGTCTTCAGAGACAAACCATGTTCCTGGGGTGACTGGGAGCCCTGGTCCCTGCCTGGGGCTCCTGGGGGATCTCTCGGAGGGCTAGGCGCCATCCTCAAGCCGCCTGGCGGTAGGTGGACGTCTGTGGGCTCTGCTGATCACCGTGCCAGGCCGTGCCCTTGGCTCCCAGGGACAGGAGCAGCAGTCTCACTCCTGGCTCTGCCCTTGCCCATGTCTGTGGGTGGCTGGGCGAGGGGCAGTGGGCCAGGCCTGGCCTTGCCCAGCAGGTGTCTATGAGCCAGGCGGAGTTGGGGAGCCCAGAGCTGGGTGGGCGGGTGGGGTGCCAGGGGAGCAGGGTTCCGAGGGAGGAGGGGGGAGCGGGCAGTGTGTGTGCCCTGGTCCTGAACGCTGGTGGTCCTGCCCGTGTCTGAGGCCCCGCCTGTCCTGCTGTCCCTGGGCCCCACGGCTCTGTGCTGGGGGCCGGCTCCAGCTCCGGCTCCTTCCAGGGGAGGAGGGGAACCTGAGCTGGCGGCTGGTGTCCTGTGCCCGGGAGTTTAATATTTCGAGCTCCAGCAGGGCTGCTTCCATCTGCTGCGGGCGGGCGGCCGAGTATTCATTACCAACCGGGCGGCCCACCATGCCCAGCAGGCCTGGGGGCTTTCAGCTCTGGTGTGAATTCTGGAGTCTGCGAAGGGGGCAGGGAGGACAGGGCACTGACCCTGCACTGGCGCTTGACTGGCACTGACGCACTGACTCAGTCTGTGAAATGGGTGACGGCACCTGGGGCTGCTCTCCTGGTGCTGGCGTGCGGCAGCCCCTGGCTTTCTGGCCCCGGGGACCTGGCCCTGGGTGTGCCTGGCTTTGCCCAGCAGCGGTGGTCCGTGCCGAGTTGGGTGGGCAGCGTGTCCAGGTGCCCACAAGCTGGACCCTATGACCTTGGCTCTGGAGAGAGGCCTCAGCCAGCAGCAGGAGCTCTTCTAGGAGCAGAGGAGGTGGGGCCTGAGCAGCCTGCCCTGGACTCTGCTCCTATGCGCGGCCAGCCCTCTGGTCCCTGAGAAGGTGCCCTCTGACCCTGTGAGCTGCCTCAGAGGCTTCTGGAGACCCCGAGGGTGCTGGCTGGGCCTGGGGGCCTGCAGACTTCAGGTGGAGGGTCTTCTTTGATGAGGGGGGCCCCCATCTCTCAGCCTCTGAAGGGCTGATGGCATGTCCTGCCCAGCTCAGGTCTGACAGCCCCCTGTGCTCCGGGGGGTCATGGTGCCCCTGGGTCCAGCGGGAGGACCCTGGTGGCCAGGCATCTGGTAGCGGCGCAGGCCCTGGCTGATGTGCCTTCTGCCCCCAGATGAAGATCTCCTTCAATGACAAGAGCCTGCACACCACGTTTGAGTACCCGTCCGAGAGCTCCCTGGTGCAGGAGGCCCAGGCGGAGGCCGAGGGCGAGGAGGAGGAAGAGGAGGAGGAGGAGGAGGAGGGCGGCTCCGGCCTGAATGGGGCAGTGGAGAAGCCCCTGGCGCTCTTCCTGCCCAGAGCCACCTTCGTGCACAGCGTGGTGCCCGACAGCCCTCGCCTGCCAGACGGCAGCTCAGGTGAGTGCCTGCCGGGCCAGGTGGACAGCCCAGTCGGTGCCTGGGCCACGTCCACACGTTCATGTATCCACGTGTGCCCTTGGCCTGCAGGCCTGTCCAGCTACACTCCAAAGCACTCCATGGCCTTCAGCAAGTGGCAGGAGCAGCCTTTGGCACAGGCCCCGGGGGAGGTGGAGCCCTCACTGAAGGAGGTCATGGTGAGTGGAGCCGGGAGGGTGCCCAGCATTGGGTGGAGGCAGGTTTCTAAGGCCTGGGTGGCCCCTCTGATGGCTTCTTACCCCTCAGCTCACCCCCGCCAGCCACAACGACCTGTCGGACTTCCGCAGCGAGCCAGCCCTGTATTTCTGACGCCAGTCCCCCCCGGACGGCCAAGCTCCACCCTCATTCTGCAGACCCCCTTCTGCCCCACCAGCTCTGCTCCCCCGAAGCCCACTCCTTTCCTGGGGCCTCAGAACCATGCCCGAGCCTGGGCCACCAGAGGCCACTCCTTCCCTGGGGGTCTTGCCCTGCAGCCATGATTGGGGGCAGGGTCCTGCTGGCAGCCATGCCCAGTGACTGTTGGGTGTGTCCAGGTCAAAGAACTGACTCAGCTGCCTGTCCCCTGAAGGACTACAGGCCCCCTCAGCCCCCGCACCCCATGTCTGAGCTCAGCCGCCTTTGTGATGAACGGAAATCTGTTCTTACCTCTGATGGACTCAATAAACAGCACTGGACCCGCCGCCTCCTCGCATGGTCCTTCACCGGGAAGGGGGCTCGGCTCCACTGGGGTGCTGGCAGCGGAGAGGAGCCCACATAGGGTGATGGGGCCCAGCCTGGACCTCTGTGCCTGGGGGCACCCCCACACCTCGCAGGGCTGCTTCTCACTCTCCACAGCCCGTTGCCCTCCCAGCCACCCCATGCCCAGGAGAGGGACCTCCCCGTGCAGGCCTCACCTCTGGGGCACCCCCTCCCACCAGCACTGGCAGTGGGCCTGCTCTCGGGCTGGACTCTGGACCCAGGGGCCGGGACGGCATGCGGTGGGCTGGGTGTTGTGGATGTTGGGTATGAAGCGGTTTCCCTGAAGGGCCAAGAACCTGGGGAGGGACCAAAGGGAGGGCGCCTTGGAGCTCCCGTGGGGCAGGTGCTAGCAGCTGGCAGGGGAACCCAGCGGGTCCTGGGAGGTGAGGGAGATGCAGAGCTGCCTGCTGGGAGCAGCCCCAGGCTGGGCTCGGCTGCCTGCCCAGCTGTATCCGGGAGCCAGGGCCACTTAGTCCACATCTTGAGTGGGAGGTTGTCCCCCTGGGGAGCCCGGGCTTGGGAGGGAGGAGTGTTTTCCTGGGGGGGATAGGCCTGGTGTCTCTGGACTCTCAACCTACATACTTGCCAACCTCCCCACTCTCCCCGCAAGCAGCCGCGGGACCTGACGGGCTGACAGATGGACCTAGAGAGGATGAGGGCGGGACACCAGGCACCCGCAAAGCCAGAGAGGGCATGCCTGGTGGGCGGCCAGGGAAGGTGGGGAGCAGTGAGGCCATCGGGCTGAGCAGGATCTGGAATCAGAGCTGAGGCAGTCCTTGCTGGGCGACTGGATCCCAGGACATCTCCCTAGGTCAGGCCTTGTGCAGACACCAGGGGTGCCAGGGAGCAGCACCAGCAGGCAGAGCCCTCGGGGAAGGACAGGCTGCGTGTGCTGGAGTCGGGAAGGGCCAGGAATGAGGGTGGGTGTGAGGGTCATGGGAGATGCTCAGGGGCACCCTCAGGTGTCTCCCAGGGCAGAGGCCCTCCCCACAGAGGAGCCCCTCTCCTGACGGAACACAGGCAGCAGGGGGGCATGGATCTTTATAAAAACAACCTTTATTGACAGTCACAGGCCACTAGGGCAAGCTCTGAGGTGAAGGAGACCCCTGCCCGTTGCCTGGGCACCTGCTGGCTGAGGAGCGTGAGGGGACTCCCGTGAAGCCGGGACGAGCAGCAGGGCTGTCCTGCAGTCCAGGGGGGTGTGAGGCTTCAGGCCCGAGCAGAGCTGACCCAGAGCCCGCACCCCCACTGCCTGGGCGAGTGCATGGACTGGACCCCACCGGGAGGCTGTACCCGGGGCAGTGAGGCTGGGGGCTGCCACCTGAAGGCAGCTGCTGCCATGAACAAGGCGTTTCGCAGGCAGGCTTGCTGGGGACGGGCCTGTCGAGGAAGCAGTGGAGGTGCCCTGCCCACCTGCAGCTGGTCAGCTGTCCTTGCCTGCACTGCTCTTCTGCTCCGAGGCTGTGGCCTTGGTCAGGTTGCCCGCCTCCCTCTTCAGGACACTAAGCAGAGTCTGCGAGCTCTCCAGGATCTGGGGACAGACACACGGGGTCCTGCTGGAAGCTCCCATAGCCAAGTCCTGGGGGACTGTGGGACAGGGGCAGCCAAGAGGCAGCCCTGCCACCTCCCACCCCAGAGTCTAGCCCAAAGCCCCTCCCTCACACCCAGGAAAGCGCGTTAGCTCTGGCCCCTGCTGCCACTCGCTGCTCCAGGACAGAGCACGAGGCTCCACGGACAGCCACACCATCACCCCCGCGGGCCTGGCCCGGCCACGTCCTGTCACTTCTGCTTGGGGCGCCCAGGCCCGAGCCCACCTTGAGATAGGCGGCCTCCGTCTCCGCGATGGTCCGATCAAACTCATTCCGAGAGGCGATCTTGCGCGCCAGGTTCTCGTTGACTCGGGCCAGCTTCTCGGTCAGCTGCCTCACCTCGTTCTGCAGCCGCTGCTTCTCCTCCTCCTCCTGCTGGATCTGCCGGCACAGCTCCTCGCGCTTCTGGCACAGCTCCTCGATGCCTGCGGCGCGAGGGGCAGGCTGTAGGCGCGGCAGGG
>NW_006300164.1:797452-799335 GCF_000327345.1 Myotis davidii | reverse complement strand
AGCTGCGCCGACGAGCCGCAGTGCCTGCTGCTGCTGCTGGACGCGTTCGCGCTGCTGGAGAGCCGCCTGGACCCCTACCTGCGCAGCCTGGAGCTGCTGGAGAAGTGGACCCGCCTCGGCCTGCTGATGGGCACCGGCGCTCAGGGGCTGCGGGACAAGGTCCACACCACGCTGCGGGGCGTCCTGTTCTTCTCCACCCCCAGGACCTTCCAGGAGATGGTGCAGCGCCTCTACGGGCGCTTCTTGAGGGTCTACATGCAGAGTAAGCGGAAAGGAGAGGGGGGCACGGACCCTGAGCTGGAGGGGGACTTGGACAGCAGGTATGCCCGCCGCCGGTACTACCGGCTCCTGCAGAGCCCCCTGTGCGCGGGGTGCGGCAGTGAGAAGCAGCAGTGCTGGTGCCGCCAGGCCCTGGAGCAGTTCCACCAGCTCAGCCAGGTCCTGTGAGTACTCGTGCCCCGTTGTTCCCGACTCCTGCTTGCTCCCCTGGGTCCCGCTGGCCGGGGTCTGCCATGTGTCCTCATGGCCATGGCCGAGGGAGGTGGCCAGGGTCCTTGTGCTGTGAACGTCACACCTTTTGTCCTGGACACAGGCGTACTCGGTCATTCCCACTGGCCCGGCTCCACGCTTTGCTTGGTTGAGTCTGTAGGACTCCAGGTGCCTGCGGAGTCCGGCTCTGCCTCGTGTGGCTCCAGGGGAGGGAGATGTGCGTCCTGCCCTGTGGCTGCGAGAGGGTGACTTGCTGCTTTTGTCTGTGGCACACGTTGGAGGTGAGGCGGCACTTGGCCACGCAGGTGCCTCTCCAGTCCTTTGAAGAGGAAAGGCTGTGCTGTTGGAGCCGGGTCGGGTGTGTGGCCCTGCAGCCTCTGTGGCCACTCGGGACGATTCCGTCCTGTTGAACGAGTTGGCGGCAGGGTGGCCGAGAGGCAGAGTCTGTAGCTGGACCTGGGGAGTGCCCTGTGCCGGCAGGTGGGGGGGCCCTGAGGGGTCCGTCCCAGGTGACGTCGCACAGATGAGTCCTTCTCATCTCCTCATGGGTCCCTTTGCCATCACAGACGGGCTTTGGGCTGAAGGCCACCGTCAGTGGCATCTGTATGTACGTGGCCGTGGGGGCCGTTTCTGGGAGATGAGGTTTGACCCTGAGAGCCACACGTGCTGTTGGCACGGGACGGCCAGTGTCCCAGCCCAGGCAGCGAGGCCAGCTGGGGAGGGTGGGGAGCCGCTGCTCTGTCCTCCCAGCATCCCCGGGCACAATGGCGGCATCCCTGCCAGGAGGGTCGTGGGGACGTGTGCGCTGGGGTGGGGCGTGTGCGTGCGTGTGCTCTGCACGCTCCGCAGGCTCGGCTCTCCTCCAGGCACAGGCTCAGTCTGCTGGAGCGGGTCAGCGCCGAGGCCGTGACCGTCACGCTGCACCAGGTGACCCGGGAGAGGATGGAGGACCGCTGCCGGGGCGAGTACGAGCGCTCCTTCCTGCGCGAGTTCCACAAGGTGATGGCCCCTGGGCATGTCCCCCGGGACAGGCGAATGGGTTTCTGGCAAACAACATGCCGCCAGAACGTGGGGACCTGAGGAGCCGGCCCCGCTTGGGCTGAACGGGTTGAGCTGTCCTGGTGCCAGATGGAGGCCGTCCTCGTGGGCTCCTTGGTGACAGCATGCTCAGCGGGTCGGTGGGAGTCGCGAGGCTGGAGGCAGCGCCCAGGTCGGGTGTGTCCCAGTGAGGGGCCTCGGGGCGCCCACACTGTTGGGATGTGGTCTTGGACTCTGCTCTGAGTTTTGTGGAGGAGCTGGGACCAACCCTGAGGTCACCCAGCTGCTCTCACTTCCTGGTCGTCCCCCCCACCATGTCGTTGTGTCACTCCTGCCGGTGCCGATTGGCTGCGATC
>NW_006300164.1:795521-796897 GCF_000327345.1 Myotis davidii | reverse complement strand
CATCGAGGAGCTCTTCAGCATCATCCGAGGTCAGCCGCCCCGTCGCCCCTGAGGGTGGTGAGGGCACCTGGGCTGCATTGTCCGGAGCAGAGCTGTCCCCCTGCGGGCCCCCCCACCCCCCGCGGCTCCCCGCTCCAGGGTGGACTCCCCAGCCAAGTGTTGGGGTTGGGTGGGGGACTGTGCCTCTGGTGGCCACCCCTGCCTCCGTGGCCTCACAGCCCTGCTCGGGCCCAGCTCTCCAGTGCCCCGGCGGTCTGCCCTGCAGGGCAGCTGCAGTCAGACCTGTGGGCACATGAAGGGTAGCGTAGCGTCCAGTGGGTGTTCCTCGTCTCAGGCGTGGGCATGGCTGCTCACCCTCCAGGCCCCGCCGCCTGCGTGTGCGTCTGTGTGTGGGTGCGAGGGCCGGCCTCTCCCTGCAGACTTCCCCGACTCCCGGCCGGCCGTGGAGGACCTCAAGTACTGCCTGGAGAGGACTGACCAGCGGCAGCAGCTGCTCGTGTCCCTCAAGGCCGCCCTGGAGACGCGGCTTCTCCACCCAGGTACGGGCTGACCCCCCATTGATCTCCAGGCCCAGAACCGGAGGCGGAGAGTCCAGTCTCCCAGCCACCTGCAGGCCCTGGGGGAGGTGGGTAAGGAGTAGTTTTGGGGGGCCCTTGGGGGTATTGGCCTGGTGGTGGGGTGCCCAAGTCCCCGGCACAGACTGCTTGCTGGGGGGGGCGTGTGTGTGGCTCAGATCCGGGCGTGCAGTCGCCTGGCCCTGCAGATGCCCTGGCTGGCCGGGGCCACCCTGGTGCTGCCCTCACCTCAGCCTCCTGTCCCGGCTGCAGGTGTCAACACGTGTGACATCATCACCCTCTACATATCAGCCATCAAGGCGCTGCGCGTGCTGGACCCCTCCATGGTCATCCTGGAGGTGGCCTGCGAGCCTGTCCGCCGCTACCTGAGGTGAGTGCTGGGGCTCCCCCTGCTCCTCCCCTGCAACCCAGCTCCTGGGGGCCCTGCTGCTCAGGGACACCGGCCCCGCCCCACCCCGGTTCCAGCAGAGAGGTGCCGCCTCTGACCGGCGGAGCCAGGCCCCAGTGGGGGGCAGACTCAGGAGGGGCCTGAGCGGGGCTGTGCCGGGACTGCGGTGCCTGCGGCCGCCCTGACTTGCACCTGCAGCCTCCGGCCTGGAAGGGCTGGCCCTGGTCACCTGGTCGTCTCACTCCTGCCGCTCCCACAGTCGTTTGTTTTACTTCATCTTGTTTTATTTTTTTGAGCAAAAGCCTAATGCTTGTCTCTGACCTGCGGGCGGGACTGGCTGTGGGGAGGGAGTGAGCAGCGTGGGGTCAGGTGGAGGGTGAGGATCCTGAGGCCCCTGCGCCCCGCAGGACGCG
>NW_006300164.1:792108-794701 GCF_000327345.1 Myotis davidii | reverse complement strand
GACCCCCCGCCGTTCCCCCAGGACATGGCCGACTCCCGCCGCATCAATGCCAACATCCGCGAGGAGGACGAGAAGCGGCCCCTGGAGGAGCAGCCGCCGTTCGGGGTCTATGCCGTCATCCTGTCCAGCGAGTTCTGGCCCCCCTTCAAGGACGAGAAGCTGGAGGTGCCCGAGGACATCCGGGAGGCCCTGGAGGTCTACTGCAGGAAGTACGAGAAGCTGAAGGTACTGCCCGCCCCATGAGCGGGGCTCCCACCGGCGGGGCTGTAGGGCAGGATTTCCAGGTCTCGGCCTTGGAGCCTGTGTGCTGCTGCCGCCTGGGCTCCGGTCCTGTGTGCGACGGGGCTGCCCGGCCTCCCGCTTGCTGTGGGGGTGGAGGCACTTGGAGCAGCCCCACCCCAGACGGGGACTCAGAACAACAGGATTGTTGCCTTCATTCTGGCTCAGGGTCCCAGCCAGGGGTCACAGGGCATCGCCCCGAGTCCACAAGGGCCCTCCTGCCTCTCCTGGCTTCTGGTGCCTGGTGCAGGCGCCGCCCTCCACCGTACGGCCACCCGTGGCTCCTCCGGCCCCGTGCCCACATCTCCCTCTGAGAGGGCACCAGGCACTGCTCGTGCGACGCCCTGATTGCGTCTGTAGTGACCCCACTTCCAAGTGCGGTCGCCTCCTGAGGCCCAGGGTCAGTGCGTCCCCTCTCTTAGGACCCCAGTTTGGGCCCCTAAACGCGTGCCTTTCTCACATGCAGCAGCCCCCAAAGTCTCACTCCAGCTCCCACTCAGTTCAGAGCCTCACTAAACGGCAGCTCAGGGTCCCGCTTTCGGCATCAGCTCCCACCCGAGTCCGGTGAGGCTGAGGCCTGGGCACTTCCTCTTCTGCAAGGAGCCCTGGGCAGACGGGCTGCCTGCCCCGCGCCCGTGGGGACGGTGGGCACACCCTCGTTCCGACAGGAGCACGCCTGACGCCGGGTTCTGAGGCTCGAGGCTAATGGTGGGGTGCCGTCCTCGGCTCATGGGGGCCCCTGCATCTGGCTCTGCCTGCCAAGCACTCGTGCGCTGTCTCCCCCTCAGTCCAGGCAGCCTTTCCCCGGAGAGCAAATTCTCAGAACCTGTGGGCTCCCCAAGTCGTCCACGGCAGAGCCGGCGCCCGCACGTCTGGCTGGCTGGCTGGCTGGCTGGTTGCTTCCACTGCACAGCCAGCTTTGGGCACCCCTCGGGCTCACAGGAGTGCCCTGCCTGCGGGGCCCAATGCCGGGTTCCCTCTTACACAAGAGCCAGGCTGTACCTCCCGCCCTCGGCCTGGGAGTGTCAGCTCAGCCTCCAAGCTCGGCACCTGCAGGCCCCCTCCCCTCCGTGCTCCGCGGCATGTCCCTCGTTCCCACAGGCTCACGGCGGCCTTCACTGTCCGTGTGTCTGGCACCTGTCCCTCCAGGCAGTCCATGCCGTGTGCAACTCCGTCGCTCCCCACCCGCTCCATGGCTGCGCCCTGTGCCAGCATTTGTTAGAGCAGCACCCCTTCCCGGGACCCTAACCTGTCCCTGTGGCTGCCACAGCGAAGCCCCAGGCCAGGGGGCCTACAGCAGGGGGCGGTCTGGAAGCTGGGTGACCCCGAGGGTCGGGCCCTGTGCCCTCGGCCATGGGAGGGAGTCGTGCCGGCGCCTCTTGGCTTGTGGCCATGTCACTGTCTTCATGTAGCTTTTCCCCGTGTCTGTGTCTTGTGTGTCCTTCCTCTCACGAGGACACCGGTCCTGTCATGTGAGGGCCCCGGCTCCCCAAGGTGAGCTCGTCTTAACCAGTCACACGGGCAGCGGCCTGTGTCCAAGTTGGATCCTGGGGTGAAGCCACCCGAGACCCAGCTCGGCCTCCGACAGCGTCTGTGGCTGGTGCTCAGTTAGATGGGGTCGGGGGGCAGAGCCCCCCCTGCCAGGCTGCCTGGGGGTGGGCGCCGGTCAGGCCTCCGTGCGCTGGGCCAGGTCTCACCCACCCTCCGCAGGCCATGCGTACCCTCAGCTGGAAGCACACGCTGGGGCTGGTGACCATGGACGTGGAGCTTTTAAGGAACCCCAAAACTTGAATAACCAAGCTCAGAGGGAACTCTCCTGCTCTACATCCAATTCCTTCCTGATAACTTACCATTCTACACTAGGAAATAAAGAATTCACTCACCTTAAAGAGAAACACTATAAGTTGTTTCTTCTCTCTCAAACATACTTTGAAGGGTAACAATTAAATTTTAAGTTGCTTCCAGCTCAAAAATTCTGACCTTAAGTACCTGAGTTCCAAAATACTTCCTTCGCCACTATTAAGTAAGTAATAACAATGTCTACTACAGTCTAGGGGGCGGCTGAGGGCGGGGCCCAGGCAGCCGGCTGACACACGCTGTCCCCCAGCTCTTCTGGACGTACATCCAGGCCATGCTGACCAACCTGGAGAGCCTGTCGCTGGAGCGCATCTACAGCATGCTGCGCATGTTCGTGGTCACCGGCCCCGCGCTGGCCGAGATCGACCTGCAGGAGCTGCAGGCCTTCTTGCAGAAGAAGGTGCGCGACCAGCAGCTGGTCTTCGCTGCCGGCGTCTACCGCCTGCCCAAGAGCTGC
>NW_006300164.1:791649-792090 GCF_000327345.1 Myotis davidii | reverse complement strand
GGGATCGATTTCCTATGCTTCACATAGCCAAAATGCTTCCCCCAACACCCCCGCCCCCATGACCTGTCCTCTGGCCACACCTCTGCCTGGTCCCCAGAGAAGAGAGTAAAGCAGCTGGTTCTTCATCCCCTCCCTGTGCCGCTGGCTCTGTGGGCCCCTCGTGACCTTCGGACGCATCTCCCTCCACTTGGCAGGCCCAGCTCCCGGAGCAGGTGAGGGAGGGAGGGAGCCCCAGGGGAGGCCAGGGCTGCACACCTGCGTGTGGGCTCTGCCCGCAGGAGTTCTTGCCCGTGTCCATGCCTGAGGCCCTCAACCAGGCGGAGGGAGCAGGCCTGGCTTGGGGGCCCTCGAGCCACCCTACCCGCCAGGCCTCCAGCTCTGGCCTCGGGAAGGAGCCTGCGGTGCCTCCCTCAGCGCGGCCTGAGGCTCCAGCCCCCGAGG
>NW_006300164.1:789953-791466 GCF_000327345.1 Myotis davidii | reverse complement strand
CCTTACCCCCACCCCCAACGTGTGGCCAGGGCGCACCTGGGCCCGGCGCACAGTGCCACGCAGGAGCCCGGCGCCGCCTTCCGCGCAGTGCCCAGAGGAACCTGCGGTCCCAGGAGGGGGAGGTGCGGACGGGCCAGGCCCGGCCTCGGCTGCCCTGGGCGCAGCCTCCGGTGCCAAAACAGGCAGGACCCGCTCGAGCCTGCACTGCCCCACAGGCGACCAGGTCCCTTCAGAACAAGTGTGCCCACTGTCCAGGCCTGGAGCCGTCGCTGCGCAGACAGCCCCGTGGGTCCCACAGGCCACCTGCACAAGGCCGGGCCAGGTGGCATTTCCGACTCAGGACCCCTCCTCTCTGAGAACTCTGCCTGCCACGGGCTCTAGGGGGCAGCGTGGGGTTGGGCTCAGAGCTCCAGCCTTGGACCCCGCAGCCGCTTCCTGGGCCCCTGCCTGTGCGGAGCCGTGGTCAGCAGAGGGCTTCCCGCTCCGAGGCCCAGCGGCCCTGAGCCTCCCAACAGCATCTGCTTGGCACTGGGCTGGGTGCGCCTTTGTCATCCCAACCAGGATGCAAACCTGCCGGACCGGCCTGGCGGGTGGCAGTGCCAGCCCGGGCACCGGCCACCTGCACACCTGCCCTGCGTCTGTGAATGAGTGTGGGATCACCCGGTGTCTCAGGTCACAGCATCACTCGGCAGGTGTAGAGGTGTCGGGAGCTGCCAGGAGGTCCCCAAGGGCAAGGGGGGGAGCGCCTGTGTCGGGTCGGGGGCGGTCCCAATGACCCAGGGCCAGCTGGAACCCAGCCATGCCTCCCCCAGCCTGTGGGTCCGCTGTGGGCGGGCACTTCCTCCTGTGCCTGGGTGTTGGCAGAGGGGCCAGTGTAGGGGGGTGGGGAGGAGGCCAAGGTTAACCCCGACCGTGCCAGCCTGCAGGCGAGTCCCCTGGGCAGTGCTCACCTGGGCTGCAGGGGGCTGTGCAGGGACCAGACCAGGGGTGGGCAAACTTTTTGACTCGAGGGCCACAATGGGTTCTTAAACTGGACCGGAGGGCCGGAACAAAAGCATGGATGGAGTGTTTGTGTGAGCCAATATAAATTCAAAGTAAACATCATTACATAAAAGGGTACGGTCTTTTTTTTTTTTTTTTTAGTTTTATTCATTTCAAACAGGTCGGATCCAGCCCGCAGGCCGTAGTTTGCCCACGGCTGGACCAGACCCTCTGAGGGGCGGGCAGGCAGCCCCAAGTGGCAGCTCTGGCTTCAATGACATGTTTAAGCTGGAGCCCAGGACACTGCCCGCTTCTGGAGGACGGTGGCCTGTGGGCAGTACCTCCCACCTCCTTTGGGTGATTGAGGAACCCCTGTGGGCCCTCCAAACCTGGACATCACTGGGGTATGGGCCGGACCCTCCCCCAAACAGCCAATGCGAGGGCAGTGGGCACAGGGCCACTCCCTGGCCATCCTCAGCCCCTGCTCGTCCGGCCCTGGCAGGAGGGCGGTGACAGCGGTCACCAGGCCCTG
>NW_006300164.1:789589-789845 GCF_000327345.1 Myotis davidii | reverse complement strand
CCACCCTCCCTGCCTCAGGGCCCACCTGTGAGGTCAGCGCCTGCCACTGAGTTCCGCCCAGAGGTGTGTGTGGTCAGGCTGGAGGCCGGACATGGCCTCCGGGCCCCAGCCTGACTTCTGCCTGCTTGGCAGCCCCCTGGGCCTGATATGCTGGTCCCTTTTGATCCGGGCTGCAGGTGCTGCTCCTGCCCCAGCGCCACCCTCGCCAGGGCCCCTCCTCGTCCAGGCGGGCCCAGTGGGCCCATGTCCCAGTCGA
>NW_006300164.1:787247-788329 GCF_000327345.1 Myotis davidii | reverse complement strand
GGGGGGGGACGCGGGGGGGTGCACCTGGGCTCCTGGAGCGCGGCCTGTTCTAGGATTCACACCTGCCTTTGTCCCCCCAGTGAGACATGCACAGGAACCATGGACAGCAGGTGAGTGATGCTGGGGGTACCCCTGAGTGAGGGTGCCCTGCTCCCTGCTGGGGGGCACTGACCAGTCCCTGGGGCCCAGTTTGGTGCAGGAGGACCACCTGGACCTGCAAACGGTGCACGTGGAGTCCCACCACATGGACGCCAACCTGGAGCTCTCCCTGGAGGACCAGGGCCTGGTCACCATTCCCATGGACCCCGCCCAGGCCCTGGAGGAGCCTCTCTGCCCACCGCTGCCTGAGTAGGCGGTGGCCGCAGGGGGAGGGAAATGAAATCGTATTTACTGTTCTGCACTGTCTTCTTCATGCCCTGTGGGCATTGCCTCTAGTCGGGGAAGGTCCCTGTGCGCCTCTGTCCCCACCTCTGTGATGCGTTGGGCCGCATAACTCCAGGCACCTGGGGGTCCCCCTCCCCTTGGGCTGGGAGCCACACCCTGGTCCTCTACTTCCCCCAACGGGAGCCTCAGCCCAACCCTGAAGCCGGAGGGCCCTGGGCCCCGCCCACCCCCCCAGAAAGCCCAGGGCGGGCCATGGGGGAGTGGGACCTGCTGTGGTCAACCCAGGCGTCCCTGCCCGACCCACAGTCTCCTTGAGATTCCAGGACAGTCCTTGGGGCGGGGCGGGGCGGGCATGTCTCCCCAGCCTTAGGTAGCAGCCTCCTCCACTGCGGGGCCTGTCCACCAGGCTCAGCATCACACCCCCAGCAGCTCCCCACCCCGGAGCCCCCACATGTGCTCCTGCAACACCAGTCATGCACTTGGGGAAAGAAACATCCCCACTCGGGGGTGGGGCTGTGTATCTGCACATGGGGCACTTCACTGAGCCCCGAACTGGCAGAGACCCGGTGAGGAGCCGGACGCACTCGGTCCCATTGCCATTCGGTGCGTCGCCTCCCTGGTGGTTGTGTGTGGGGTCCAGTTGCTCAGGCCTCGGCGGAGCTCAGGGTGTTGGGCGACGCAGGGGGCGGGGACACCTC
>NW_006300164.1:783648-785773 GCF_000327345.1 Myotis davidii | reverse complement strand
CCAGCGATGGGAAGCCGTCCTGGGCTGCATGCCGGAGGCGGCGAAGGGAGGCGCAGTCAGTCTGGAAGAGCAGGTCGAGGCAGTGGGAGCCCCCGGGAAGGGCTGCCAGCTGGGGAGTCAGGGTCTGCAGTCAGGGAAGGGCAGGGCCGATTGGCAAAAGGGGTCCAGAGGAGAAGGGGGCGGTCAGAAGAGGAGAGGGTGGAGCCCAGGCTGCTAGGAGCCGCCAGGGGCCACAGGCCCCCACTGGGGCTCTGGGCGTGGCTGGGGAGGACCCCCCGCCCAGGCCTCCCTCCGAGCAGGTGCCCAGCCCGAAGCCGAGTGGGAGCTGGGCTGCCCTCCCCCACCCGCCCGGTCTCCCCAGTCACCCTGGCAGCAAAGGGCCAGGCCCAGATGCCACAGGGGGCCAGAGCTGGCCTGAGGGTGGTCCCTGATGCCCAGGGAGGCTCGGGTGAGGCCGCCTATGGGAGTGTGTCCGGAAAGGCCCTGTGGGTCTCTGAGCTGCGCCTGAACCAGGTGGGGGGGAGCCTGCCTGCTCTGGGTGGGGGCGGGGGAGCAGGACTCAGTGACGCCCACCAAAAGCAGCCATCGCCTGTGGGACTTTTGTGCTCCTTGCAGCTGCCTTCCCAGCGTGCTGTCTGAGGGGGACACCTGCACCTCTGGACTGCACACCCCCCTCCTCTCCCTGCTCGCCTGGTGGTGCCCCTGGCTTGGGCAGCCCAGCCTGCGCTCCAGCCCCACCAGCTGCGCTCCAGCCCCACTATCTACCCACCAGCCCGGCACCCAGCCCCTGGGGAAGAGGAGCAGACGGGCCTCATGGGGGGGTTGGTGCCCTCTGGTGGCTTCACCTTGAATTCACATTGTGCCACGCCCTGGCTGTGTCCTGGGGGCCTGCCCCTCATCCTGTGCAGGGGGCAGGGTGCCAACCCACTGCCACCTTGGAGCAAGCTCCTGTGGGCTCAGTCCCTGCACGGCCCCCTTCCCACCTGGGACCAGGGAATGCCTAGCAAGACTGGGTCCATTCGGGAAGCTTTTGGTCCAAATGCGCAGATTTTGCAGGGACAAGATGCCCAAGGCGGGAGGGCAGGGAACCCTGGGCTCAGGCAGAAGGCCTGGCTCTGATGTGGCCTGTGGGTCAGGAGCTGAAGTGCTGGTCCCCAGGGAGACCTTCCCTTCCTGGCCCTCTGTCTGGGGGCCTCTGTGCCCCACGCTCTGGGGCCCACCCCACCCATCCTCAGACTCTCTGGGGGCAGCCAGTACGCCTCCTGCGGGGTCCCTGCTCCGCCTGGGGTGGGAGCTGCCTGCTCTGGTCCAAGCCACTACCTGCCTGAGGGTCCCCTGTGGCTGGGGCCTGTGCCAACTCCAGGCCCCAACCGTCCACCCAGAGGGAGCCAGGCCCCGCCCCCAGCCGCCCACACAGAGACCACATGGAGGGGATGCAACAGGCATGGCTCTGGTGAGACAGGTGAGACAGGTGTCTGGGTGGCAGGGCCGGCAGCCAGACAGATGGACGGATGGGACGTCACAGCCACCCCTCCACGGAAGTCGAGGGCAGCGGGCCCCCGGGAGAGACCGAGAAACTGATGTGACAGTGAGGTGGTGCGGCCACCTGAGGTGTGAGGAGCCCCGGACCGGGCGGCTCTGGGCTCCCAGGGCCCCGGGCGTGGCCCCGAGACGTGAGGCTGACTGGCTGACCAACAACATGACACAGCTTCCGATGGCGCGTGGCGTCATGGCATGGGGATACTAACGCAGAGACACATGGGGACGAGGACCCGTGAGGGCCAGCGGGGGAGAGGCCCGAGAGGGGGGGCGGCTCTGGGCTCCCAGGGCCCCGGGCGTGGCCCCGAGACGTGAGGCTGACTGGCTGACCAACAACATGACACAGCTTCCGATGGCGCGTGGCGTCATGGCATGGGGATACTAACGCAGAGACACATGGGGACGAGGACCCGTGAGGGCCAGCGGGGGAGAGGCCCGAGAGGGGCCCAGAGAGAGAGAGAGAGAGAAAGAGAGAGAGAGAGACCTAGTGTGCTGAGTGAGTCGAGATGAGGGCAGAGGCCACAGCGGTTGGGATGGGGGGGGTAGGGTGGGATGAGAAGGGGGGGGGGGGCACGCCTGGGGCCCG
>NW_006300164.1:778622-779268 GCF_000327345.1 Myotis davidii | reverse complement strand
GAAGCGGAGCCTGCGGCGCCCTCTGCTGGGACCTGGAGGAGCCGGGCCGCAGGGGCGGGCAGGCCTAGCCTCAGGGCCAAGGGCAGCATGGCTTTCCCCAGGGGATTGAGTCCCTGAAGGAGCTTGGTGAGTTTTTACACTTTCACCATGTTTCTTTCTTAAACAACAATACATGTTTGTGCTTTTTAAAAGTCAGCGGAGCCCTGGCCGGTGCGGCTCAGTTGGTCCCAGGAACGGAGATGCTGCCGATTCAACTCCCGGTGAGGGCACACCCAGGCTGGGGTTCAGTCCTGGGTCGGAGTGCACACAGGAGGCAGCTGATGGATGTTTCTCCCTCTCCCCTTCCTCTCTCTCTAAAACTACTAAGAACATATTTAAAATAAATAAGTGGAAATCGGTGGGGAAAAAAAGTAAAAAGCTGGCAGCCCAGGTGGGACCATCTGACCATTGGTGTTTTCAGACTTTTCAACCGTGGTGGCCCTACGGAGGAGGGTGTGCCCTCAGTCGGGTGCTGGCCAAGGGCTTGGGTGAGAGGCCCTGTGGGTGGGCCCAGGACACAGGCAGGGCCTGGGTCACTGGGAGGAGGTGGTTGGTGATCTAAAACACTGGCCTGGCCCTGGCTGGGGTTGCTCAGTGGACAGAGCAT
>NW_006300164.1:775369-775685 GCF_000327345.1 Myotis davidii | reverse complement strand
TCCCCCTGACCCCGTCGTGCTCCGGGACTCTGCGTGGGCCAGGCCGCTGTCCCGTCCGTCTGTCTGTCTGTCTGCGGGGGAGGGGGGCAGAGGAGGGCGGGCAGGGCGTCTCAGCTCTCCCTATGACGGGCACACATCTGCAGCTGGCCCTCCTCCCTCTCAATAGCGCGTCGCGGCAGCACTGTGTCTTTTTGGTTTTGCAAAGCGCCGCGTCCACCCCCGGTGCTCTATAAATAAGAACCAACAATCAATACCCGCTGGCCCCGCGGCCACCAGGGACCCCAGCCCTGAGCGCCCAGTGCCACCCTGGCCCGGA
>NW_006300164.1:771603-774178 GCF_000327345.1 Myotis davidii | reverse complement strand
GAGAGAGAGAGAGAAAGAGAGAGAGAGAGACCTAGTGTGCTGAGTGAGTCGAGATGAGGGCAGAGGCCACAGCGGTTGGGATGGGGTGGGTAGGGTGGGATGAGAAGGGGGGGGAGGGCACGCCTGATGCA
Source organism: Myotis davidii (assembly GCF_000327345.1). NCBI lineage: Eukaryota > Metazoa > Chordata > Mammalia > Chiroptera > Vespertilionidae > Myotis > Myotis davidii. The sequence continues at coordinate 774,047 of NW_006300164.1, read as the reverse complement.
CGGGACACAGACACGCAGGGGCGAGAGAAGAGTCGGAGACGGGACTGGGCGTTCTTCCCCTTACCGTGTCTTTGGAGGACCTACGTCTCTTGAAGCTGGAAGCCAGGGTGGAGGTGATAGCCCTAAATGTGGCTTTCTTTTTAGGGTCGGGCTCTGCTCTACCACTCTTTCTATCCTAAAATGAATATGTATAAGCGATTAGACAGCTAAGGGGGACGGCCACACCTGCCCTCGCCTGCTCCTTGGGGGCCGCTGGCCGGCCGCTCAGGCCCTGCTCCTGCCTGCCTCCTTGCACCGGGCCACCGGACCCAGGGCCGGACCCGCGCAGGCGGCCTCAGCTCCTGCCCGGGTCGGGCCTGACCTTCCTCGTGCTGGGGCTAGACTTGGGGGGTCCCGTGTGGCTCTCTTCCTGGGAGGTCGCCTGGCTCCCTGGCTCTCAGGTGTCCCAGGAGGAGGGGCCCGCGGAGCACGGGAGGACCTGCCCCTCAGGCTCGCCGGCCATCCTGACCCCCGAGGGCCCAGCAAGATTCAGGAAGGGGCCGCGGGGCCAAAGGTGGGCGTCCAGATGGATTGGAGCGATAGACAGAGGCAGCTCCCGGGACCCTGGCCTCGGGTCTGATGGCCAGGCTGGCCCTGTGCCCGCCAGTAAGAGCAGCAACCGGGTCCTAAGAGCAAGAGGGGGCAGATGAGAGGTGGAGGGGCTCCAGCAACCACCCCCAAGGCCCTCCCTCTCTGCTCTGCCAGCTTCACCCCAGGACACAGACTCTGGAGAGGCACCCAGAGAAAGAGAAGAGATGCACAGACTGACCTTGGACCGTGGGCAGGAGCCACAGCCTCTGCCAGCCCCACTGCCTGCCCCGCCCCAGGTGGGCATGGCTGCCCCTCACGCAGCCTGCCCCCTGCTGGCAGCAAACTCCCACAGACGCGGCCTGGTCAAAAGCGGGGCCAGCTGGACCCCTATGGAGCACAGGACATAGCAGGCAGCAGGAAGGAGGCCCGGGGTGCTGAGGAGGGGTGCGGGCGGCGAGGGCGGCGAGGGCAGATGCGTCTTAGACTCACGTGCTACACCCAGGTGGGCCCTGTCTTACCCTGCCTCAGTTTGCCTTCCTATGGGATGGGCGCTGGCGGGCGACTCTGGAGACAGAGAGGCCAGGCAGAGGCTTGGAGCAGGGCACATGGCCTCCCTCGGCCTGGCTTGGCAGTGGGCAGCCACCTGCAGGTGGCCCCCTACCGACGCTGCCCCTGGCTGTGGCTCCTAGCTCCAGGCCTGCTCCCACGGGCTCCGGGAGCCAGGGCCAGCGCGCCGGCCTGTGGGGATGGAGGAGGGCTGGGGCCGGGCTGGGCCGTGGGCACCAGGCCTCGGGGGGTGGCCGCCCTACCTGCAGGTTCTTTCTCCACACGTTCACCGCGGCGAAGGCCAGCTGCATCTGCTTCCGGCGCGCGTCCTTGTGTCGCTTGTAAGCGATTTCGATGAAGATGAGGAAGATCCCCGCCACGATGCCCCCGGCCACGAGCATGAAGACCCCTGTGGGCCAGGCCCGGCGCCTCAGTGTTGGCTGGCTGGGCTGCGCCCGGGGGGGACCCCCTCCAGTGTCTCCAGGGGCGCTGAGGGGAAGCGGGGAGACCCACCTGCCATGTTCTCGAAGGTGAGAGTAGCAGGGGCATTGCTGCGCGAGTCACACTCCTGGTACCGCACCCAGGTCTTGTCCAGGTCCTCCATGAAGCCGTTCTCATGGGACCTGGTGGGCGGGCAGCAGTGGGGCTGGAGCTTGCCCTCCCCTGCCTGCCTGATCTTGTCCCCAACAGCCCTCCCCTGCTGGCCTGATCTTGTCCCTAACTATGCCTGGGCGAGGTGAGGCGGGGCCTGGGCGGGGCCGCCTCTGCTCGGGGGTCCAGAGGGGGCACTCTCCGAGAGCGAGGAGGGCGCAGGCGAGGCTGACTCACTTGAGGATGGACAGGGAGACGTTCTGCTTCCAGGGGCTGTCCTTGCGCATCCCGATGCCGAAGCCGGAGCGGAAGAACAGCTCGCCCGTGGTCACCAGGTCGCACTTCTGCGAGGCCTCGAACTCCAGCACCGCCGAGTCCCAGATGAAGGCGTGCAGTTTGCTGCAGACAGGGGCGGGCGTCATGGGAGCTCCGCACAGTCGGGCGACCCTCGACCCGCACGATTGCATGCCTTCCCGCCAACCTGGGCCTCCTATCTGTCCCCACCCCATGGTTCCCACCCGCTGGGACCCTCGCTTTTCCTTTAAGGGTGGACGCCTGCTGGTCCAGTCCGCCCCCACGTGTCCCGCACGGCCCCGCCCCTCACTTGTCCCGCACGGCCTGGATGGCCTCGGCCGCGCTCTCGTAGTTGTGCTTCTCCATGTGCCGGTACATGGTGCTCAGCTCCACCTGCCGCCGGAAGTAGATGTCCACCGAGCTCTGCTTCACCGTCGCGTAGA
>NW_006300164.1:771128-771445 GCF_000327345.1 Myotis davidii | reverse complement strand
CCGCCAGGTTGGCGGTATAGGAGGCCACGATGATCATGGCGAAGCCGGCCCACACCATGCCCAGGATGCGCGCGGAGAAACTTCGGGGGGCGCCTGTGGGCAGAGACCATCAGCACCTTCGTCGTGAGAAAAACAAAGGCAAGCCCAAACTGAGGGACATTCTACAACATATTTGGCCTGACTCCTCAAAACTCAAGGTCATGAAAAGCAAGGACAGACTGAGCAACTGTCACAAGCCAGATAAAAATCAAGGAGCATGACAACAGGTCATGTGGTGTCCTGGCCTGGGGCCTGGCACAGAAAAGGGAGGTGAGTGA
>NW_006300164.1:770444-770881 GCF_000327345.1 Myotis davidii | reverse complement strand
CTCCTGCCCGGGGCCCCTGCCCCCCAGATCGGGGCCTACCTTCTTGACCAGAATGGTCAGGCCCTGGTACTTGAAGGGCTTGGAGAACTCGATGTACTGCGCGCGCTCATTGTTGATGGTCAGTGGGGCCACGATCATGTCCGCCTGCCCGCTGAGCAGCTCGCCCATCATCCCGTTCCACTCCTTCTTATTGCTGTTGTTCACCTGCGGGGGACACAGCCGCCGGTGGGGGTGCGGGCGCCACTGGCCCCACTCGCAAGTCAGGCTCCCGCCCTAGTGCACCTCCTGGTCGCCGGCTCCAGACTCCGCCCAATCTGAAGGCCCCCCTCGCTCAAGACTCCGCCCAACAGGGAGGTCCCGCCCACTCCAGTCTCTGCCCAATAGAGAGGTCCCGCCCACTACAGACTCCACCCAATAGGAAGGTTCTGTCGACTCCT
>NW_006300164.1:766282-770166 GCF_000327345.1 Myotis davidii | reverse complement strand
AGCTTGATGAGCAGGTCGATGCAGAAGCCGTAGCAGCACTGAGGCACCGTGTGACGCGCTGCGGGGGGAAGAGGCGGTTACCACCAGGCTCCCCTCCGAGCGGCCCGGCCCCGGTGCCCGCCCGGTCCCCCGCTCACGACTGCCCGGCGAGGTGTCGTTGGGTCCCGTGCAGATCACTTTCTTGACAGGGTCCCCGTTGACGGTGGACTCCTCCTTGCACGTGCCGTCGCTCAACGTGGGCTTGACATACACGAAGGGCTCCTGGTGGATCGTCACGATCTGGGGGGAGGCGGAGACCGGGTCTGGACCACTGCCCTCGGCGGCCGCGGGAGGGTGGGCGGGGGCGGTGCTGTCCTCTCCTCAGCGCCTCCGAATCCCAAACCCTGACGTTTCCCCGTCCTGCTGCTCTCTCTGGGGCCACCAGGCACCGTCCGCGTCACCTCCCTGCTGCGCTCTGAGGGGCCCAGGCTCAGCACCCAGAAGGCACCGGCCTAAAACATCGCCTGCTCTTGGCCGCTTGCCCTTTGGGGTCTCGGCTCACACGTCACTCCCTCGGTAAAGAACCGCTGGGATGTCCAGTCTGTCCTGGGCACGGTCTCTGAGCCCTCAGGGATGCGGAACTCCTTGTCCCAGCCCAGACCTGCCCCACGAGGACAGGGTCCTGTCCCTGACCTCCCCTCAGAGCCTGCACCGGACCCAGGGCCCCAGTCCCCGGTCTGACTGCTCAGCCTCCCCAGCGGCGGGCCTTGTCCGGCCGTCCATCCTCCCTCCCTGTGTCCCCTGATGACGCCCCCCTCGCTCCCATGCCTGCCTCTTCCCCGGGGCTTCGGAGTGCACACAGGAGGCAGCTGATGGATGTTTCTCCCTCTCCCCTTCCTCTCTCTCTAAAACTACTAAGAACATATTTAAAATAAATAAGTGGAAATCGGTGGGGAAAAAAAGTAAAAAGCTGGCAGCCCAGGTGGGACCATCTGACCATTGGTGTTTTCAGACTTTTCAACACGTGGTGGCCTACGGAGGAGGGTGTGCCCTCAGTCGGGTGCTGGCCAAGGGCTTGGGTGAGAGGCCCTGTGGGTGGGCCCAGGACACAGGCAGGGCCTGGGTCACTGGGAGGATGTGGTTGGTGATCTAAAACACTGGCCTGGCCCTGGCTGGTGTTGCTCAGTGGATAGAGCATCGCCTGCTGCTGAAGGGTTCTGGGTTCGATTTCAGTCAAGGGCACATGCCCGGGTTGCAGGCTTGATCCCCAGTAGGGGGCGTGCAGGACGCAGCCGATCAATGAATCTCATATCAATGTTTATACCTCTCCCTTCCTCTCTGAACTCAATAAAGACATATTTAAAAATTGGACCTTCAGGAGAGCCTCGCAGGAGGGAAGGGCCCAGGAACGAGCCCAAAGTCTCTGGGTAGCATCAGGCCAAGGAAGGGCAGCTGTGAGGGATGAAGCCGTGGGGGGGGGGGGGGGGGAGCGCCCAGAGGCCCAGGGAGAGTCCCCGGGGGAGTGGCCCCCACAGGGAGGCCAGGGTGGAAAGGACAGTGGGACCAGGCGTGGCAGGAAGCTGGCGTGGGGCTGTTGAGGCTCTCCCACAGGGGAGATGAGTGTGGAGGTGGCAGCCCTGGGACCAGAGCTCCGACAGAGAGCTAAGGCTGCATGAAGCCCACAGGGTGCCACCCCTCTGCCCTGTGTCCCCCAGCAGCTCTTCCTCAGAGAAGTCCTGTCCCTCGCAGCTTCCCCGGATTTAAGTGGGGAGAGAGCCACGGGGTGGGGGCTGGCAGCCCTCCCTCCCCCCTGCCTCCGGGCTCCCTGTGCGGAGCCAGGTGTGTGCTGGCGGCCAGGTGCTGTCCAGTCCCCACTTCCTTTGGGCACTTTTTTGGCCGCCCTGTGCCCTCCACTGGGTCTGAGGGGTGGAGGGAGTGTCCAGGGTGAAGGTGCTGGGCGGGGCGGCGGGCCCCACCTTCAGCCTGGTGGACATCTGGTACCCTCGGGGTTTCTCTGTCTCTCCGCCCGGCCAGATGATCTTCCGGTCGTTGGGGATGACCTGGGGGTGGGAGTATGAGATGGAGGGTGGCCACGCAGGGGTCTTGGCCCCAGGACCCTAAGGCCCCAGCCCCCACCCCCTCATGACCCCCACCTACATGGGTGCCGTTGTAGATGCCCACTTGCACCAGCTTGCGGTTCTGCAGGTTCATGATGCTGTAGTTGGCGAACTTCCGGTCACCGTCCTCATTGAACTCCACGCGGCCCGTCACCCCTTCCGCGTACTTGGAAGACATCAGCACTCTGGGGGGCAGCGTGGGTTCCACTTGACCGCTGGGGGCCTCCATCCCCGGCCTCCGGAGCAGCCTGACCCGCCTCCCGCGCGGCCTGACCCCGCCTCCCGCGCGGCCTGACCCCGCCTCCCGCGCAGCCTGACCCCGCCTCCCGCAGAGTCTGAACCTAGCAGGCTAGGTCAGACCCTGGAGCTGTGAATCCAGCGGGTGGCGCGCAGGTCTGCCTGCACTTGGTGGACAGCACACCATGGCCGCAGAGCAGCTCCTCGAGCCAGCCCGGTGCTGAGGGCTCTCTGTGGGCTCGGACATTCTATCCTCATAGCCCTGTCCTCGCTTTACTGCCAGAAAGGACACAGAGTGAGGTCCTGTCTGTCTGCATGTGCATGTGGCATACCCAGCGGGGCCATCGGTGTGCACACGTGATCCTTAGTATGCAACCCCATGCACGTGCATGTGGCATGTGTGCTTCATGCCTCTCTGAGTCTGTGCACGTGTGTGCACGCGTGTACATATGCCCTACATCTGCAGCTGTGTGTGCTCCTGCCGTGGACACGGTGGGCTGTGGCTCTGCGTGTGCAGCTCAGTGCTTGCTACTCAGGGGGTGGGACCTAGTGATGGGCTGGGCTTGCCCACCTGAGGGCCGCGAGTTAACTCCTGCCCACTGCGGCTTTCTAGTTGGGCCTGTGGCCTGCCCTGGCTCTCTCTCTGCAGGTTCGGGTGCCATCCCTGGTTCCTTGTCTGAACGCCTGGGTTCCTGGAAGCGCCCGGTCCCCACCTGCTGCAGGCTGTCAGCCACCCGGGGAGTGGGGTGGGGTTTCAGGGTTGGCTGCAGTGTTAAAAGCTGGGGGCAGGAGCTGTGGAGGCAGCGACAGGGCCGTGGTGTGTGTGGGAAATGGGGGGGATGATTATAACAGTGGAGCAGGGAGTGGAGGGGAGGAGTGGAGACAGGAGGCACCTGGGGTAGGTGACTGTGTCTGTAGCTTGTGGGCAGCCGGCTGAGCTGGACCAGCCGAAGAGCCGTTACTTCCACCTCCTAAGAGCCCTGTCCGGCTCAAGAGCGGCCACACCCACTCAGAGAGGCCCCGCCCACCTCTCACAGAGCGGTCCCGCCCACCTCTTGAAGAGCGACCCGCCCACTCGGAGAGGCCCCGCCCACCTCTTGAAGGGCGGCCCGCCCACATCTCAAAGAGCAGCCCCGCCCACTCATAGAGGCCCCGCCCACCTCTTAAAGAGCGGCCCGGTTTTCCAGATGTTGGTGTTGCCCACGCAGCCCCGCGGCGGGTCGGTGATGTTCTCCTTCTCCAGGAGCTCGTGCACCGCCTGGGCCACCACGCCCACCGCGTCGCTGATGTGGGCGGACTCGTTCTTGCCGTTGATGAGCTGCAGCCCGATGATGCCTGGGGCGAGCGAGGGCTTAGAGCCCCTGGAGAACCCCGTGTGGGAACCCGGCCCGCCGGGGCCAGAGGGGCGCAGCACTCACCGTCTGGGGCGTAGCGCAGGGCGTTCCCGGAGATCTCGCGCTCCCCCACCAGCCACACGTACCCTGACCCCGTCATGTTCAGCATCGCCGCGGCGCGGTACACGGTGGCAGCGTCGTCCTCGCTGTGGGGCAG
>NW_006300164.1:761492-765738 GCF_000327345.1 Myotis davidii | reverse complement strand
AGTGCCTCCTCCTGCCCCTGCCCCTCCCCAACCCCTTCCCCGGAGGGGGGCCTGGAAGGCCGCAGGGTGATGGGGCCAGCCCTGCCCCCCCAGCCCATATCTGGGCCAGGGGACCCCACGGAGGTGAGGCGCGGTGGGGCGCAGACCCTAGCTTCCCAGGCCTCTCTTGCTGGCCCCCTGCCCTTGCCCAGCAGGGTCAGGGGAGCCAGAGTGGCAATGGATCATTTTCTATTGATCACTCAGTCACCCGTTAGGGGGCGCTGTTCTAAGTGCTGCACAGGGGGCAGGCATTAGACTATCCCTGTGTCAGGAGGGGAACCTGAGGCACCCCGGGCACGTGTGGTGCTGAGTGGCTGAGTCAGGCCTGTACCTGAACCGTTCACTCGGTGCCCCTGCTCCGTGACCTCCTGAACAAGCCACACGACCCCTGGCTCCCGTGGCCGCGCTGGAGTGAGGGGCCGGGGGCTCTCCAGGTTGGTCAGGTGCTGGGGGGACCCAGGGCCTGGGAACTGCCCTGAACAACGCAGCGGAAGTCACAGCGAACAGGAGGGCTGCTGCTCCCTTCCGGAGTCTGAGCAAGCAGCTGTGCCCTGCCTGCCACCCGGGGCGGGACCACTGGCCAGACAGAGCACAGGCCAGGCCTGGGGCACACGTGCTCCTGAGACCTCGGGGAGTCCTCATCCCCATGGACCTGGCCCATGGCGGGCACTGTGCTTCCCGTGTGTGGGCAGCGAGTGCAAAGGGGGTGGACAGATGCCCGAGGGCTGAGCTGTTGTCCCATGGCTGACCCTGGAAACCGGGGTAGCCCTAGGCTGCCAAAGGGGTCTGCCCGGATTCCCTCCAGGATTAGCTGGTGAAGGTCTGAAAGCCTTCGCTCTCCATGACAACAGTAGCGCCCGATGGGAGCAACGCCGAGCAGGGCGGCGTCACACTGTGGCCTAAACGAGAGCATTCAGCCACGATCACCGGCAAAAACAAACTGTGCCTGTCGGGGCGCGGGTGCCCGCAACGCCTGGCAGGGCCTGTGCGGGGCAGGTGGAATGACACACTAAGCCGGCCTCGTGTAAATGGTGCATCAGGAAAGCAGCTGCAGACAAGCCTGGCCGCGCCATCACACTGGCTCATGGAGACAGCCGACTGCGGCAAGAGCAGTCCCAGGCAGAGGAGAAGGGACGTTTGGAACCAAATTCTCTGCACTTGGTAGAGAATTGGTAAAAAACAAAAACAAAAAATTAAGATTGGCTTGATGAGGTTTCTCTACAAAATGCATGAAGCAGGAGCCAAAATGTGTCGGGTTGGAGTGCCAGGGTCAAGAAGACTGGTGCTGGCACTGCCCAGGGGACAGCCGGGGACAGCCTTGCCACTGGGCTGCTGGGGCTGGTCTGCCCTCGGCCGTGGGACCGGCCTCTGCTCCAAAGACGCCAGCGTGTGAGGGGAGGGACCTGCCACTCTGCCAGCCCAGAGGCCTGGCCTGGGTGGATTCACGAGGGTGCTGGTGGGTGGTGGTTGCTGTGAGTGCTGAGCCTTGGGGGGCAGTGTACCTGCCTGTGCGTAGGCATGTAGGTAGCATGTGGTATGGTCTATGAGAGCATGCACACAGCACGCACACATGTGTGTGCTGTGTGTTACCATGGAGTACATGCCTGTACTTGCATATAGGTGTGCACATGACTGTGTGTCTATGTATTAATTTGTGTGCGATGTGCCTGCATATGCACACATGCAATATCTTGTGTGCACATGTGATGGTGTCTATATGGTGCTTGTGTGTGAGCATATGCATGCATTAAATATGATGTGTATGTTGCACATACACATATCTATAGGTGTGCATGTGATGTATGCACAAGTATACCATATGTGCATGCGGTGTGTTATATGTATGTGCATGTGCAACATGTGAGAAAACACGGTGTGCATGTGTGACAATTATGTGAATATGTTGTTCCTGTGCACACGTGCACACATGCATGTATGGTGTGTGCACATAGGTGTGTATGTGTGGTGTGCATATAATGTATGTACATGTGGTGTATAGGGTGTGTGCTTGCATGTGTGTGGTGTGCACATGGTTCCCGTGCATGGTTGTATGTAGTGCATGTGCCACTGTCCGCTGTGACCACGTCCCCTTCCTGGGCGGACCTTTGTTGGAGCCACATCTGGCAAACTGGTCCTTGACCCTGGGGCTAGTGACACAGGACAAGACCCTCTCAGGGCGTGTCTGGGGCCTTCCCCTTCCATGCCTGCAGGCGTGGGCAGGGTCCCAGTGACCAGAGGGGAAACAGTGGAGAAGACCACCCCCCGCCCCCCGCTGGGACCTGGGTGGGGTTCTGTAGATTGGCTTTGCGTGTGGCTCTCTGGCTTGTGTCCTGGTGGCCACTCTGATTACAGTGTGTGGATGGGGAGGCCTAGGTGGGTGCGACCTTGACCTTTGCAAACATGCACCAAGGTTGAACAGCTGTGTTTTGGGGTCACGGCTTCCTTGGTTTGCTCTGTCCTGGATGAAGGGCCTGATCTAGTCACCTGTCCACTGGCCTGTCTGCCCATTGGTGCACCCACCCAGCCACCCTCCACCCACCACGGCCTCCCGCTCTCCCTCCAGCCCTGTGACCAGTGAGAAGTGCCATGAACAGGGAACTAAAGGAGGGGGTCCAGGTGGGGCTTGTCCTGGGTGGGGCTTGTCCTGGGCGGGGCTTTCTCTGGGCAGCTAGGTCCAGGTTGGGCTTGCTCTAGGTGGGTTTTCTCAGGGAGAGGCTGTGTGCCCTCTTGGCTTTGCCTGGCAGGTCTTTAAACCCTTCTCCGAAGCCCTCCCCACGGGGCCCAGGGTTGGATGGTCAGCGTGGGCAAGTCATTCATGACTCTGAGACCCATGTTCTCCACTGTAAGACGGGGGGCGGGGGGGGAGGTTAGCACCCTCTTTTTGCACCTCTGTGGGTGGGAGTGAGCTGTTTCTGCTTCCAAGTCCCGGAGCCCTGGTCAGCCCTGCCCTCTGACCTGCCTGGGCAGCGGGCACCTCTCTCTGTGCCCGAGGTGTGCTGACTGAGTGTGCAAACGCACCCCACCCAGGCCTCACACTCGCCTGCAGGACAGCAGCTGTGGGGCGTGGCTCTGGGCCGATGGCCCTGCTGCCTTTCTGCCCTGGACGGGAGCCCAGGAGCTTCTGCGCGGGGCAGGCAGCGGGTGGGCCCAGCACGCGCCCCTGGTGGCCTCTGGGCTCTTCTGGGGGCCTGGACTTTCCCTTCCCAGGAGGCCCAGCCACTGGCAAATGGGGAGATTGTTACTGTCGGCTGGTCCCTGAGGGGGAGGTGTGGGGCCAGCCCTTGTCAAGGAAAGCCTGGTTCACTGTCCCTAATGCCCCCTCCCTGGCCGCCGCCTCCAACCACTCCAGGCCTGTTCCTGACGCGGGCCTTCCCGCCTGGGCTCACCGGACACGCCATCCTCAGGGCCCCTCCCTGAGTCCAGTCCCAGAGTGCAGTGTTACCCCATCGTTCTTAAGGGCAGGAGCTTGGCCATACCCCACCCCAAAGTCCAGCTCAGGGCAGTGGCAGTGGTGACTGGGGAAGGGAGGGAGAAGGCAGGAAGGATGGACAGAGAGAGGGCGCCCCACCTGCCAGGTGGCCAGGTCCCCAGGTCCCCAGGCCCCCGTGGAGGGGCTCTCTTTGGCAAGGGCACTTGGGAAGCTGAGGCGCAATGGTGCCCTCAGCCCCGCCCAGGGGTAGCCCGGGGTGCAGTGGGGGAGGGGCCCGCCCAGCCTCACCTGGCGGAGAGGATGATGACCCGGGCCTCCAGCTCCCGTGCCTCCATCAGCAGGGCCGTCACGTTCTTGGTCCCCGGGTCAAACTGCAGCACCTTCTCCGCCTGTGGTGTGAGCAGGAGCGTTAGCCAGTGGCCGGGCCGGGGACACAGCGCCTCAGGGGCGAGAGTTGGGCCGCAGCCACTAGGAGTCCGAGGCAGCTCCCCTGGGGCTGCTCGGCCTGCACCTGCCACCTGCCCTGTCCACTCGCCTTCCTGCCGCCTGGCCTGGCCTGGGCTCGCCCGTCCTGCCTGCGCCTGCTCGCTGGCCTGCCTGCACCTGCTCTCGGACCTCTCTCTCCACCTGTCACCTGGTCCTCTGTGTGCCGAGCATGCAACCGGGTGGGCCGAGACGCAGAGAGCGTGCAGCGGACGGAGCCTGGCCGAGGTTTGGAATGAACTGGGAGCAGAGATGGGGCGGACGTGGCCCAGACCACGGGAGCTTCAGGCCCGA
>NW_006300164.1:761106-761375 GCF_000327345.1 Myotis davidii | reverse complement strand
GGCCGGAGACGGCCCCTGCCAGGCGCCGGCCGGCCCCTGCGGTGGGTGGCGTGCAGTCCATGCATATATACCTTGGGTCCGCGCTTGTTGTCATAGGACAGTTGGTCGAGGTTGTCATAGTTCCTTTTTTTACTCTGATGAATAATGTGCACAGAGAAAATATGCAGACACAGAAGAAGATTATAAACGGTTGAAAATGACGGCGCTAAAGCAATCACACCACCTCCTCGGGCGTCTGCAGATGGGCGCGTACCTGGAGCTCGCAAACA
>NW_006300164.1:759765-760987 GCF_000327345.1 Myotis davidii | reverse complement strand
GGGGCCCCCCGCCCCCCCCGCCATGCACCTGCTGTGCCCCATGTCAGTCCTGAATGGGGGGTGAGCCGCCTCTCCCCGGGCCCTGCCCTGACAGCCCGCCTCCCGCACCCTCCCGTCGGCCGTGCTAAGGGGTCCGTGTTCTGTGCTGGCTGACTGGGGTGCACACACCCACTGCCCTCTGGAGAGCGAGAGGGGTTTGTGTACACGTGTGCACAGGGGTGGCAGGCACGTGCCTGGGAGCGTGAGCCTGCGCCAGCCACAGGGCGGGTGTGTGTGTGTGTGTGTGTGCACACGGGCACATGTGTGTGAGCTGGTGAGTGAGGTGCCCGAGTGCCCGCAGCCGGAGGGGAGGGTCTGGCGGGAGGTGTGGAGTGACTGCGTGGCCTGTGAGGGTGGGCACGCGTGGCTGGTGTGGGGGGTGTCTGAGGAGTGTGAGTGTGCCCCGGGCATGTGAGTGTGTGTGGCCCTGGTGGGCTCGCCCGGAGGACCTGCCTGCCAGGTGTGGGGCGCTGTCTCGGGGGTCCCCCAAGGCCCTGGCAGCCAGCCCTCCCTCCCAGCCTCAGCCGATCCCCACAATAGGAGCCCCCAGGCCCTCTGGGTCCGCTCTCTGGCTTCACCCCCCACCAGCATCCACTATTCCCTCAGGGTCTCTGGCGCCCGGGGCCCGGGGTTGGCACTAAGCCTGTGACGCCCTCTCCGACTCGCAGGGAACATGCTCCCCCACCCCCCGGCCTGCCTCCCTCCCTGTCTGCCTCCCTCCCTCTCTGCCCAGCTTGGCCTCCACCCCCCGGGCCGGGGCCCAGCGCTGAGGGCCAGGCTCTGGGCTGGGGCAGCCTCCCCTGGGCCTCTGGTGAGCACCAGCTGGCAGTGGGCAGGCAGTGAAGAGATGGGGGTCACCTGGACCCCCAGAGATTGCCGCTCTTGTCTCTCCGCAGCCCTGCAGCGTGGGGGCGGGGCTGGGGTCAGTGTACCCCAGAAGCAGGTGTCACTTTGGTCTCCAGACGGAGCCAGCCCTGTGGGGGGAGGTGAGACGAGGGGGCTGGGGGCCTGGTGGGGGCAGAATCCAGGTGGGGTTTGGGGTGGGTCATGCCCGGGGACGTGGTCTGGGGCGGGTGATGGCGCTGTGAGGTGGAGGCTGCGGCAAGTGGAGGGAGGGACACTGAGTGGGTGGCAGCAGGGAGGTAGCTGGGCCCTTTGGGAGGGGCATGGCCCCCGGGGCCAT
>NW_006300164.1:757784-759337 GCF_000327345.1 Myotis davidii | reverse complement strand
CGTGGTTCCAGCTGTAGACGCGCATCATCTCGAACCAGACGCTGGACTGGTGGGAGTAGGGCGGCACCGTGCGCAGGAAGCTCAGGTGGATGCTCTGTGGGCGGGCGGGCGGTGAGGGCGCGGCTCCCCCTGCTCCTCCCTCCTCCCTCCTCCCTCCTCCCTCCTCCTGCACCGGCCGCACGTGCCCAGCAGCACCCCACGGTGCCAGCAGGTGTGTGTGGGATGAGCCCCCACCTCCCACAGCCAACCAGCTGCCACCACTGGACGACTTGGGCTCAGAAAGTGCTCCCCAAGCCCGACTCCGGGTAGCGGGTAGCATGGCTCAGGGATTGAGCACCAACCTATGAACCAGGAGGTCAGGGTTCGATTCCTGGTCAGGTCAGGGCACGTGCCCAGGTTGTGGGTTTGACCCCCAGTGTGGGGTGTGCAGGAGGCAGCTGACCCATAATTCTCTCATCATTGATGTTTCTCTCCCTCTCCCTTCCTCTCTGAAATCAATAATATCCTATATTATAAAAGGCTAATATGCAAATCGACCGAACGGCGGAACGACCAGTCGCTGAGATGCGCACTGACCACCAGGGAGCAGACGCTCCACGCAGGAGCTGCCCCCTGGTGGTCAGTGCGCTCCCACAGGGGGAGCTCCACTCAGCCAGAAGCCGGGCTCACGGCTGCCTCGCCCACCTCCTCAGCAGTCAGACATCCCCCAAGGGCTCCCGGACTGCGAGAGGGTGCAGGCTGGGCTGAGGGACCCCCTCCCCCAGGGCACGAATTTCATGTGCTGAGCCTCTAGTATATATATATATATAGTGCCCCCTGAAATTCGGCCTCTCAACAATCCCCACTGGGGCTTCCCCGGGGCTTTCCCAACGTCTGGCAACTGGGATCTATCTGGGAGGCTGTGCCTGCTGGTCCTGCCTGACTCGCGGGCCCAGGATCTCCAGGGAGGGAAGAGGGAAGGGGCTCCCCCTTCTCAGCCGGGTCCCGGTCTGTCCAGGCAGCACTGGCAGCCCCATTGGTGTCTCTGCGACCCCCTGAGCTTGTGGTCCTCTGAGACCTCCGGATTGTTTCCCACCTGCTCCCCCTTGTGTCCTGGGGCAGCGCAACTGGAGACTGTAAAAATATCCAGAATAAAGCATCAAGAGACAAAAGATGTAAGGGATCAAGGATAGAGTGTGGCTCAGCTGGTTGGGCATCCTTCCATGCACCAAAAGGTCCTGGGTTCAATTCCCGGTCAGGGTACATGCCCTGGTTGTGGCTCGATGCCCAGTGCAGGAAGCAGCTGATCAATAGTTCTCTCTCATCATGGATGTTTCTATCTCTCTCTCCCTTTCCCTTCCTTTCTGAAATTAATAAAAATATGCTTAAAAAAAAAAGAATGGCCCTTCGGCCCTCGCTGGTTTGGCCCACTGGTTAGAGCTTTGGCTCACGGATCCAAGGGCCTTGGGTCCAATTATCGGTCACGGGATGGACCTGAGGTGCAGGGTCCTGGGCGGGAGAGAGGCCTCCCCAAGCAGCGTGTGGCTCTCATGTGGGTGTTTCCCGCTCTCCCC
>NW_006300164.1:757212-757454 GCF_000327345.1 Myotis davidii | reverse complement strand
GGGAGGGGAATCCTCCAGGGAGGGTTTTGAAACAGGAACAAGAGCGCCATTGCCTCTGTCCGTCACGCACCGGGCCCAGGGCGGCGCGGTGGCAGCTGGGTCTCGGAGTGGGGCCGAGCCAGGCCTCCAGCCCACGTCGGGCACCGCTTGGCCGCAGATTGGGACCAGGAGTGGGGCCGGGGCAGCTGGAGACGTGGCCATGACGCTGGCCTCCCCCTGGACCAGAGAGGGGGCCACGTCTG
>NW_006300164.1:756334-757105 GCF_000327345.1 Myotis davidii | reverse complement strand
CCCCGGGAGCCCGCCCCTCCTCCCAGACTCCCCTCCCCTCCCCCCTCACCCCTCCTTCTCCCCAGAGGTGTTTCTCCTCTGCAGCTGGAGGCTGGTGCCCTGGGACCAGGAGGCAGGGAAGGATCCCCACCTCCCACAGTCCAGGGACCTCTGCTTCCGGGCTATGGTGTCTGACCCTCTCAGCGGGCCTTCCGCCGGGTGTGTCAGTGTGAGTGTATGAGCCTGTGCGTGTGTGTGCGTGTGTGAGCGTGCGTGTGAGTGTGAGTGTGCATGTGAGTGTGCATGTGAGTGTATGAACCTGTGCTGGTGTGAGCGTGCGTGTGAGTGTGAGTGTGCATGTGAGTGTGCATGTGAGTGTATGAACCTGTGCTGGTGTGAGCGTGCGTGTGAGTGTGAGTGTGCATGTGAGTGTGAGCGTATGAGCCTGTGCTGGTGTGAGCATGCGTGTGGATGTGTGTGAGTGTGGGTGTGTGCAGGTGTGAGAGGCTGTGGATTTGGTTGTCCTGTGAGTGTGTGTGCATGCGCATTGCTGTGCATTGCATGGGTGAGTGTGTGTGGGTGTGGGTGTGGGTGTGTGAGCTTGCACAGCTCCATGTGCTTGTGTATCGCCCTGTGTTCCGTGAGCCTGGGCCCCTGGTCTGAGCACCTGCCGTGTCCCCCCAAAGGCAGCTGCCATGGCCCTGGGCGTGGCGCCGTGGGAGCCCTGGGTGCCGTGGGCCTCAGCACAGAGCCGGGCCTCCGGCGGCCCCGGGCGAGGCTCACCTTGTCTGA
>NW_006300164.1:754498-756059 GCF_000327345.1 Myotis davidii | reverse complement strand
GGTGAGTCAGGCTGGGGTGGCGCTGAAGACACACAGGGAGGCGACAGGCCCTGGCTCACGCCGCCCCCTCCCCAGGCCTCTGGCCGCCCTCACACTGCAGGGGCCGCCTCCAGTGTGTGCTGAGGGGGAGGGCGAAGGCCCCGCCCAGCCGTACAAGTCACCCCCAGAGGGTGCTGGGAGGCAGCTGGTCCCGGACGGACGGGGCGGACAGGCACCTCACACCCTGTCCCTCATCCGGCTCAGCGCTGGCGCTCCAGGGGCCGAGCATCACCGAGGGGCTGGGTGAGGAGCTCCCCGAGGCCTCCAGGGGCAGCTGGGCTCCCTCAGTTTGAACGAGACCCAGTGCCCAGGCTCAGGGGTCGGGGAGGGGGGCAGACAGCTGGGCGGCTCCACGCTGTCCTCACATGAGAAGGACCCGTGTCGCCCGGCCGGCGTGGCTCAGGGGTTGAGCGTCGACCTATGAACCAAGAGGTCGAGGTTCGATTGCTGGTCGGGGCACAGGTCTGGGTCGTGGGCTCGATCCCCACTGGGGGCGTGCAGGAGGCAGCCGATGGATGAGTCTCTCTCATCACTGATGTTTTTCTCTCTCTCTCCTTTCCTCTCTGAAACGGAAACAAATAAATACGAGAAGGGCCCGTGCCTGTCCCAGCTCTGCCCTCCCCTCTCTGAGCCGCACAGGCCCTGCTTCTGCGAGCGGAAGGGTGGTGTGCACTGGCCCCCATGCAGGCAGCGGCGGCCGTGGGCTCACCTGGCCCACGGGGCGTGCTCAGCGAGGGACAGCGATTGCTGTCACCTGGGCGCGTGGGGCTGGCTGTTCTCTGGGGAGACGGTGCCCAGGCAGCAAAATTGTGAGCTGCAGGGGTGACCCCCAGAAAGGGCCCCACCTGGACCCCTGACTGCTCCCCCCCCTCCTGCACAGAGCGAGTGACGGAAGGAGCGCCCCCGGGCGGGCATGGGAGTGGCCATGAGGGAGGGAGGGAGGTTTCTAGCACAGCTCTGGCCCGGCCTGGGCAGGTGAGCTGCTGGGGCTGGTCTCCCGTCCCTGGCCCTCCCTCCTCCCTCCCCCCCCCCATTGTACCAGAGGTGCCCGGTCAGTGTTGGCGTTGGCGTGTGTGTGCGTGACATGAGGGTGTTTGGGAGCGTTTGCCAGGGATGCGTGTGCACACTGTACCCCAACGCCTGTGTTAAACGGACATGTGGAGGGGTCCCGGAGCCTGGCATGTGTGTGAGCAGATGTTTGCCTGTGCCCTGGGTGTGCCAAGCAGTGTGTGGCGCATGCGTGTGTGTGTCTGCGGTGTGGCATGGGGGCAGGTGGTGTGAGTGTGCAATGAGTGTGCCCTGCGAGGTGAGCTGGTGAGAGTCCCTGCCCCCTGCAGACATGGGTGTGTAGGAGGCAGGGTCCAGAGGCGGCCCTGCTCTTACATAAAGGGCTGCAATGCGGCGATCCCGTGGCCTCACACACACACACACACACACACACCAAATGCCTGTCACACGGCTGCACACGCTGCTGGTCAGGGCCTGGAGCCCTGCTGAGGGGTCACTGGCCACGGTGGCAGGT
>NW_006300164.1:753403-753691 GCF_000327345.1 Myotis davidii | reverse complement strand
TGGAGGGGGCGCGGGGACAGGGCCTGAGCTGTGCGCGGCCTGCGGGGAGCTGAGTGTAGGGACCTTCCCGTGTCACCGTGCGCAGCCCTGGGTGCCAGGCTGTGTGTGTGTGTGTGTGCGCGCGCGCGCGCGGGCAAGAGTCCTCCTCCACGGTGGTGATATTTCGGGACGGATTCTGGGGCTGGAGACCCAGGGGTGCGGAGGGGCCTAGGCCACGTGCCCCGGGAGGTGGGGCGGGCTCTTCTCCAGAAGCTCACACAGGGGAAGTGTCCCTACCTACCTGGCCTT
>NW_006300164.1:750633-753176 GCF_000327345.1 Myotis davidii | reverse complement strand
CCACCCCCACCCCCGTCCTGCCTCTCTCCAGAGCCCCTCGCCTCCCTCTGGTCCCCCTGATCCTAATTCTCTGTCCCCTCCGCTCCCAGGCCTGCTCCCCCATTCCTAACCTAAAGGATAACTGAAGCTCCGCCTCCGCCGTGACATCACCGTTTCCAATAGCAACTGAGGCTTCTGCATTCCCAACAGCAAAAGCCGCCAGTCGGACAAAGCGGGCTGTCCCTACTCCTCAGTGACGCTCTGAGCGGGGGCGAGGGGAGGTCCACGCCTGGTCTGCGGGCGCCCCCTCCCCTCCTACCCCCTGCAGTTCTCACCACCAGGCTGAGCCCCGAGCCAAGCGCTGGCGGGCGGGCAGGAGGCAGGGGCTGCAGCTTGGTGGCTCCCTCTCCGGCCCTTTCTCCTCAGTGAGGGGAACCCAGGCCTGGGGGCGGATGGGCCCACATCTTACTGCAGCCCCACAGCCTCTGTCTGGGATCGAGGGTCACAGTGGGGAGACCCCCAGTCCCCAGCCCTGAGGACGCTTTCTGTTCCCAGGGCTCACAGGAGGGCACACGGGGTGCGCTCAAGGGCCCAGAGCTGGCCCTGTCTCCAGAGGCTCTGTGGCCCTGGCAGATCGGCCTGGTGGGGGGCGGGGGGGCGGGGCCTGAGGCCGTGCTGCGGGCCTGTCTCCTCCACCCACCCCACTCCTCCAGTGGGAGCTCCACTGACCTGGAGCAGCAGTTTCTAAATATCCAGGAATCTGCAAGCTGGTTGTCACGCAGCGGGGAGCCTGCAGTGGCCGGTGGGAGTGTTTAGCTAGGGAGGCGGCCAAACCCCGCCCAGCAGGGCCCTCTTTCTGTCAAAATGGGTTGGTCAGCACCCCTGCCTCCCCAGGCCCGGGTGCCACAGCTTTTGCCTGGAGCCCCTTGCAAGGTCCCCAACACCCAGGGGAGGGTGGAGGCCATGCCCGCCCCAGGTCACAGGCTCCTTGCAGGAGTGCGGCTCTGTGTTGAGATGGAAGCTTCCTCCACCCCCATCATGGCTTGGGGTGAACTAGAGCAAGCCTTTAAAATATATATATATGTATATTTTAATTGATTTCAGAGAGGAAGGGAGAGGGATAGAGAGGTAGGAACATCAATGATGAGAACCATTGATCAGCTGCCTCCTGCACGCCCCACGCTGGGGACCAAGCCTGCAACCTGGGCATGTGCCCTGACTGGGAATCGAACCTGGGACCCTTCAGTCTGCAGGCCGACGCTCTAACCAGTGAGCACACTGGCCAGGGCTGGAGAAGGCCTTTGACTGGCTGCCCTGCTGTGACAGAGGAACTGGCTGAGACAGGGACCCCTCTGAATGCTGGGGAAGCGGATTCTGTGGGGAGGCCCAAGGAGACCTGGGGTGCGGCCTCTGCCCCAGGGCTCCCCATGGGAAGGTGCTCTTGGGGTGCACGGCCACCCCAGTGCCGTCTCATTCTGCCCAACAGCACTCGGAGGGACCTGCTCCTGCCCCTCCCTCACTCCAACCACCAGCGCTCCAGTAAGGGCTGTCAATCATCAACACAGCTCCTCCTTGGCCTCAGCCCATTGGCTGAGGGATCGTCACATGACCCAGGCTGACCACTCAAGTTCTTCCCCAGGATTTTAGCCAGTTCGGAACCTGGGACAAGAACCCACTTCTGCCTCCTCTGGGGGTGGCGGGGGGTGGGTGGGGGTGAGTCCCTGGGGACGGGGCTCAAGAGCCGCCGGGAGACACACTTCTGCCCAGAGCTCGGGCCGAGCAGGTGGCAGGAACGAGGCTGAGACACCTTCCCCACGGCCAGCCCCCTGCTGTGAGGGCCCACTCCAAACGGGGGGGTGGGGGGGTGGCTGCCAGCAGACCTGATGGGGGTCTCTGTTCCCTGATCTGGGGGGACCCGAGGGCCCCCCGACCCAGAGCAGCTGCAGACCCCAGTGGTGCTGTCTCGCTTGCCCTCGTGCTGACGTCCACGCACACCCCGTCCGCACTCCACTGCCTGCCCCACCACGGGGTCCCTTCGTCCCTGCCTTTCCAGCTCCTCTTTTCCCGGGCGGCCATTCTCCCAGCTTCACAGGGTCCCCACACATCCCACGGGGACAAGACCCGCCACCTTTCATTCACGCCACAGACATTTCCTGAGCACCTACTGTGTGCCGGGCGCAGCCCTAAGGGCTGGGGCTGCAGCAGCGGAAGCGTTAGGCCCAACTCATCTGGCCCAAAATGAGGGCCTTTGGCCACTGCGTGCGCCTCACGTGCTCGGAAGACAAAGGAAGTGCAACGGGCCCGGCCGGCGCGGCTCAGTGGGTGAGCGACGGCCGAGGAACCGGGAGGTCAGGGCTCCATTCCCGGTCGGGGCTCCTGCCCGGGTTGCACCTCGACCCCTAGTAGGGGCGTGCAGGAGGCCGCTGATCCATGATTCTCCCTCATGGTTGACGTTTCCCTCCCTCCCGCTCTGCCTTCCTCTCTGAGATGAGTGAAACGTGTGGAGACTTTAAAGGGGAGGAAGCCCGCTCCTCTCTAACAGACCAGCTGTGTGATGGGACCTG
>NW_006300164.1:748664-748900 GCF_000327345.1 Myotis davidii | reverse complement strand
GTTCTCAGAGGAGCCCCCGGAGCACAGGGGGCTGGGCGTCATGGCCGCAGGAGCTCCCGGGCACCGGCACGGCCCCTGCGGAGGACAAGGACCCACGGACGGGAGGACGTCCCAGCCGCGCGTCTCACCAGGATCCGTACCAGGACGTGTTGGAAAAGCTCCTGAAACTCAGCAACAAACAGCAACACAAGGACCTTCGCCAGCGGGCGCGTCGCCGCATGAACCACCTAACGTGC
>NW_006300164.1:747322-748560 GCF_000327345.1 Myotis davidii | reverse complement strand
TTGGATTTCTTCCCTGCCTTTCCAGCTCCCCTTTTCCCGGGCGGCCATTCTCCCAGCTTCACAGGGTCCCCACACATCCCACGGGGACAAGACCCGCCACCTTTCATTCACGCCACAGACATTTCCTGAGCACCTACTGTGTGCCGGGCGCAGCCCTAAGGGCTGGGGCTGCAGCAGCGGAAGCGTTAGGCCCAACTCATCTGGCCCAAAATGAGGGCCTTTGGCCACTGCGTGCGCCTCACGTGCTCGGAAGACAAAGGAAGTGCAACGGGCCCGGCCGGCGCGGCTCAGTGGGTGAGCGACGGCCGAGGAACCTGGAGGTCAGGGCTCCATTCCCGGTCGGGGCTCCTGCCCGGGTTGCACCTCGACCCCTAGTAGGGGCGTGCAGGAGGCCGCTGATCCATGATTCTCCCTCATGGTTGACGTTTCCCTCCCTCCCGCTCTGCCTTCCTCTCTGAGATGAGTGAAACGTGTGGAGACTTTAAAGGGGAGGAAGCCCGCTCCTCTCTAACAGACCAGCTGTGTGCTGGGACCTGTTTTCGCTGCCTGCGCTCAAATCTGGGGCCGTGGCTTCAAGACCCACGACAAAGAGTAACCATCGTTTCATTTCTGACAATTGCCTGTTACATCAGCCAGGGGCCGGCTGGCTGAGCCACCGTCAGGTCACAGGCTCAGAGGCCGTGGCCGGACGGAAGGAAGTCACACCGGACCCAGCGGCACGCAGCTGCGAGCACACACGAGAGTTTAATCCACAAAATCCCGCAGCGGGGACCTCGGTGTCACACGTCACGTCCTGTCCCGCGGCTTCGCGTTGTCTGTCCGCGGCCTGACGGCGGAATTTGGAAAAGCCGTCCGCCCGGCGCTTCTGAGACCGGGGAGGGTCTGGGCGAGCTCTCCTGGGGGCCGGGGCCCGTGTGTGAGTCCCAGTAAAGGTGCCCCTCCGCCCCTGCCGCAGGCATGGAAGCAGCTGTCCCGGCTCCAGAGGAACGCGATCCTCTCCGCCCTGGCCTTCCTGCTGTGCTGCGGGCTCCTGTCCTACCTCAGCGCGGCCGACCCGTGGACAGGTACCAGCTCCGGGGGCGCCGGGGGCCCAGGCGGCTGCAGCTGAAACTGCCCAGGGGCCGTGACGGGCGGGGAATGGGCACCCCCCAGGTTAAGAGGGCGTGGCGTCCCCCACCTCCTGGCCGGACATGGCGCTGCTGCCAGTCCTGTGGCTGCTCCCGAGCCTGCCTGGGGCC
>NW_006300164.1:744234-745852 GCF_000327345.1 Myotis davidii | reverse complement strand
AGCTGGCGTGGCGCCGTGGTTGAGCATCCACCTGTGAACCAGTAGGTCAGGGTTCGATTCCCGGTCGGGGCACAGGCCCGGGTTGCGGGCTCGATCCCCAGTGTGGGGCGCGCAGGAGGCAGCCGCCCCATGATTCGCTCTCATCTTTGTTGTTGTTAATCGCACGGAGGATATTTTCTCATTGATTGTTAGAGAGGGCGGGAGAGAGAGGGAGAGACAGAGAGAAACACACCGACTGGTTGTCTCGTGCACGCGCCCTGACCAGGGCCTGGGCCAGGGAGGAGCCTGCAACTGCGTGGCCTTGACCGGAATCGAACCCAGGACCCTTTGGTTCACAGGCTGACGCTCTATCCACTGAGCCACACCGGCCAGGGCTCACCTTTGGTGTTTCTCTCTCCCTCTCCCTTCCTTTCTGAAATTAATTTTTTTTAAAAAAATTTTTTTTAGAGGGACGTGCCCTAACCGGTGTCACTCAGTGGACAGAGCGTCGGCCTGTGGACTGAAAGGTCCCGGGTTCGATTCCGGTCAAGGGCATGTACCTTGGTTGCGGGCACATCCCCAGTAGGGGGCGTGTAGGAGGCAGCTGATCAATGTTTCTCTCTCATCGATGTTTCTAACTCTCTATCCCTCTCCCTTCCTCTCTGTAAAAAATCAATAAAATATATTTTAAAAAATAAAGGATGGATGTTCTGACACACGCTAGGACACACGTGGACCTTGAGGACGTGATGCTGTGAAACAAGGCAGCCACCCATACCCCGCCCGTGAGGTGGGCAGTGTGGGCGGACCATGGACATGGGCGGACCACAGACACAGCGGACCACGGACACGGGCAGACCACGGACACGGGTGGACCATGGATGTGGCCAGACTACAGACACGGGTGGACCATGGACAAGGCCCTGCGAAGGTGTCAGACAGCGGCCAGGTCGTCTGGGCCGATGACCTCGCTTTGGAAAGGGATGAGGAGGGGCTGCCCAAGGCCGTGTGCCAGCTTAAGGTAACGCTTTACAAGGGGAACCGGGTGGGTGGGGTCCCCCCCTCCTTACCCTCCGTTGCTGCCGCCTGGAGGTCTAAAAGGGCAGAGCGGGCGTGCTGGGGTCCAGGTCCGGCTCCCAAATCTGTGAGCTGTGGAGGGAATTAGGCCCCAGGCTTTGAGGGGAGGCTTGAGGGGAGGCTGTGGACCCCCAGATGCACCCCCCACCCCCCCGTGCAGGGCTACCACGTGGGGTAGGACCGTCCGAGAGGGAACAGGACACTCCTTCCGGGTGACCCCTGGATGGAGAGCTGCCGGGGCGCCCGCGGAGAGCTGCGGGCCGGTGCCTGCGCTGAGGGGGGCTGGAGCAGGAGCAGGAGCAGTGAAGGGGCTGCAGTCCGCGGTGGAGGCTGCACGTCCTCGTCTCTGCCGGGCCCCCTCTCTGCCGAGACCTATGGCCCCGAGCGGGCGGCTGCCTACTTCGCACAGGACAGGCAGCCCTGGGCGCAGCCGCGGGGACACAGGAACATGGACACGGGGATGCGGGGACACTGGATCTTGGAAACACAGAGACGTGAGGAGGGGGACACAGGTACACGGGGCAGGGGGCACGGGGACAGGGGGCCGGGGGGACAGGGGCAC
>NW_006300164.1:740959-741828 GCF_000327345.1 Myotis davidii | reverse complement strand
CCCCAAAGGCCTGCCCCCCCTGCAGCACATGACACGGTCCGCCGGGCATTCGGCACCTGCCAGCCGCTCTCGAGCGGGAAGGACCTGGCCCAGCTCTTTGGGTTCGCCCGGAACGCCTTCACCATGCTGGCCATGATGGACTACCCGTACCCCACCGACTTCCTGGGGCCCCTGCCCGCCAACCCTGTCAAGGCAAGGACTGTCCCCCATCGCCCCCCCCAGATGGGTCCCGGCCAGCTTCCCAGGATGGTTGATGCCAACCACACGAGGGCCGCCACCCCTCACAGCCTGGGGCCAGGGCAGGGCGAGCGGGAGGGATGCAGGTCTTAGAGGTCTCCGGCTGAGGCGCCCTGCTGCCCCCCAGGTGGCTTGCGACCGGCTGCTGAGTGAGAGCCAGAGGATCACAGGCCTCCGGGCACTGGCAGGTGGGTCCGCCCTGGGCCCTGGTGCCGAGAGGGGGCCCCAGTGTTGGTGTGGGGATCCCAGGGACCTCGGGGCCCAGGATACCCCACCACCCCTACCTCCCCTATGGCCCAGCCTGGGGCCACTACCCCAGGGGCTGTGGGAGGTCTCGGCCAGGAGGGCAGGCACTGCTGGTGCAGACCCGGGGTGTGCCCTCCTGGGCACACAAGATCCCAGGGTCCTGAGCGGGCAGGTGGGGGGGTGTCCAGGCACCGGCTCAGCACCCTCTCCCCAGGGTTGGTGTACAACTCCTCGGGCACGGAGCCCTGCTACGACATCTACCTGGAGTACCAGGCCTGCGCAGACCCCACCGGCTGCGGCTTGGGCTCCAACGCCAAGGCCTGGGACTACCAGGTATGGGAGGGCATGGGACTGTGGGGGGGTGGCTGGGACTGCGGGGAGGGGGC
>NW_006300164.1:736428-739389 GCF_000327345.1 Myotis davidii | reverse complement strand
TAGGACTGCGGGGTGGGGGGCCCCCTGGGACTGCGGGGTGGGTGCTGAGTGAGGCTGCCCACAGGCCTGCACGGAGATGAGCCTGACCTTCTCCAGCAACAACCAGACGGACCTCTTCCCCGCGCTGCCCTTCACGGAGCAGCTCCGCCAGCAGTACTGCCTGGACACCTGGGGCGTGTGGCCCCGGAAGGACTGGCTGCACACCAACTTCGGGGGGGGCGGTGAGGTTGGGGGCGGGGGCTGAGCTGGGGGTCTGAGCTGCCTGCCCCACAGCTCACTGAACTCGGGGCCCCACCTGGTCCCCCCAACCTACTCTGTCCCTTCCAGACCTCAGAGCCGCCAGCAACATCATCTTCTCCAACGGTGACCTGGACCCCTGGGCAGGGGGCGGGGTGAGTCCCTGCGGGGCTCCCCATGGGGCTGGGCCACACCCACACCCGGTCTGCACCTCCTCACCCTCCTGGTTGATGGGGTCGCCTCTCCTCTCCAGTGAGGCCAGTCGAGGCTGCACAGCCTCCTGTGGTTACTGCTCTAGCTGCACCCCCGCGGCACGTGCAGCCTGTGCAGGGCTGGGGGCTGGCTGCCGGAGCCCCCGCCCCCCGCACACCTGACGGGCGTCTGACTGACAGATCCAGAGGAACCTGAGTGCCTCCGTCCTGGCCATCACCATCCGAGGGGGAGCGCATCACCTGGACCTCAGGTACAGCCGCTGGGAGGGTGCTGGCCTGCCCGGCCCTGGCTGGACCTGGCCGGCCGCTGACCCCCCCCCGACTCACCCGGCCGCCCCCCCGTCCGTCCGCGAGGCACGCCAGCTGGAGGCCGCCCTCATCGGCCAGTGGGTGGAGGAGGCCAGGCGGGCGCAGCACGGAGTCTCCGAGGACGAGGGGCGCCCCCCCCGCTAGGACCCCGAGGACTCCAGGGCGCGTGCTGGGGGGGGGCTGAGCAATGCAGGGGCCTCGCCAAGTCCCATGGAGGAGGGAGAGGACGTGGGGCACGCGTGCCCAACCTTCCCCATCATCAGTCACAATAAAACAGTCCTGAACCCCCAAGTTTGCTGTTTGTCGGCTATGGGGGCCTGCTCTCATGGGCCAGCTGAGTTGTGACGCCAAACACCGGAGGCCAACCCAGCGACTCCACCTCCCTCCTCTGTTTTCAATGTCACCACCAGCAAGGGATGCTCCCCAGGAGCCCCGCCCCTCCCCCCTCCCGTCCATCTCTGGAGGCCCTGGGCCTGGGCAGAGGTGCCTCAGGCCCAACCTCTTGCAGAGGAGCCCACCCTCAGCCATGGGGCCTGCACGGGGGCGGGCGCAGAGGCCACTTCAGGGCCAGGCCTGCAGCTTTCTGACCCAGGAGAGGCGGGCTGGGCCCTGGACCTGCAGGGAGTCAAGGGCATGTGTCCATGTCCGAAGGCCCTGGCCCCTGGGAGCCCAGACCTTGGCAGAGCTGCGTCTCCTCGGAGAGGCCTGGCTCCAGAGCGAAGAGCATTTCCTGAAGACGCTGAGGGCAACGGGCTGCCAGCTGAACAGGGCGGAGGGCCCTGGGGCCGGGACCCAGGCAAGGCCGGGGGTGGTCTCTGTGGAAACGAACTGTCAGCCCTGAGGTGGGAGCTGCCGGAGGGGAGGGGCCCCCTCAAGACCACGTCCGGGAAAGCAGCACCTGGGGTGAGAGGTGCCCGCGGGTCCTGAGCTCAGCGGATGGGGAGGGTGACCAGCCCAATGCCCCACCCACCCGTGCCAGGTGCCACACCACATGCGCGCGCGCACACACACACGGGTGCATACACACACCCACGTGCACACACATACACACGGGTGCATACACACACCCACGGGCACGCACACACATGCACACACGGGCGCATACACACACAGGCACACACATACACACGGGTGCATACACACACCCACGGGCACGCACACACATGCACACACGGGCGCATACACACACGGGCACACACATACACACGGGTGCATACACATACCCATGGGCACACACATGCATGCACATGCACCCACACACACGCGCGCGCACACAGCAGCGCGGAGCAGATCTACTTTATCCCGAGTGAAGGTCCGTCCCATCGGGAGGCCGGCGCAGGGCACACCTGCCCGCCGCCCCCGTGGGATCCCTGAGTCCAACACGTAAACAGCACAGCCAGCCAGGTGCCCCGGCCAGTGGGGCTACAGACACCCCGAGACCTCGGACAGGACAGGGCCGCAGACAGACCCCGAGGCCGAGCTGTTCTCTGGTCCCTCGCTGTTGCCCTGAACACGTGGGCCTGGGGACCCCGAGGCTGGTCCCCCCGAGGCCCGTGCGCTGGCTGGCAGGGCGTCCAGGTTTCAGGAATGTGAGCCGTGATCTGAGATCCTCAGGAAGGAGGCGGCCCGTGGACGGGACCCCTGAGCGCAGCGCTGGTCTCCCTCCTGGTCCCGATGTCCCGAGGGAACACAGCTGGGCAGACACCTGCTGCCTGCGGCCAACCCAGCGCCTCACGGCCCGGGTATGGCCCGGCCCAGCTGCCTCCTGGCCTGCTGTCCAGCTGGGCCGACACCACACGGCCAAGGTCCAAGGAGGGTGGGCCTATCCAGGGCCCGGGCCCTGCTGCCAGGCCCCTCCAACAGCAGAAGTGAGACCCCAGGGCAGCGCCCCGTGGGCCTGCCCTACGCGGGGGCCCAGATGGGCAGGGGGTGGGCCTCGGTGTTGAACACGTAGGAGTCCAGGCTGAGCAGCTCCCTGTCGTCAGAGAAGAGCAGGAACAGGTACTTGAGCGTCTCCCCCAGGAAGAAGCTCTCCATCTTGTCCCTGGGCTGTGGGTTGTGCGGGTCCTGGACGTTGCTAATGGAGGAGTAGCCACCGGAGGGGACCTGGAAGAGCGCAGGCAGGGTCACTGCGTGGGCACAGCCGCTCCCTCCTCAGGGCAGCGGCACGGCCTGGCAGGGCCTGGAATGGGGGCACTGAGGG
>NW_006300164.1:735954-736305 GCF_000327345.1 Myotis davidii | reverse complement strand
GGCTGGGGGCACAGGCGGGGGGAGGCGCACACAGGGCCCTGGGCCGCCCGCCCGCCCGGCCCGGCCCCGCTCACCTTGACCTGCACGTCCTTCTGGTCCTTCTGCGCGTGCAGGTTGAAGTGCGCGATCTCGGGGCTCAGCCCCGTTGCCATCTGCCTGTTCATCTGGTAGCAGGTTTCCATGAGCGCCCGGGCCAGGTCCATGTGGTCAGCGGGCAGCCCGTAGTGGGCGCCCAGGGCCAGCGTCCCTGGCAGGAAGCACACCAGGTGGTCCTGCAAGTGAAGGGCCTCCTCACCACCGCGAAGCCCGCCTCCCGGTCCCAGGAGCCCTCATCCTCCCCGTCCCAGGAGC
>NW_006300164.1:734712-735861 GCF_000327345.1 Myotis davidii | reverse complement strand
CCGCGGCCTCCACCCCCGCGGCCCAGCAGCCTGACCTGGCCTCTCCCTGGCCCCCAGCCACAGTGATCCCAGCTGCTGGGGGACAGGTCCCTGTGGCCCTCTCAGGTCACCCCTCCCCCCCTTGTGGGCACAGCCCAGGCCGGGCAGCCAGTCTGCCTGTGGCCCTCACACTCCTGGGCCACCACCTCCCTGCTCAGTCCTGGCCCTAACTCGGGGCCCAGACGCCGAGGCGGGAGCCCGGGCCTTTTGTGTTGGCCGTTTAAGAGGGCACCTGTATTTCCAGATTTCTTTTCCCTGGCAGTCAATAATCCTGCTGCTTTTCTCAGCCAGATGTTATGTGGGTACCTTTTTCACTGATCCCCTCCACGGCCTCTAGGTAGTCGTCCCGCAACCTGGGAGCAGGCCCGGCCTCAGTCCGGTGGGCGCACGGCCCCTCCAGGGGCAGACCCTGGGGTGCTCACCCCTAAGGGCTGAGGCCGGCCTGGGGGTGGGGCCTGGGGTGGGTCAGCGTGGGGCAGGGCAGTGCCTTCCGCTTCCCAAACAGGGTGGTCCCTTCCCACCGGCCTGAGCCCTGGAGGGCGGCTCCCTCCTCCCCTCTCCCTGGGGTGCCTGGGTTCCCCACACCCTGAGGGCTGCTGCACAGTAGGGAACCCGCGGAGGGAGCCCAGGTGTCCTGGCGCCCTCTCCCCAGAGGGGACTCGCGGGGCTGCACCCGCTCCTCCTCGGGGAGGGAGCTGGGCCCGCAGCCTGACCCAGACCCCCGCTCGGCACCGGCTCAGGCGGCCAGGCCCTGCCCTGGCACGTGCTGTGCTGAAAGGAACTGCGTCCCACGGGCGCCCGGGGGCTGGGACGGCGGAGCGGCCTCACCGCGCGTCCTGCCGCCGGCCCTGGATCCACTGCTTCAGCAGGTACTCGTAGTAGCTGTCGGCCCTGGCGCCCAGGGTGAACACGCCCCCGTGGGTGAAGAGGCCGCTGTGCGTGTTGATGAACATGGGCACCAGCCCGTCCTTCTTGCCCGACAGGGAGTGGACGTGCCGGGTCACCTCCTCCGCAGCCTCCTGGGCAGGCGGGGAGGGGGGTGAGCAAGGGCGCCGGGCAGCCAGAGGGCTTGGTGCCCTCTGCCCTGACCATCCGTTCCCCGGGCAGCAA
>NW_006300164.1:733906-734618 GCF_000327345.1 Myotis davidii | reverse complement strand
GTGGGGGCGTGCGGGGGGGGCTGCAGGGATGTGCCTGAGGCCACACCCAGTCCCCAGGACGCCGCCCAGCATGGCACCTGCTCCGCCTCCTGGGGGGAGGCAGGCATGTCCCTCCTGAGCCCAGGGCTGCTGCTGACAATCCACTGCCCCTGACCCCTGTCCCCTAGTGGATGCCTACTCACCCTTCCAGCCCCACCAGCCCAGCCCGTCTGAGCGCACACCTCGCCGGGCAGCACCAGCACGGCTCCCACGGGCCTGTGCGCCTTCTCTGAGGTCAGGACCCCACACAGGGTGCTTTCCGGGCTTCTACCAGCACCTCCCTCGTCCCAACTGTTAACTTCCTCTTGAGTCCTCTCTGGTCCCCAACGGCTGCACATGCCTGGCAGCACGCGGCCCGAGGCCGTCTCAGCAGCAAACAGCTACCGCTGGGCTGTCACTCCACCTCAACACGAAGACGCCACTCGCACCGAAACGTGAGCTCAGCCCCAATCACGGGCCACTGCAGGCCACGGAGGCCGTCATGGGGACAAGCACAACACTGGCTGCGATGCCAGCGCATTAACACGTCTGGCCCAGGCAGCGTGACGGGGCCTCGCATGCTGCCTCCGAGGCGGCCGGGACCCGGTGCCACCAGAGCCCTGCACCACCAGCCACCAGCCGTCAGGGCTGGAAAGAGGGGCTACAGCAGGTGGGGCGGGGGTGGGGCCGGGGC
>NW_006300164.1:733443-733697 GCF_000327345.1 Myotis davidii | reverse complement strand
CTCGCGGAACTCCAGCTGGATGCTCGTCACCTCGGCCACCGTGCTGTCGGACGTCCACCAGGGCGGGTGGGCCACGCCGGTGCCGATGTTCACGTCCGAGTACGGGATCTTGGAGGGCGTGCGGAACGCAGGCATCAGCCGATTCCCGAAGTCTTCCTGATGCACACACAGCGTGGTCAGTGCTGGCGCTCAGAGGGCGTCTCCCTCCCACAGCGCAGACCGCCCCCCCCCACCCTCAGGGGCTCGCCCTGCAC
>NW_006300164.1:730947-733264 GCF_000327345.1 Myotis davidii | reverse complement strand
GCACGGCTTTCTGCAGGAAGAGCGCGTCCCCCGTCAGGTGGTAGGCACTGAGCAGGCCCCCCAGAATGCGGATGGTGCTCTCAAACAGGTTCACGTCCACGTCCTTCTGAAACTGCAGCTTCTCGGACACCCACCTCCGGGCTTCTCCGAATTCTAGGGGATGGGAGAGGGAGGGGGCACAGGACACGCTCGCGGGCCCAGCACTGCCCTCGGGCCTCCCACCCCGGGCGACACGTGTGCTCCTGTCCACCTTTCTGCTGAGGGTGCAAAGGCAGGAACCCGTCTTCGGGTCTGAGCTGAGGGGCCAGGTGCGACCAGGGAGCCACCTCCGCCCTGAGCACAGTGGTCGGCGTCAGAGGCCACGGCACAAGGACACGGGGGTGGCTCAGCGGCGGCCTCCCGCCTTCTCAGCCAACGTCGGTTTAGAAACAACCGATGACACCTAGTCCCAGTTTGCCCCCAGCTGCGACACAGGTGGACATGGAGGACGGTTCCGGGTGCTGGCAGCTACATCAGACCACGTGCCACCTCCCACTCGGGGCCCTCCCAGCTGCAGCAGAAACCCCGGCGGGAAGGCCGCTGGGCGCCCACCAGGGTCCACTTGGCTCTCGGCAGGGGCCTCTCGCTGCCCTGAGTGCCCCCAGGACGTCTGGATGTGAGGTGACAGAGTCCCCACAACCAGCACACCCGCTCCTGGCCCCAGGGAAGGAGGCACGTCGGCGGACACGGCAGGCGGACCTCCGGGCACACGCGCCCACTTGCCCGCCGTCACACGCGGGAGCTGGGGGACGGGTACCTTTCTTCAGACCCAGGATCCACATGGTGTCCAGGGAGTCGACCAGCGTGAGGCCGAGGCCGAACCACTCGCTAAAGGACTTGGACACGGGCTTCAGCTCGTCGTGGCCCCAGGCAAACGCGCGGTATCCGGCCCATGCGTGGCGGAAGGCGTCTATGACGGCCTGCTGGCGCTCGTTAGGGGAGGCTGCGGGGGAAGCGGTCAGGGGGACAGGACCTGGTCAGGGAGGACAGTCCCTCTGGGGCCCCCAAGCAGGGAGGCTGAGGAGCCGGGGAGCACTGTCCAGGGCCACAGGGCAGCAGCATGAAGGTCGGGAGACGGCCCGAGTGAGACCCTCAGAGCTGGACAGGGCTGTGGAGATGGAGAGGCGCTGGGGCCTCACAAGGCAGCTCGGACTCATGTCCACCAGGCCTGTCCCGTCCACCTGCCGGGCATCAGGGAGCCCTGGCGAGCAGAGCATTTCAGGCCGCAGACCAGTCACACTGGCTGCGCTGGCAACGTGGGCGCGGGAACGTCCATTGTGACGGGTGTCGGGACGAGGACCCGACCACCCGCCTCTCATGACCCCGCACCTGGCGTCTTCCAAGAGGAGACGCGTGAGGTCTGAGTGTCACTGGCTTCCCACCACGTGTCCACTCTGTGGGGCAGAGGCCCACAGCTCTGCCCTCAGGCCACACGATCAGAGTCCCCGACAGGCCTGGCCACCAGCCCAGCTCTGGGCTCCTGCGTCCTTCCCCAGAAGTGCCGGCACCCAGTAGGCCCCCAGCCACAGGTGCCTGAATGCAAGCACCCATGCAGCTGCCCACGTCTCTCAGCCCCGGGAGCTGCCACGGGCAGGAAAGCAAGCCTCCCACACGCATTCCCGTTGCCTCAGCCTGGGCATGGGGCACCGGCCTCAAAAGGCCCCTTGCTGCCCGGCCCGCGTGGCTCAGTGGCTGAGCATGGGTTAGATTCCTGGTCAGGACACCTGCCCAGATTGTGGACTCAATCCCCAGCAGGGGCTGTGCAGGAGGCAGCCGCTCCATGATTCTCTCATCAACTATGGTTCCATCTCTCTCTCTCCCTCTTTTCTTTCCATAAAACACGTTAAGAAAACAGGAAAGCCACCTGAGCTCTGAGGAGTGTGCGCCCTGCGGGCACGGACTGCGGCCCCACGGGGATGGCCAGCACTCTGCCCTCGCCAGGGATGCATCTGTGTCCACATGCCCTCGCCCGCAGGATGCCCAGGTGGGAACCAAGAGGGCGCAGGGGGCCTCACCTCGTTGGTTCTGAATCCTGGGGGCCTGCAGAGAGGGCCGGGCAGGGGCCTCTGCCTTCCTGGAAGGCGCCTGGGTGCGTGGCTCCGGCTCGATCACTGCTCCCCGCCAGCTGCAGGGAGAGGAGCGTCAGCAGCCCAGGGCAGGGCCGGGGAGGAGGGGCCGCGACGGGCCCAGTCCCCTCCCCACACCGGGCCCCCTGAGGATGGGAAGGGAAGGCACAGGTCTGCCAAGTGCTGTTCCCTTTGGGCTCCTTTTCCAGAAG
>NW_006300164.1:729311-729974 GCF_000327345.1 Myotis davidii | reverse complement strand
TCCCTGCCCCTCCCGGCTCCCGGCCGCCCTCTCGTCCTTTCCGGACACAGGGCTGCTCGGGCCCTGAGAACCACGGGAGGTGCAGGGGTGGGGTGTGTGACCGCGAGCCTCCACCGCAGGGCAGCGGGCGGACACCGGCCCACGGCAGACTCGGGAGCAGCCACAGGACTGGCAGCAGCGCCATGTCCGGCCAGGAGGGGGGGCGCCAAGGACTGGCAGCAGCGCCATGTCCGGCCAGGAGGTGGGGGACGCCACGCCCTCTTAACCTGGGGGGTGCCCATTCCCCGCCCGTCACGGCCCCTGGGCAGTTTCAGCTGCAGCCGCCTGGGCCCCCGGCGCCCCCGGAGCTGGTACCTGTCCACGGGTCGGCCGCGCTGAGGTAGGACAGGAGCCCGCAGCACAGCAGGAAGGCCAGGGCGGAGAGGATCGCGTTCCTCTGGAGCCGGGACAGCTGCTTCCATGCCTGCGGCAGGGGCGGAGGGGCACCTTTACTGGGAATAACACCGCGGGGTCTCCTCCACGGGGACAGCCTCGGGGAGGACGGGGAGGAGCTCAGGAGGTCCCACCGCAGA
This sequence comes from Myotis davidii, assembly GCF_000327345.1. NCBI lineage: Eukaryota > Metazoa > Chordata > Mammalia > Chiroptera > Vespertilionidae > Myotis > Myotis davidii. The sequence goes on along the minus strand of NW_006300164.1, from coordinate 729,402 downwards.
GGTTCCATCGCTGCGGGAGGGGGGCGGCGCCCTCGCGGGGGGGACCGGCTGGGCCCGGATGCCGGGGCAGAAGGCACCGGGGCAGGTGAGA
>NW_006300164.1:726371-728339 GCF_000327345.1 Myotis davidii | reverse complement strand
CGCCTTCCTATCCGCCCTCTTCTGGGGCCGCCGCTCAGGCCCCTGCAGGTCTCATCCCGCACGCAGCTGTGCGGGTGGTGCCGGCGACGCCCCAGCATCCCTCCCTGCCCAACCGGCTTCCAAGGAAGCGCTGGCTCCTGGAGGCTGCAGGAGCAGGAGGGCGCGGTCACCAGCCTCAGGCCTGAGGGCCAGGGGCCCAGCCTGGAGCTCGTTCCAGGCGCAGGTTCCGGGCCCACTAGATTGTTACAAACACCGCCCCACCCGCAGCCCGGTGGGGAGCTGGGCAGAGCAAGCAGGAGGGGCTCCTAGTCGGCCCAGGGCAGGTCCGGCTGATGGACACCTGGTGCTGTTCCCCCCACACATGCTGGGCCCACACTGCTCTCCAGGCCGGGCTGGGCCAACCACAGCACGTGTTTACTGCGACTCCCCCGCCACCTTGTGTGCAAAAAAAATCAAGAGTCTGGCCATGTTTCCAACACAGTTGTTTCATTAGCAGTTGTCTGGGGTGAGAGAGAAAGGCACGAAGATCTGTGGTGATGGGACCATCCAGCTTCCAGAACAGAGTGGACAGAGGCAGGGTGGGAAGTGCACGTGTCCTGGGGTGGTGGCGTCCTGGAACCCCTGAAGCTACAGTGTTAGGGAAACTCCGTGAGGGGTACCTGGGACCTCTGTGCTCTTCGAAACTTTATATGAAAATAGAATTACCTGAAAACGTGTGTGTGTTTTAAGGGAGCTGTTTCCATAGTTTGCCCAGAAAACACGACTCATCAGAGATCGTGCCGTGTCCTGGGTTCCAGTTCCGGTCGTGAGCAGCTCTGGGCAGGATCCCGGACCTGGGCCTCCGCCTGGTGGGCCCCTGGGCCCTAGGCCCCCGCTTGCCTGTGGAGCTGCTGAGATGAGGGTCCTAAGGCACATGGTTTGGTTTTGAGGTTTGCAAGCGCCTGGGAGACCTGGGCACGGCCCTGACTCCATGGTGCCCAGGTGCAGACGCACAGGAAGCCGCTGTCCACGCCAAGCCCCTGGAGAAGTCAGCGGCGCCCGACCCCGTCCTACAGCACCCTTGCCCTGGGGAGCCCGGGGTTCCCTGCAGGCCTGGAAAGGGCTGTGGAGGGAGGGCAGGGGACCCGGCTTAGCTGCGAGCTGCTCTTCACGTCAGTGGGGAGGTAGATGCCCCTGTGCTGTGTCCAGAGGGGAAGGAGGCGTGGGGGCCCAGAGCAGCAAAGCCAGGACCAGCTGGCTTCCCCCAGCCTCAGCCAAGTGGTGGGGGTGCGGGAAGGGTGCTGTGGCCCCAAGTACGGAGGCTGCGCCTGTGCCCCTCTATAGAGCAGGGGAGGAGTGTGTGAGCACCAAGATCAGAAGCCGCTGGCAGACTGGGTGAGGGAGGGTGCCCCCATCTGGTTCAATTCCAGATTAATGACCACAAAGGAGGCAGGGGGTGCTGGTCCCACAGGTGCTAGGGGGCAGCACCTAGCCCTCAGAGCTCAAACCAGAGGGCCGAGGCCTCAGAGGGAACGGAGAGAATTCAGTCCCCGGTGCCGCCAGCCCTTCACCGTGAGGAGTCAGGCCTCTCGGCTGCCGGCCGGGCTGTGCGCCCCCAGACACACCGTTACTGGTTCAGCTGCCAGGAAGGGGGGAGCCCCTAAAGAAGTCACCCATGGGGGGGCAGGGACCCTCCTCTCGTTGGGTCTGTTCATCTGTAGAAAAGCCGGGTGTGGCTGGGGCTGCCCAGGGAGGCCACTGCCTGTCTCCGCTCCCAGGCAGGGCCTGCTGCTGTCACTCAGTGAGGCCACACCTCCCTCAGCCCCACAGTCCAAGGTCCAGAGTCCCTCTGCCTCCCGCCTGGACCCCACAGAAGGCCTGTGGTCACTTGTGTCTATGGTACCCGGTGAGGGGACAGGTCCACCCTCGCAGAGTAAGCCAAGGCTCTTCCTTCTGGGTCCCGTGGTCGGGAAGGGTGCCCGCCCGAGC
>NW_006300164.1:725261-726293 GCF_000327345.1 Myotis davidii | reverse complement strand
CCTGACGCGGGTCTCATCCAGGAGGAGTGGGGACTGGAACTCCCGGCCTCGCAGGTGCACCTCCAGACCCTGGAAAGAAGCCAGGTGTCCACCTCTTGGCCCCAGGAGGGGTCCCAAGGCCCCAATTCTGCCTGGAGCTGGAGAGGGGCTTCCAGGAACAGGGTCAGGTGTCACCTCAGGACCGCAGGCAGCAGGAGCCCTCCCAGCAGGCGCGGGCCAGAACTCACCCCGAGGAGAATGGGGAATGGCCGGCACACCTCCCTGAGGCCGCCGCCCGGCTCTTCTCCCCACCCCCCAGGACCTCGAGGCTCCACCCCACCCCCATCTCACGTCCAGGAAGGTCCTCTGCAACCTAAGGACCCACTGACACCCCACCCCATCCCCCAGCCCCCGTGAAAGGAGGCAGAGCTGCAGTTTTCCGCCCACGGACTCACCTCTCCCCGACCGTCTTCCTGCCCTGACCAGGCAGGCCCGACCCCACAAGAGCCCAGACACCAAGCGGCGCTCACCTCTCCAGAGTAGGACACCAACGGCGAGATCTCACAGACGGCCGGGGGCTCTCCACCGCTGGGCAGGCTGAGGGGGCCACTGGTCAGCATCTGCTCGGGGTGCGCCCCGCCCCCGCCCAGGGGAGCCGCCCCGTCCTGTGTGGCCCAGCAGGCTGACCACCACACGCCCAGCTCCCCACAGTCCTTTTCTCGGTCATCTCTCCGCCAGGACACCCAGAGCCCTGAGCACGCTGCCCCCGCCCGAGTGACAGGCCCCGATTTGGGCTGGGGCCCAATCCCCTCCCCGCGGCATCCCTCCCAGAGCCTGGAACCCCAGCTTCATTCAGGTGCTGGCTGTGGGCGACCGAAGAAATCGAGATGGAATGTTCTTTCCTTTCCTGGCCCTAAAAAGCGACCTCCCTTGCGCTTTCTGAATGCCCGGCCTGGGTCCTGGTTTCCAAGCTCACGAGCGAGCCAGGTGAGGCTGCACGCTCCCCCCTTCCCCGGGCCCCAGCAGACCTTCCCCGGGGCCACCAGCTCGGGG
>NW_006300164.1:723797-725133 GCF_000327345.1 Myotis davidii | reverse complement strand
GCCGGGCCGTGGTGGGGTTGTCCCTGTCGGCCGAGTCGGCGTTCTTCAGAGGGGAGAACTCCTCCTCCCGCAGCACCTCGAAGGCCACGAAGTTCCTGGGGGAGAGAGCTGGTGACCCAAGTCCTGGCTCACGGACCCCATTCCAGAGCAGCAGGCCCCGAGAGGGCCCATGGTGCGGCCTGGAGTCCTCCCCCAGAGCCCCAGCACCTGACCTGGAAACCGCAGGCGAGGGCTCGGGAGGGGCCAGGGTTCCCCCAAAGTCCACGGCCCCCAATGTTCCCGACGCCCCCCTGAAGGGGGCCGCCTCCTCTGACCTTCTCCCCGAGACCTGCCTGTAGCCCCCCAGCTCCCCACTGCGAGGGGGCACCCCCACTGTGCCCCCACCTCAACCTCCACATTCCCGCCCAATGGCCCGGGAACCCCCGCGAGAGCGGGAGGGAAGACGGACAAAGGGAATGACTTCGGCCACTAACTCAGCAAACGGGAACACGTCGAACACGAACTTCTCCATCTTTATCCCATTGGGTTTGAGCGGCTTCACCAGGTTCCCCTCCTCGTCCACGTACGGGACCTTCTTCACAGCCACGTGCGGCTGTAGCAAGGGCTCGAACTCCCTGGGGACGGGGGGTGGGGGGGCAGACGCAGTTCAGACAGGACCCCAGAGGGCTCCCAGCCAGCGGGGCCGGGCAGGGTACCCTCGCCATTCCCTGGCCCGAGAGCCAGGCGCCCTCCTCCCTGCCGAGGTGACGTGGCCCCTGGGGCAGAGGTAGTGCCGGAGGGGACACAGGAAGAGCAACAGCCACCTGGCCAGAGCCTTACCCGCTGCCGGGCTCTCTGGGGCCTCTGATTTCTTTATTATTATGGTCATTATTATTATTACTTGTTTAAAGGTGAAAGGAATTTCTTTTTATATATGTATATTTTTATTGATTTCAGGAAGGAAGGAAGGAAGGAGAGAGAAACATCAATGATGAGAGAGAATCATGGATCGGCTGCCTCCTGCACGCCCCGCACTGGGGATGGAGCCCACTTCCTGAGCCTGTGCCCTGACCAAGAATCGAACCCTGACCTCCTGGTTCCTAGGTCGACGCTCATCCCCTGAGCCCCGCCGGCCGGGCCTGCTGGCTTCTTTAAACACCAAGAACCTTTCCCCACCGCAATCCACCAGCCATGCTGACCACAGCCCACCCTGCTCACCTGGTGACCGCCTGGAGGAAGCTGCGCGTGAAGAAGTGGTTGCAGATGTTGCCCGCGCTGTAGAGCAGGCCCCCGCCGGGCGCACGGAGCCGGGCGGTCTCGGGGCTGATCTCGCTATACTCCACCACCTGGGGGGCGC
>NW_006300164.1:723241-723561 GCF_000327345.1 Myotis davidii | reverse complement strand
TCACTACCCACGGAGGCCTGCGGTTCTGCCCGTGACAGACGGTAACGAGGCCCGACAGGGAGGCCGCTCTCCCAGAACCACAGCCTCAGGCAGCACATCCCCACGGGTCCCAGCCTCCTGCCCCGCTGTGCAGGCCAGGGTGGGGCGTACCTGGGGCCATGGCAACCTTGTCTTTCCGCTCCAGGATGGCCCTGCCGTCGAAGGTCACGGCGGGCAGCATGCGTTGCTCAAACATGACCACGTTGCCGGGGTCCAGGTGGAAGAAGCCATGCTCCTTGAAGAACTCGGCCGTGGGCCCCAGCGTGAACTCCATGATGTAC
>NW_006300164.1:722420-723120 GCF_000327345.1 Myotis davidii | reverse complement strand
AGGGGGGGGGGCCCCGGCGACAGGCTGGCATTGGGGCCCCTCTGGGTGGGTGCTGGGCTCTGTCCAGGGCTATGCAGGGGTGTGTGGGGCAGAGCCAGGCGACGTGGGGGATCCCTGGGGCCAAGGCCATGCAGGGAGGGCGCACACACCAGGGCACCGTGCAGCGGGTCCCGTGGCGCTTGCCAGCCAGCTGCTCCACCCGCCGGATCCGCTCTGCCTGCAGCTGGTACAGGGTCTTCTGGCTGGGCAGCCCCACCTGGTACATGCCCTTGGGGTAGGCCACGCCCAGGCGGGTGCCCTGCCCGCCCGCCAGCAGCAGCACTGCCACCTTGTTCAGGGCGATCTGGCGCAAACCTGGAGGCAGGGGTGCCGTGAGGAGACGCCAAACCCGCCACACAACCGCCCCTGCAGTCAGAGCCAGCCAGGGCTGCGGGGTGGGGGGGGCTGAGCCTTCCGAGAGCCACATTCCCAGGGACCTGCGACCTCTTCTGGCCAGGACCCCACCCCAATCCAAGCCGCCCTGACACTCCGAGGTTCTATGATGTCCTGGGCTCCTTCTAACCTGGATCCTTCAGAGGGAACCCGGGGTCTGACTGATCTGCTGGCCTGCGTCTCCCCCACCTTAGCCCGGCCCCCAGCTGTGGGGGGCGTGGGGCGCGGTGTGGCTGAGCCGGCGACTCTCCACGAACACCCGCCTCAC
>NW_006300164.1:719923-721818 GCF_000327345.1 Myotis davidii | reverse complement strand
CCGACCCGAGCGCCTGGAGTCGGGGAGCCCTTCCCCGAAGGTTCTGCGACCGCCCCCGCCGACTGAATTCAGTTCAAATACATCCCCTCTGCTCACTACCCGGGACGGGGGCGCTCGATGGGGGGCGGGGGGCCGGGAGAGGCCGGGTCCTGCCACGTTTGCACTGACTAAGGCGCCTCGCGGTGGGACCTCAGCCCCAGAAGAGGGCAGGCTGCGGAGGGTGGACCAGGCCCCAGCAAGGCCACCCTGCATCCCTGGGGGGTCCTCCTGGTCCCCCTGCGACCAGACCCGCCGCAGCCGCCCCTGCCCTGCCTAGCTGTCTGGCCAATAGCTTCTGTTGGTGACCTTCCTGGGGACAAGCATCAAAGTCCCTCAGGCCATTTGGGGACAGAACTCACTTTTAGAAACTAGTTTTATTACTTCAAAGTAATTTATGTGATAGGGGCAGAAATAGAATATTGGGGCCAACTGCCTTGCTGCTTTCCTGCACCCCACCACCAAGAAGTAAACTCCCAGCCGAAACCGGTTTGGCTCAGTGGATAGAGCGTCGGCCTGCGGACTGAAGGGTCCCAGGTTCGATTCCGGTCGAGGGCATGTGCCTGGGTTGCGGGAGTAGGAGATGTGCAGGAGGCAGCTAATCGATGTTTCTCTCTCATCGATATTTCTGGCTCTCTATCTCTCTCCCCTCCTCTCTGTAAAAAATCAATGAAATATATTTAAAAAAAAGAAAAAGAAAAAGAAGTAAACTCCCAGAGAGATGGGCTGTCAGCTCACTGCCCTGCGCGCACTGATCGATGCCCCGCCCACAGGAGGGGGCAGTTCGTGCTGTTGGCTGAATGAATGGGTGTTGGTCCCAAGCCCAGCAGGGGGCTTGGCCACGGGGAGGGCTCAGGGACGGCTTGCTGAATGAATGAATGAATGAATGAATCAATGGCCTTCGGCAGGTGAAGGGCAGTTTGGGGCAGATGTTGGAGGTGGAGGGTGTGTGTAGGACCAGAGAGGCCTGCACCGGACAGAGGCCATGGGGACTTTTATCGCCCCTGCATCTGTGCCCTGGAAGCCAGGTGTCACGAACTTGGGGCCTGCCTTGCCCCGGGCGACCCCCGAATCCTGCCTCCAGGTGGGAGTGGGCCTGTGAGCAGCAGGATTTGGACCATTGGGACGGCGTAGCCAGAGGCACCTGCAGACCCGAAAGGAAAGGAACTGAGCCATCTGGGCAGACCGGTGCCCACAGGCGGGTGTGCCAGGGAGGCAGGCCGCCTCCTGGGCCACCTGCCAAGGGCAGTCACCTTCCCTTTGCCCGAGGGCCTCATCCCAAGGGTTCCGGGGAGCAGGGCCCTGAGCAGGCTGGGAAGTGGCCTGGAGGAGGAAGTGATCAGAGTTCAGGCTCCAAGAACACAGGGGCCACACCTAAGTCCCACGCCCTGAGCCAGGGGCCACGGGGGAGCCCACAGACCAAGGGTCAGTGGGGCGTCAGACTCCTCTGCAGGGTGAGCTCGGGCTCTCGCCGGTCTGGCCCCAGCACTGCGGGCTGCACTGGCCTGGGCTGCAGCTGCAGCACCTGCCGGCCGCCGGCCGCACTCTCCACAGAGCCCGTCCCCAGCCCTCCCAGACCCAGGCCTCACCCTGGCTTCGTGTCCCCCCTGAGGTTGGCGTTTCCTCTTTGGCCTCCAGGATAAGGTTCCTCTTGTGCCGGCCGTCTGTCCACTGAGCACCCACTGCGGGCCGGGCTGGTGCTGGGCCTTGGGGTGGCCCCCTGGCTCCCAAAGAGCACAGGGACTCACGGGAGACCGCCACTTCAGCCAGGAGAAAGCAGGCTTTGAGGGTCAGGGTCAGGGTCAGGGTCAGGGCACCTAACCCGACCTAGGGTGGGTCAGGGACCTGAGGGCGTTTTG
>NW_006300164.1:718941-719890 GCF_000327345.1 Myotis davidii | reverse complement strand
ATTCCTGATGGGAAAGCCACATGGGCAACGGCCCAGAGGTGAGGGGACGCCAGGTGCCCTATGCATGGGAGGGGTGGGGGCGGAGAATGCTGGGAGCAGAGGAGGCAGGGAGGGACTGCAGGGCAAACGCTGGAATGCTCCCTGGGTCTGTGGCCAGTCCTGCCATGAAAGGGGGAGCCAGGGCAGGCAGGGGAGGACTCCAGGCTCCCAGCGTTCCAGGTCCCCTAAATTCCTTACCACACAGGAGCTCTGGCCTTTGAGGGGTGCCCCCCAGGGGCGTAGTGGACCCAGGATGCTCCCTGGCTACCCTTACAACCTGAGACACAGGCACCAATACTTTGGGGGCCCAAGGACAGAGGCCCAGGGAGGTGGGTGACCCCAGCCGGCCAGAGAGAGGCCAGCTAGAGGGCCAAGGTGAATCCCGAGCCAGGGTCTGCCTGGGGCGGTGTCTGGCGACTCTTCACTGATTTACCCCTGAGGTTGGGCAGTCGGCCTAGAAAGCAGCCGATGATGCGTGAGAACGAGGGGTGGCAAGTGCGGGGGACATGGGGATGTCTGGGGAGACTGAGGCAGGGGGCATGGGGACCCGGCGAGCCGGCCAGAGGCAGAGGCTGGAGCAGGGACCTCGGGGGCTGGGGAGAGCCGGTCAGCAGATGGGGATCTGGGGACACAGGAAAAAGTGGCTTTGTCCCGCCACAGGAAGGAAAGGCCAGGCCGTCCCCAGGGTCCAGGGGAGGGGCCGGCAGCAGCAGGGACAGAGAGGCCTCTGTGAGGGGAAGCGCCCAGCTGGCTGGAGCCCACAATCCTCTGGGGGCCCGCCTGGCGCAAGAGAAAGGGGCCCCGGAGTCGGCGGTGTCCGTGCGGGGACCCTCGGCGAAGAGCGCCCAGGGGAGCAGGAGGGAAGGTGGGTCCCTGAAGGGGTGCGCTCCCCCCACCCTTACCCCTTCCA
>NW_006300164.1:715718-717637 GCF_000327345.1 Myotis davidii | reverse complement strand
ACCCCGGGAGCAGGACCTGCACTGTGGCCGATGGGCCCCCCGGGGCAGCGTCCAGTGGGGGCAGCGCCCAGCGCTTTCTGTGCCACCCGCTGCTTGCCAGCCTCGCTGCACTCCGCCCCTCTCTGCCCACTGGCCTCCCAGCTGGAGGTCTAGGGTGCTGTTGGGTGGGGACTGGGAGCCGCCTTGGACTGGATAGTGTTACTGGGCCCAGGTTTCCTGGGGTGTGTCCCCCCACCCCCAGCCTCCCTCTGCCTGCACCTTCCCGCCACACAGCACTGCAGGCTGAACTCGAACCCTGGGCCTGCCTGGAGCATGAGCAGGGCTGGCTGGCGGCCCACACTCCACCTGTGCCAGCCTCTGGCCGTGCCCCCGCCAGGCACACCTGCACCCACTACTGGCATCACTCGCCCACTCCCACGGCCTCTAAGATGAGCTGAGGAGGTGGGTCGTGCTAGGGAGCCCGGGGAGGGGTCCCCCACACCACACCCCTCCTCCCCTCCCAGGAGACCTGCGCAGGCGCCCTGTCCCCCACGGCAGCCGACTGGCCCCAGGACACTCTCACGGGAACCTGGGCTTCCAGCTGCAGGTGGACTTAGAGCTGCAGAAGCTCCTGTCGGGCGTGCGTGCACCTTGCCTGCGCACAGCGAGGGCTAAGCCCACGGGATCCCCACCTGGGAAGTTAGGTCCCCGCCAGCCACCCACGGCCCCACGTGTTCCCCGCTTTAGCTCGCCCTTAAAGGCCCGGCTGCAAGGAGGGGAATGGAGAAGCCCAGAGGGCTGCCCTCCCCCAGTACCTGCAGCCTTTCAGCCCCAAGCTGGGGCACTGGAGGTGCAGAGACAAGCTGGGCAAGCCCTGGCCCTTAGGGAGCTCACACCCTGCGCATGTGTGTACACACGTGTGTCATGTGCGGACATGCATTTACAGGCCCCAGGCCTGTGTGAGGGGACCTGGTGGGAGTCAAGTGGGGACAGAGGTGAGGGGTGGGCGGGGCTGTCCTCTGCCTGAGACTCCGGGGCTGCACTGATACGGGGAGGGGCCCGGAGAGGCTCCCAGTTGCCGATGACCCCAGAGGTGGGCAGGCCTGGACCGGGCTCTGCGTGGCTGGGGTGGTGGGAGCGAGGTTGGGAGGGGCCTGGAAGCCAGGCTGTGGGTGGAGCTCCCTAGTCAGGCCCTCACCTCTGCTGCAGGCGCAGTGACCTGCAGGGCCTGGGAGCTGGGTGTGGGGGACCCCCGGCGGGCCCCCCGAGCCCGGGGCGAACGTCGGAGGCACACCATCACAAACGGAGTGGACTGTGAGCTGGTGAGCGGGGCCCGGGGCACTGGGGCTCTCCATCTAGCCTGGGACTGGTCTCCTGGACCCTCCACTGCCGGGGTGGGGCGGCAGGCCTGGGTCCCAGGGGTGGCCTGTGACAGGAAGGGGCTCGGTTCCCAACACCTCTCCACCCCGCCTGGAACCGCCAGAGGCATGGAAGGGCCTAGGGTCAGGGCAGGAAGCCCTCAGGGAGATGGGGCCTGGGTGTTCCGTGGCAATGGGCTTGGCCCCTCTCCACAACTGCCCTGCCCCAGCCTGGGCCCCAGGCTCCCCACTTCTGGGCGGACCCAGCCACCAGCGTGTGCTCACCGCTCGCCTCAGGAGGAGGCGCTGAGCTCCGGACAGTGGCCCCGTTCCCTGGGGAGGCCTGTGTGGAAGGCTGGACCCCAGGGGGAGGAACAGGCTGTGCCCGTTGCCTGGGAGGGTTCAGGTGTAGGGTGTCCCTGGTGCGTGCGTGTGGGCCGCACCACGTGTGTGCACTGACTGGCACGTGTGCGCCCCCGCGTGGCAGCTGAAGCAGATGGCGGAGCTGGAGCAGGAGAAGGAGGTGCTGCTGCAGGGTCTGCAGATGATGGCCCGGGGCCGAGACTGGTACCAGCAGCAGCT
>NW_006300164.1:715065-715688 GCF_000327345.1 Myotis davidii | reverse complement strand
GCCAGCGCCGTGAGTGACACTGCCCATGCCAGGCAGGGTGCCCCCCCCCAGTGACACCACCCAGGCTCCGCACCCCAGGCTGCGTGGGACTGCCTTCCCTCTTCAGGGCGCAGTGGCTGTCCCTCCACCCAGGTGCTGGGATTCCCCCACAGCAATGCTCCCCGACCGGCAGCACCTCAGACTCTGGGTTCTGAGCAGAAACTTCCGGGAGCAGGAGGGCCACCTGGGGGGACCCCTCAAGGCCCGGTGGCTGATCCTGGGCTGGCCCTGCTCTCTGACCACCCCTCCCCTGCTTCCTTTTAGGAGTTTGGTGCTGAGGGGAGCTCCCGCCCACTGGGGCGACTGCTGCCCAAGGTGCAGGAGGTGGCCCGCTGCCTGGGGGAGCTGCTGGCTGCGGCCTGCAGGAGGGCCACCTGGGGGGACCCCTCAAGGCCCGGTGGCTGATCCTGGGCTGGCCCTGCTCTCTGACCACCCCTCCCCTGCTTCCTTTTAGGAGTTTGGTGCTGAGGGGAGCTCCCGCCCACTGGGGCGACTGCTGCCCAAGGTGCAGGAGGTGGCCCGCTGCCTGGGGGAGCTGCTGGCTGCGGCCTGTGCTGGCACGGTGAGTGCCCCTTCCCCCCCGC
>NW_006300164.1:712801-713284 GCF_000327345.1 Myotis davidii | reverse complement strand
AGCAGCTGCAGCGCGTGCAGGAGCGCCAGCGCCGCCTGGGCCAGAGCCGGGCCAGCGCCGTGAGTGACACTGCCCATGCCAGGCAGGGTGCCCCCCCCCAGTGACACCACCCAGGCTCCGCACCCCAGGCTGCGTGGGACTGCCTTCCCTCTTCAGGGCGCAGTGGCTGTCCCTCCACCCAGGTGCTGGGATTCCCCCACAGCAATGCTCCCCGACCGGCAGCACCTCAGACTCTGGGTTCTGAGCAGAAACTTCCGGGAGCAGGAGGGCCACCTGGGGGGACCCCTCAAGGCCCGGTGGCTGATCCTGGGCTGGCCCTGCTCTCTGACCACCCCTCCCCTGCTTCCTTTTAGGAGTTTGGTGCTGAGGGGAGCTCCCGCCCACTGGGGCGACTGCTGCCCAAGGTGCAGGAGGTGGCCCGCTGCCTGGGGGAGCTGCTGGCTGCGGCCTGTGCTGGCACGGTGAGTGCCCCTTCCCCCCCGC
>NW_006300164.1:711869-712610 GCF_000327345.1 Myotis davidii | reverse complement strand
TGAGGTGCGTGCGGGGGGCCGGGGGTGGCTGGCAGCCTGGCGGGCCCTGACTGCCCCCCACCCGCCAGGAGGTGACGGACAAGAGCGAGCGGATCACGCAGCTGGAGCAGGAGAAGTCCGCCCTCATCAAGCAGCTGTTCGAGGCGCGCGCCCTCAGCCAGCAGGACGCTGGGCCTCTGGACTCCACCTTCATCTAAGGCCACGGCCACGGCAGGGACATGGCCTCTTGGCCGGACACTGGCCCTGGGCAGTGCCCCTAGACCCCAGCCTCAGGCTGATGACCACCCGCTGGCCTGGACACGGCTCTCCCGCCTCCCCGTCTGGCCCCCAGCCCCAGGTGGAGGCGGCAGGTGGGCTGCCCCCAGGGTGCCCTTCCATCCTGGCCTGGGCAGGGGGGCTGACCTGGGCCAGGGCTCCGTGGTGTGGGCTCATCCTGAAGCTGCAGCCACCCGGTCAGTGGATCCCTCTTCCCGTTTACCAGGTGTGGGCCGGCCGTTTTATCAGGTGTCCGCCGGCCTGCCCAGTGTTTACAGCTGGCCGGTCTCCCCTCCCCCTGGCGGCCGCAGTAAAAGGTCCTGGTCAGTCCGGGCTGCACTTCTGACAGCAGCCAGCAGAGGGCACCACCTGCGTGCCGGTCAGGGATCCTGAAGCCCCCCACCGAGGTCTCCCTTGGGGGCTGGGACACCTGAGGGCCCAGCAGGTGACCTCTCTCAACCCAGGACGCCCGGACTAGGGGCCCCT
>NW_006300164.1:707514-711719 GCF_000327345.1 Myotis davidii | reverse complement strand
CTCTGACGGGGGATGGGGTCTGCCTAGACCTGGTTTCAGGGACCCCCGGGATGGATGGAGTGCCTGCTTCCCCTCCACACAGACCCTGGCCCTAAATCAACGTGGCCTAGCCGTCATCCCTCCTGGCCGAGACCCAACCCAGGCCACCCACAGAGCAACCCGACCCGGCTCAGGGCCGCGGGCCCCAGGCACCCTGGCCAGGGCGCGCTGTGGTCACCGGTGGCTCCGGTGTGGCCCTCACCAGGGGTGGGGGAGCCTTGGGATCCCAGAGGAGCCGTGAGGTATGCCCCCCACCTGCGGCCTCCTTCCCGCGGCAGCTTGGCCCCAGGGCTGGGCGAGGAGACAGCATGTTGCTCAGAAAGGAGCTCAGGGCTCAGAAGGAGGCTGGGACAGGTCCTCCAGGGAGGGGGGCGGGGAGCAGGTCCGAGGGCGGGACAGTCCGGAGGGCACCCAGGCAGACCTGCAGGGCACCCGTGCCAGCCCCGACGGCCTGCCCACAGGACTCCCCAAGTCTTCCTCTTCCATGGTTCTTGGATCTGCCCCTCCCTCTCATCCCATGACCAGTCCCTCAACCTAGCCCAGGCCCTGAGCCCACCCTCACTGGGGGTCCTTCTGCTCCCCAAATGCAGCCTGGGACACTTCCAGAACTGGAACCCACAGTCCCCTGCTCCGAATCCTCCCGTGATCCCAGCACTTGCAGACTCAGCCCCAGTGCTGGGCCCTGACCAGGAATTGAACTGGTGACCTCGTGCTTCCTGGGTCCGGGCTCGAGTCCCCACCCAACCTTCTGGTTTCGGGCTGTAGCTGTGCAGCCTGCCTCCCACCTCTGGGCTTTGCACATGCTGTTCCATCTGGAACGTCCTGCCCCGCCTCCCCTGGCTTGCTCCTCCTTGGCCCTCCAGGATGGGTCAGAACGGCCAGGGATCTGGGGAGATAGGACCTAGGTCTCCCCCAGGGGGTGTCATCAGGAGACCCGTGAAGCTGGCCCTGAGGTAGCTGGGAGAACCTGGCTGCGCGAAGGAGAGGGAAGGCGGGCTCCGCGGCCCCGATGTTCCGTGCAGGTGGTGGCGGCGTCAGTTGCCCGTGTGGCCCTGCGGCCTCAAGGGCAGGATCTCAGGGGTCCCCGGTTGGCAGGGCCAGGCCACTGGCAGAGGCAGACATCTGGAAAGGTCCCTCAGGCTTGCACAGTAGTGTTCAGGGCGGGGCAGTCCTGGGCCCTGGCTTCCCCACTAGATGCCAGAAGCAACCAGAATGTGTGACACTTGGGGGGCGGGGGGGGGGTCCAAACTGCCCCCATGAGAACCTCTGCCCCCAGAAGTGCAAGTGCCTTCAGGCTAAAGACAAGTTTTCCCAAATAAGGAAAGGCCCCGCTGTGGCAGCCACAGAAACAGCAGTCTAGATCCCCAGGTGCTGGGAGTGTCAGGATGTAAAATAACTTATATGTGTAAGGAAATAAAAGGCCCTTGTAAATGTGAACAAGGAGTAGTCTTTGGTTTCTGTCTTTAAAATAGGTTTTTATTGATCTTTCAGAGAGGAAGAGGGAGAAAAACATCGATGAGAGGAATTCATCCATCAGCTGCCCCCTGCACGCCCCACAATGGGGGTCGAGCCCGTAACCCCAGCGTGTGCCCTGACCAGGGATTGAACCGGTGACCTCTGGCTTCCTGGGTCCGTGCTCACCCGCTGGGCCACGCCGGCCCGGCACCGTGCAAGGTTCTCAGAGGGAAATTCGTAACCTCGAATTCAAGCCCCGACTGGGATTTTGCAAGAATGGAAAAATACGGTCTCGTTCCATTCCAGCACCAAAGAGAGTGAGTCTATCCAACTTGGGTCAGTCCCAAGGCGAGATGAGTTAAATGTTTTAAATGTGTTGTAATCCACAACATGAACAAAGTAAAGGAGAAAATATGCCTGCAAGGAATTCAGAAGAGAACATGCAACTGTACTCGGTTCATGTTTGTAAGAAACTTGGAAACGCATTTACACGAAAGCCCTCAGTGAACGGGGTCGGTGGTGGAATGTTGAAGGCATTCCCCCCTGATCAGGAAGACACTAGTGATGCTGTTATGGGCAATGCTGTCCAGACTTTTACAGATAAAGTCTTAGAATTATTAAGAGTTTAATAAGATGCTGGTTACAGAATGAGTTCAAAAAAGGGATTGAACTTACTACAACCAGCAAAAACAAAACAAAAACAAAACTTAGAAAATGTCATTGAAAACTAAAACTGTATGTTCCAAGTACTAAATCTAAGAAAAAAATGTGCGAGACCTTTAAGAAGAAAATTACTTCAAACTTTTTTGAGAGACCTACGAGAAAACCTCTGTCAACAGAAAAATAAACCCTGTTTTTGGACAAAGGACTCCATGTTTAAAAGATGTTCATTGTCTGCCCTGGCCAGGTGGCTCGGTTGACGCACCATCCCGCACACCAAAAAGGTGTGGGCTCCATTCTCCGTCAGGGCACGTACCTCGGTCGCGAGTTCAATCCCCAGTCCGGGGGCACACGGGAGGCAACCAATCAATGTTTCTTTCACATCGATGTTTCTCTTTCTCAAAATCGATAAAAACACATCCTCAGTGAGGATTTAAAAAAATGAATGAATGGCCCGACCCTGTTTGGCTCAGTGGATAAGAGCATCGGCCTGCGGACTGAAGGATCCCGGGTTCGATTCCCATTCAGGGCACCGGCCCGGGTTGTGGGCTCGGTCCCCAGTGTGGGGTGTGCAGGAGGCAGCCGATCCATGATTCTCTCATCACTGATGTTTGTATCTCTATCTCCCTCTCCCTTCCTCTCTGAAATCAATAAGATTTTTTAAATAAATGAATAAATGCATAAATAATGTTCACTTCCCTCAAGTGGTGTATCGATTCAATGTCGTCACAGTTGAACTCCTAACCGTTTTCCAGGCATTTGGGCAAGTTGTTCCCAATGGTCATGGCAGAGCTGAGGGCGCCAGGAGAGAAGAGGAGAGGGAACTATTCCGGTCGCGTGTCCTGGGTGGTGGAGCTGTGACCTCAGGGCAGACAGGCCAGCACGGGGACAAGGGCTGGGACAACCGGTTCTCTAGACGGAAGGCGGAAACGGGAATGATTTCTGCAAAAAGCCCGTCTAGGTGAACCCCGAGGCCCGCCTTCCAAAGTGACCTTCAGACCTCGTGGCCGACCATTCCCAGGAAACCCCAAGGGGCAAGGATGGAGCAGGAAGCAGACACATCTGGACCGACAAGGAGCCGCCACGATTCCCCGGCCAGAGGACTCGTGTCCAGGGCATAGGTGACCCTTGAACAGTGTGGGGTGGGGGCGCTGCACCCCCAGAGCAGGGAAAAAATCCGCGTGTAACTCTGACTCCTCCCACGTGACCACCGAGAGCCTGCTGCTGACCCGAGCCTCCCTGATGACACAGCCGATTAGCGTGTACTTTGTGTGTCTACGTATACTGTGTTCTTCCAAGAAAGTGATCTAAAGAAAAGACAATGTTATTAAGAAAACCATGAGGTCCCAGCTGGCGTGGCTCAGTGGCTGAGCGTCGACCTGTGAACCAGGACGTCACGTTTTGATTCCCAGGCAGGGCACGTGCCCGGGTTGCAGGCTTGATCTCCCGTGGGGGGCGTGCAGAGGCAGCTGATCCATGGTTCTCTCTCATCATTGATGTGCCTGTCTCTTCCTCTCCCTTCCTCTGTAATCAATTAAAAAAAACATTTTGTAAGGAAAAAAAATGTCTGCTCCCCCAGGACAGGTGTGGGGGCTCCCCGGTGCCCACAGCACGGAGTCCCCTGTGCCCACCTGATGAGCACATGAGCCTCCCCCTGTGAAGGCGTTGCAGCCACTGGACACTGTGGTTTCCAGTGGGGAGACTGAGGCAGAGGCAGCCAAGACCAGAGAAGGTCTCTGCCCTTTGAGGTCTGTTCCTGTGGAGGGGGCTCTGGGACCCCTCTCCAAGCCCATTCCTGCCGGGGCCAGGGCCAGGGCCCCACATCTGGACCCCACCCACCGAGGTTCCCCACGGCTGCCCTGCCCACGGCTGCCCCGCCTGGTGGGCTCCTGCCAGGGCTGCCTCCCACTGGAACCCCCACTGCCCACCCGCGTCCAGACCCCAGCTCCTGGAGGACGGAGGACTCTCCTCGCCAAGGAGGGGCCTTTGCACGCGGCTCCTGGGGGAGAACTGGCTCCCTGCCTCCTTCCCAGGCTCCTCTGGCCCTGGGC
>NW_006300164.1:706575-707370 GCF_000327345.1 Myotis davidii | reverse complement strand
CGCCTGAGCCCTTTGCGAGCCCCACCCCGGAGGCTCTGCTAGGGCTCAGCCAGGCCCGGCTCCCTCCCTTCCCTCAGGGCCCCGAGTGGGAAGAAAAGCTCCTTTGCTGGGCCTGTGACCCCAGACCCTCAGCCCAACTGTGCCCGCCTTTCCGCTGGCCCCAAGGACTGGCCTGCCCGGGGCTGCTTGTGGACACCGGGGTTCCCGTGGGGCAGGACCTAGAGAACCGCCATCCCTCGGCGGGAGGGGGTCGTGGTGTGGCTTTGGGCAGTGTGATGTTTACTGTGAATTTATGTTGGTTCACACAAACACTCCATCCATGCTGTTGTTCCGGCCTCCGGTCCGGTTTAAGAACCCATGGTGGCCCTCGAGTCAAAACGTTTGCCCACCCCTGCTCTAGGGGTTGCCCCCTCGCCTCCATCAAACGCTGCCCTCTGACCCCTCCCCTGTGGCCACACTCCCGGTGGGTGGTCTTGCCACAGGGCTCCCTGCCACTGTTCACTGAGTCCTTCCTGGGGCTGGAATTCCCGGTCCCCCAAGTGCATGAAGTGGGGTGGCCCCTGGCCAGGGAAAGGGCATGTGGGGGGTCAGAGCACAGAGGCCGGGGGTTCTGGGGATGGAGAGACCGAGCTGGTTCCGGGCTGCTCAGCACTGGCCGTCCCGGAGGTTTCTCGGCCTCAGTCCTCTCCTGGGCCCTGGGACCCCTGGGACGCTGCTCAGCTGTGAGCTCCCGGCGCCCCGAGGGCAGCCCAGCCGGGGCCAGGGGCCAGCTCAGCGTCCCTGTCCGGTGCCTGC
>NW_006300164.1:704619-704824 GCF_000327345.1 Myotis davidii | reverse complement strand
TCGTCCTGGACGCTGGCTCCTCGCACACGTCCATGTTCATCTACAAGTGGCCGGCGGACAAGGAGAACGACACGGGCGTGGTGGGCCAGCACAGCTCCTGCGACGTGCGCGGTGAGGGTCCCCGAGCGCCGGTGCACCCGCCCGGATGCCCACGCACTGTCGGCCTCGGGCCCTCTGGCTCAAGCCTCTGCCTGAGGAGCAGCCG
>NW_006300164.1:703412-704569 GCF_000327345.1 Myotis davidii | reverse complement strand
GGGGAGGCTGGGTCCCGGGCCTCGGGGGGCTGTGGGCACTGCCGTTCTAGAAAGGAGCCCCGGGGAGCAGTCGGAAGGTTGGGCCTGGCCTGGCCCAAGAGGGGCTCCGAGGAGCTGGCGGGCACTCACCCTCCGGCAGGACCCCTGGAGGCCAGGCCAGGGGGCAACGCCCAGTGCTTTGTCCTGCACCTGTGCACACACCCACTCAGGTGCGGCCTCAGAGACTCTGGGTGGCACAGGGGTGGCCCCTTTGTCTGTGAGCGTCTTTGTCCTTAAGCTGCCACCTGGTTTGGGAGCCCCGCCCTGCCCCGTAGGCCCCCCTCAGGGCTGGCCGCCAGGCTGACGCCTCCCTCCAGGTGGGGGCATCTCCAGCTACGCAGACAACCCCTCGGGGGCCGGCCAGAGTCTGGTTGAATGCCTGGAGCAGGCGCTGCGGGACGTGCCCAGGGAGAGGCACGCGGGCACACCCCTCTACCTGGGAGCCACGGCGGGCATGCGCCTGCTCCAGTGAGTATGCCCACCCCTGCCCCTCCGGCCTGGGTCCCCACAGCAGCCTGGGCACAGGGTGGGCCCCAATGCCCTCAGCGGCAGCCCTGGGTGGGGGGGCCCTCTTGGCCGGCACCAGGGACCCCAGGATCCTGGGAGCCATGGGGACCCCAGCATCCCGGCCACAGGGACCCCAGGATCCTGGCCAAGGGGACCCCAGGATCTGGGCCACCGGGGACCCCAGGATCTCAGCCAAGGGGACCCCAGGATCCCGGCCATGGGGACCCCAGGATCCCGGCCACGGGGACTCCAGGATCTCGGCCACCAGGGAAGAAGCCGCTCAGAGGCCACCCTGTCTGACAGTCTGACCAGCCCAGAGGCCTCGGCCAACGTGCTGGCGGCCGTGACGCACACGCTGACCCAGTACCCCTTCGACTTCCGTGGCGCCCGAATCCTGTCCGGCCAGGACGAGGGAGTGTTTGGCTGGGTGACCGCCAACTACCTGCTGGAGAACTTCATCAAGGTGGGCCCGGGCCAGCCCCCGAGCGGGGTGCGAGCGCCCAGCCCCGGCTGACCCGGCCTCCACCCCCCACAGTACAGCTGGGCCGGCCGGTGGTTCCGGCCGAGGAAGGGGACGCTGGGGGCCATGGACCTGGGAGGCCCCTCCACGC
>NW_006300164.1:701738-703144 GCF_000327345.1 Myotis davidii | reverse complement strand
ACCTGGGAGCCACGGCGGGGAGTGACCCAGCGTGGGCCAAGGCTCAGTGGCCGGGGGAGGGCCCGGGGAGGGCCAGGCGAGGGAAGCGGGGCCAGGGCCAGACCTCAGAGGGCCTGGAGTGCCTGGCCAGGGGTTTGGTTTTTGCCAGGGGCCATGGGGAGCCAAGGATTGCTCCTGAGCACAGAAGTGGCGTCACCAAGTGGGCTGGTGGGAGATTCATCAGGCTGGGGAGCCCCCGGGGCCTGGGGTGGGCAGTGCTTAAAGTGGGGTGATGAAACCCCACCTTCATCGTCTCCCAGACCCGCCGCCCTCACCCCTGCTGGCCGCGGGGCTACTCCTCTCACGTGCTGCTCCGGGACGTGTACGAGTCGCCGTGCACCGCGGCCCAGCGGCCCCAGAGCTTCAACAGCAGTGACAGGGTCGGCCTGTCCGGGAGCGGCGACCCCGCCTCCTGCCGCGGCCTCGTCTCCAGGCTCTTCAACCTCTCGTCCTGCCCCTTCTCCCGATGCTCCTTCAACGGCGTCTTCCAGCCGCCCGTGCTACCAGTTGCCTTCATCAATACCCTAAGTCTGTCATTTTCTTTTCCTTGCAATGATGCTAATGTCTTTATCTCTCCTGATGATTTTGTTTGATTGTTGCGTTTTTCCTGGGTTTTGGTGGAGAAATAGTAATTTCTTATATGTTTTTATTGATTTTAGAGAGGAAGGGAGAGGGGAGAGAGAAACATCCATGATGAGAATCATTGATCAGCTGCCTCCTGCATGCCCCCTACTGGGGATCGAGCCTGCAACCCGGGCATGTGCCCTTGACCAGAATTGAACCCAGGACCCTTCAGTCTTCAGGCCAACACTCTGTCCACTGAGCCAAACCAGCTAGAGCTGGGCCTTCGTCTTTCTACCCGCACTGCCGTGTGCGCGCGTGTGCGTGTGTGTACGTGTGCGCGCGCGTGCGTGTGCGTGTGTGCGCGTGTGTGTATGCGCGTGTGTGTGTGGAGAGGGATTCCTCTGACCAAGGAGGGCGTTACAGCCTCAGCCCTGCAGTGTACGGTGTGAAGCTGCGTCGCTGCCCCACTCAGGGAGGAGGCGGCTGCAGAGGCGGCCAAAGAGAAGGGGGATCCTGGGGAAGAGGCAGCGGGATGTGTGTGTGTGTGTGTGTGTGTGTGTGGTGCAGCGCCTGGCTGGCCACCCCACCACCCCACTTCCTGGGGCCGGGACCTCCTGGTCGCCGGGGCCTAACATCGCCCACCTGTGTCCCAGCTGCAGGTCCGGGCACCGGAGGCAGGGGCCCACCTGCCCAACTACTGCCCCATGGCCATGTTCGTGCATCAGCTGCTAAGCCTGGGTTACCGCTTCGACGAGCACGCCTTCAGCCGGGTGACCTTCCAGAAGAAGGTGGGCACTGGCAAG
>NW_006300164.1:700378-701047 GCF_000327345.1 Myotis davidii | reverse complement strand
CCACATCACTGCCCTCAGCAGCCAGGGAACCGGGTGGGGACTCCAGCACCCACTCCCACGGGCCCGGGTGGGGCAAGGGCACACGATCCAGCCCCTGCAGCCGCCTCATCGCAGGCCTCCTGCTCCTCCTGCCACTGAGGGTGGGTCATGCCGGCCCCTGCAGCTGCGACCACAGGTGGGCCTCGGGGCAGTGGAGCCTCCATTCCTATCCTTGGGGCCCTCAGACCCCCCCCAGAGGGTCTGTATTAGGGGGAGGGTCTGCATTAGGGGGAGGGTCTGCATTAGGGGGAGGGTCGGTATTAGGAGCCCACAGGCTGGGAGCCGCCCTGCGTCTACTTGTAACGTTTTGTAATAAAAAGTTTGTCCTAAAGCAGTGCCTGCCCTCCCTCCCCACAGCTGTGCTGGCCATGCAGCCCCTCCCGGTCCCCAGGGTGGCCCTTGGCTCTCCCCACTTCCTCTCCGCGTCCAGACCTGGGGCGGCGCTGACCACCGCCCCCTGCTCCACGGTCCTGGCCTGGAGCAGCTGCTGGCTGGCCAGAGGCCCTGAGGCCCTGGGATCGTCTCCGGCCAGCAGAGCCCCTGCAGCACCCGACCCTGCATCAGGGACCGAGGCCAGAGTGCAGGCTGGGCCCAGCTGAGAGGGGGCCTGGGGTGGGGGCGGGAGGGGAG
>NW_006300164.1:698946-699395 GCF_000327345.1 Myotis davidii | reverse complement strand
GGAGGCAGGGAGGCGAGGGCAGCCTCATGGGGAGGCGTGGGAGGCGTGGGAGGTGTGGCTGCGTCTCCTGCCTACCTGGGCTTTCCTGGGAGGTGAGCTCAGACGTTCTCTGTCTGGTCAGGCCTGTGTGGGAGGACAGCATCGCTGTTTTGCACCCCGCACCCCGCACCCCACCACTCAGCCAGTTTGTGAGCCGTTTTATTTGTTTGTTTGTTTGTTGCTAATTCTCACCCCAGGAAACTCTTCCACTGGTTTTGAGAGTGGAGGGAGGTGGAGAGAGACACTGATGGGTTGCCTCCCGCACGTGCCCGACCACCGGTGGGTCCAGACAAACCCGCCGGCACAGGCTTAATGTTTCGGGAGCCCAGACCCTGGCCCACCTCCTGGTGCTGGCACCTGCTGAGCCCGGCTGTGCAGAATGGGGGCTGCAGCGCTCCCTGGAGGGGGTG
>NW_006300164.1:698625-698910 GCF_000327345.1 Myotis davidii | reverse complement strand
TGCAACCGAGGGCGCCCCTGGGCCAAAACGGAACCCGGGACCCTTCAGTTCACCGGCTGTCGCTCCATCCGCTGAGCCAAAGCGGCCAGGACTTGGGAGCCCTTTTGAAACCCGAGGGCAGCTGGCCCCATCCTGCGAGCCCAGAGCCACCGAGGCCTGAGGGGGAGCCTGGGGCTGGGGCCATCCTTGCTCCCTCAGTGGCGTGATCCGAGGGGAGTTTCCAGGTGGGTGGGGGGCTGTGCTCTCAGGAGGCGACCGCTGGAGTGCCACCCGGTGCTTGCTTGT
>NW_006300164.1:694501-697584 GCF_000327345.1 Myotis davidii | reverse complement strand
GGTGCTGGGCGGGGGCCTGCTTTGCTGACAGTTCCCAAGGTCTCTGACAGCTCGACCGACCGACCAAGGCTTAGGGTCCTGTTCGGGCTTCAGTGGGGGCAGGAGGGGCTTCCGGTTTCAAGCTTCCTCCCCACCCTCTGTCCTGGAGGACCCCGCAAGCTGCCTTCTGTGCTGGGGTCTGGGGGTTAGGGTTAGGGTTAGGATAGACCCCCAGGATAGACTCGGGCAGAGAGCCAGGAGCCGGGGTCCTGGGAGACCCTCCCTGCTTCTCAGATGGGCACCGAGGCTCCAGGCGGGGGCGGCCTGCAGGGCCCCGGGCCCCCGTGGGCCGAACTGGGACACCCTGTGCCCACACATCCCCTCCGTCCTCCTGGCAGCCCGGCAAGGAGGTGCTGTTCTGAGCCGTTTTACAGACGAGCAGACGGAGGCACGGGAAGATTTCGGGGCTGGGATGCTGATCTGGGCGATGGGTCTGTGTGTGGGCTGGAAGAGGCCAGAGCAGGCCGGCTTCCTCCTGGGCACAGCACCCCTGGGTGGGGGCTGGCATGACCAGGACCGAGAGAGGTGCCTGAGGAGGCCTGAGGGCCAGGGCCTGGCTGGGCAGGGAAGGCAGAGGCTGCCAACTGACCACCTGGCTGCAGGGCCTGCGGTGGGGCCTCCTGAGGAAATGGGCAGCAGCCATGCCAGTCAGCTGCTCTGGACTCGGTGCGCACCCAACTGTGGGGTGGGGTGCCAGGCACTCTCCAGATGCCATTGTCCCCGAGCCTCATGCGCCCTGAGGCCGGAGGGGGGACTGCCCCAGGCCCGACAGGCAGCAGCCCCCTCCTCCTGGGCTGCGGGCTGGGAGTGTAGGGAGGCCCCTGGACACAGGCCCTGGAGGCAGGCTGGCCCCTACCCTTGGCCTGGTGCACTCTGCGTTCTCAGCACCAGGGCAGGGAGTGGAATGCCTGGTTCCCGGGCGCCCAGCGGGTGGGTGGGGTCCAGGCAGACCGGCTGGCACAGGCTTAATGTTTAACGAGCCCAAACCCCGGGCCCAGCTCCTGATGTTGGCGCCTATGACCCGGGCTGTGCAGAACGGGGGCTGCTGGCGCTTCCTGGAGGGGGTGCCTACAGCCAGGATGCGTGAGTGTCTGGTTACCATGGAAACCGAGTCAGAAGACGGAGGTCAGGAGAAGAACAGAGCTGGGCCTTCCCCGGCCCCTCACCCACCCTGGGCCCCAGGGCCCTCCTGCAATGCGAGGGCCTCGGCTGAGAGGGGTCCCCGACCTCCAGAGGGACCCCACCCTCCCTTCCCCAGCAGGGTCGGCTCTCCTGCGGGGATCCCGCCGGCTCTGCTGACTCTGGCGCCCAGTGGCCGGGCCGGTGTCCCCAGCCTCAGCACCTTCCTCAGCTTTGAGACAATTCACCTTTCACTTTATTTTATTTATTTTTTAAAAAAATTATTTTATTGATTTTTGACAGAGAGTAGGGGAGAGGGGTAGAGAGTTAGAAGCATCGATGAGAGAGAAACATCGACCAGCTGCCTCCTGCCCACTCTGCCCTCAACCACGGTACATGCCCCTGACCGGAATCAAATCTGGGACCCCTCAGTCCGCAGGCCGACGCTCTATCCACTGAGCCACACCAGCTAGGGCCATTTACTTATTTTTAAATATATTTTTTACTGATTTCAGAGAGGAAGGGAGAGGGAGAGATAGAAACATCAATGATGGCCCTAGCTGGTTTGGCTCAGTGGATAGAGCATCAGCCTGTGGCCTGAAGGGTCCCAGGTTCAATTCCAGTCAAGGCCACAGGCCTGAGCTGGGGGTCGCTTCCCAGAAACCTCACCCTGCCCAGCCCGCAGTGCTCAGTGGCTGGGCACCGACCTATGAACCAGGTCATGGTTCAATTCCCAGTCAGGGCACTTACTCGGGTTGCAGGAGGAGGCCGATTAATGATTCTCTCTCATCACTGATGTTTCCATCCCTCCCTCCCTCTCCCTTCCTCTCTGAAACCAATAAAAATATATTTAAAAAAAAAGAAAAGAAACCAATGATGAGAGAGAATCATGGATCAGCTGCCTCCTGCACGCCCCCTACTGGGGATCGAGCCCACGACCCCGGGCACGGCCCTGACGGGGAATGAACCCTGACCTCCTGGTTCATAGGTAGCATCTCAACCACGGAGCCGCACTGGCCAGGCCACTTCTCCTTCTGCATCAGAGGGGAAACCGAGGCAGACAGGGCCACTGCCTTCCACCCCCCAGTGTCAGGATGGGATCTGTTGGCTGTGTGTGGAGGACACGGGCCTGGGCCCCACATCAGGAACTGGGCCAAAGTGCCCGGCGCCCCTGGCCCCTGGCAGCGGTGGTTTGGGGAGCAGCGCCCCCCGCCCCTCACCTCCAGCAGGGCCGTGCAGCCCTCCACACCCTGCCTCTGGCCTTGTATCCAAAGCAAGTGAGACTGGCCGCCTCCGTCCAGGTCTCCCAACCCCAGCAGCTCCTCTGCCCGGGGGACAGGCTGGAGGTGGGACGTGGGGGCATGACTGTGTTCTAGGCCGGGCACCTATTCCGCCGTGCCTCCCGGCTCTGCGCTGGGGCTGCGGGCTGGCCGGGCAGGGTTAGGAGGGCAGAGTTGCTGTGCGGGGGGAGGTGGGTCCCAGCATCCTTGGCTGCTCCTGAGCCAGAGGGAGCCCCCCCCCCCCCCCCCGGGGCTCCCCGTCTGGCCAGAGGCCTGCTGTGGGCACCCTGAGACCAGAGGCAGGATGTGGAGGCTGAGCGGCCCTGCCCGGGGGAGTTGGTCTGTCGGTCAGCGAGGGTCCGTTTCCGTCCGGAGGGCTGGCTCCCGCTGGGGAGTGGACCCTGGGGAGTGGGTGGGGCGGGGAAGTTCCGATAAGCCGCCGGCTGTTTGTCTTCCTGGTTCCGCTCCCTCAGAACAATGGCCAGAGCCCGGCCGGCGGCCCTGGGCGGTGGAGGCGCCTGGGACAGGGCTGCCTCTGGGAAGGGCCTGACCCTGCCCTGCCTCTGCTTCTTTTCCAGATGGGGCCACCTGTCCTGGGAGCCTGGACTGTGCCCTGAAGAGGCGGGCACGGTGCCCCCCAGGGGC
>NW_006300164.1:693287-694371 GCF_000327345.1 Myotis davidii | reverse complement strand
CCCCCCCTCCCCCGCCTGACACAGCGCCCCCAGCCTCTGCTCCCCTGTCCCTGAACTCTGTGGGATGCGGGGATGCTCACGGCACCTCCCAGCAGCCTAGCGATCCTTCCCAGAGGGCTCCGCCAGAGCCTGGTGGCGGACTGCGGCGAGAGGCAGCCGGTGGGAAATGCCAGGGTCACCCTGGGAGAGTGCCCAGGCCTGGTCCCTGCAGTCGTGGGCGGGCTCCTGGGGGAGGGGGCGCTGAGACCCATGGGCGTCTGCTTGGAGCCTGTCTGGCCTGCGGAGCCCACCCCAGGGAGAAGGGGGCCGAGCCGCCAGCGCTTCCTGGAGCTGCCCACCCTCCCGGTGGAGGTGTGGGGACAGGGTGGGGCCGCTCCCCGCTCTGGGGGAGTCACGCCTTCTGGCAGAGAGGCAATGGGATGCACTGATGTGTTGTCCCATGTCCTGCCCACCCCTTTGTGGGTGATGGGTGGGGTCAGGGGCACCCCTGCCCTCCTCCTGGCCTGTGCACACTCCCCCAGCACCTCCGCCCCTTGCCCCGCCCACACGTTTCCTGGGAATGAGGCTTCTCACACAGGGCTCCCCTTCAGTTGTTACCATGGCAACCCCGGATGACAAGGGGCAGCTGGGTACCAGCCCAGTCCTCAGGCCACCAGCGCCGGGAGGAGCCCAGACGGGGAGGGAGGCTCTGGGCCTGGGGACCAGCTCCAGGATGGAGTCACCTTCAGCTGGGGCTGCTGGGGGGGCTGGGGCTCCCCACCTGATGGTCCCTTCTCCTCCCAGCGGGGGGTCCCCCCCAGCCCAGACTGGAGGATGACATTGACTTCCTGGCCCAGGAGTTGGCCCGGCAGGAGGCAGGGCGCTGGAAGCTCACCACCCTGTCCCAGCCGGAGGTGCCCCTTCGGCTGCTAGAGCCCGGTGAGAGCTCCCCATTTCCCCCCAGCCCCCTTTCCCATCTCCCCGCCTCCCGACCCAGCCCCATCCTGTTCTAACGGCCTTCTCTCTGCAGCAGCCACCCTGGGGCTCTCAGCGAGAGGCCAGGGCCCCGGCCTGGGCCTCCCCTCCACCCGGGGAGCCCCCGCGC